>NW_024524377.1:21834648-22337044 GCF_017590135.1 Pyrgilauda ruficollis | reverse complement strand
GCTCCCGCCGCGCTGCCGCGGCCTCTCCCGCAGCCTACCCGGGCCGCGGCGAGTGGCGGCCGGGCAGGAGGGGCCGAGCCTCGCCACATCGCCCGCCCCGCCCGCGCTCCCGCACACGCCCCGGGCCGCCGCGAGGGGCGGGGAAGCCGCGGGCGCCATCTTGGCAGCGGGCAGGGGCAGTGCCCGCCCGGGGCAGCCGGGGCAGGGGCAGAGCCCGGCGGAGAAGGCGAGCCGCCGCCTCACCGCAGAGCCGGCGATTCCTGCCCGGCCTGTGCTCCTCGGCTGCACCAGGAGCGTGCCCGTAAAGAATCAGCATCCCCATCCTGAGCACCTCAGGAAACCTCCGCACTGCTTTACTTCATGAGTAATAAAGGTTACCAAGCACGTACATGTGTTCTATGTATGCTCCAGAGAGGCCTACCAGCATAGCCTGCAGAGCATGGATATATCCATACATCCAACCTGCTGCCCCTGTAAGGCAGCCCCCTACCTTGTATGCAGAGCTTGTGCGGGACGAAGGAACCAAAGTTAGATTTCATCAAGTTAGATTTCCGAAGGAGAAATGCAAAAAGACATCCCTCAGCTTGCGAGTGGCCCTGCCCGAGCACACCGGCCTGTGCTGACGCAGCCGAGGCACCGCACTCCAGTGAAGGACTTTCCTCCTGCTCCTTCAACAACAGGATCTTCTTGGCATGACTCATGGGGCACTCCCAGGGGAATGGGCTTCCCTCCGTGTTCTCCTGCTCCCTTGGAAAGTGAGGCTGGAAGTTAATGTTGAGTCAGACTCCAAAGCAGGGAGGAGGCCATTCAAGGAGACATGGAGCATCTCTCCTGCTTGCTGGGAGAATCACAGTCCTGCAACTTTTGGCCACAGCCCTGGTCCTTCTGCCACTGGATCATCTCCTCACTTGGGTTCGTGCAGCTTCATGCAATAAAGCATTGCCATTCATTACACAGTTGATTACTTTCAGGGGATTTTCACACCTTTGCAATGATTTAATACAAGGTTTGGAAGTCCTTTGCAAAGGAATTGACTGTGCAATTTCATTGCAGTGTCCGCTACATTAATTTTTTCTAGGGATGGATAAGTATCACCAAGAGCCCAGAGACAGATTGAGATACATTCCTGCAACACGCCTTTGCATATTTGTCTTGTTTTTAGAATATCAGTGAAGTTTCCCTGGAGAAATTCAAGAGCTAATCTGTGTTCAATGTTGTTTCATGTGGATCACCACTGTGGGAGTGGTAGAAGTATCTTTACTGCAATATCTAAACATAGTATCTAGCACGGATGGAGGGACACTGACAAAAATGAGACTGTAAAATTATTTTTAGTAGTGTGATACATGTGCTCTGATATTTGATGCTAGCCGCAATATTCTGCTGCCTTGAGGATGTAACATAATTTTTTCCATCAAGAAAAAAATAGGAACTTAGAGTCTAACTCTGTCCCCAGGGCAGGATCTGCTGAGCTTAAACCATCCCGGACCCCCTTGGGTGAAATGTGTCTAGGAAAAAAAGAGAGCCTGCCTCCTCCCTGAGAGATTTACCTCAGGGCTTGAGTTACTGCTGGGAACTCCTCCCTAACAGCCAACCTGCATCACCTTTGTAGGAAATGCAAACCACTGTTATTAGGCCCTTCTGCAGTAATTCGATAAAAGGAAGCTCTTTCTAGCAGGTCTTTTGAGTTACAAACTCTTATCATGTTTTTTTGCAGCCTTTTCTAGACTAAACAACAGCTTATTTCAAATTTCTCTTACAACTTGCTCCCTTTGAAGAAGTCAGGCCCTAGCAAAGCCATGTAAAAATCCCAATCCTCCCTTCAGATATTGCTCTGATTTTTTGCGTTACTGACTCCTGTAAGAGCAGCTGCTCCTACACACACCAGACCTGCAACAGCCTTCAATGAAGAAATAAAAAGCCATCCTCTGACAGAAATGGGAGACTCCTCCCTGGCTAAGTGCTGCCACCCCCGTAATACGGATGCTCCCAGACTATAAAGCAGCCATTTTCCATTCTGCTGGAGTTGTAGCAATGTAGTTATTTTAGTGGGCCTAGGCAATCAGTGCTGCTTGTGTAGGCAGTTCTTGCCTTATATAGGTGCTCTAGATGGAAAGTAAAGCATTTGTGATTTGCAACAGAACAGTCTGTTCCTGTGTCATTCAGGGTGAGTGGTCTCCTGGTCTGACCTTCTAGAGGTTTTCCTAAGCCAGGTAGCTCCCTGTAAGCTGTTTGCTGAGGTGGCTTTGGGGTGTCTGCATCACTGGGTGTATGTCAAGTTTAGTCAGACAGACATTTAGTATTTGCTCTGAGTTTTTTTTTTACATAAATATATGGGCAATAATGGGAGAGGTCAGTGGAAAAAGGTGGGTTACAGGTTTGTCTCTGCAGGTGGAATATAATTCTAGATTAATTTATATTTCAGTGTACTTACCTACACGAATATTCAGCAAACAAATGGAAACATATGGAAATCAAAGAATGGAGGAAGGTGCAAAGAGAAGCCTTGCCAGCTATGGATGGGTACTTTAAAATGTGAGTGTTTATGGATTGCTTCAGCTGTGAGATAATTGTTAGACTTTTCATTGCCTGCTCTTCCATAATTATATTTCAATTGTTTCATGGGCCTTAAACTGTCAGGTAGGCAGTGTTCATTAGTTTCATTGTCCCTTAGCTGCTGTCTTGTGGTAACTGTTTACAACAGTGGTTATTTCTCATACTTTGTTTATTACTTTGGGTTGTAATGTCTCTCACCAGGAGCTGTAAATTAGTAACTCAGTCATTTTACTGTGGAGTGAACATGTTTGTCAGCAAGTCCAGGTAACAGAATGGGTAGAAAGAAGGGTGTGGATAAAGAGAAGGCATTAATTTTGTGTTGAGGAAAGATTTAACAAATAAATGGACTACACTGGATTGTAACTTTGAGTCCAGGAAGCTCTGAAGTGGCAGGAAAAGCCACATACCTTATAATACTGCTTTTGCAAAATTATGCTTATTTTCTGTGGATGGAAACAAAACAGGCAAAAATCTGTATTTGACTTTTAGATATACTCATGCCTGTTGTTTGGCCCTAGGGCTTCTGCTGAAACCAAGCCCCAGACCAACAGAAATAATGCTGAGATAAATGTATGGCAAAGCTTTTAGCTGAGCTTTTTCTTGATGTCTTAAAGCTAATGCTTTGTTTACCAACAATAAAGACCTGAAATAGAAATGGACATAGAAATTAGCTTAGAAAGGAATCTGCCTCTCAATTATTACACCATTTTTTTTACAAACACGCTCTTGCACAGGTGCAAGGAGTAATCTTTACAGTGTAAGTAAACAAATGGCCTTGTGGTTGCATGTAAAATTTCCATTATCAAAATACCTTTTGCTGAATGTAAAGAAATAAGACTTTGGATACTAGTTTCTGGACATTCAAGCCAAAATAATTTGTGATTGGATTTGGTGTGGCTATTGGAAAGGGCCAAGGCGGTCCTTGTAAGATTCCAAGGTCTCTGTGATGACATTTTGCTGAGGGTGATTTGTATTTCTCTGGCTAAGATTGTCAGATGTGTTTGCAATTATTCTGTTAGTTAAGCCAAATGTTTAATTTTCCTTCTGTTACTATATTCACTTTGTACTGAAGGTAATTCAGAGCTCGTTAGTTGTTTGTAAAATTTGAAAATGGGAAGGAATTTGTTTGCCCCTTGACATATAAACTGGTATCTAGGGATTTTAGTTTCTTTCAAAGTGTTGGAGACTGGCCACAGCTAAAGCTGGGAGGTGATGGTCTGGCTAATAGCATTAAGTCCCCCTGCCTGCCCTGCTTTCAGATATGCAGGGTTAAGCCATTCACCAGACTTAAATTCAGAAAGGAATTTACCCCAGGGTGGCCTGGGACCCTGGTGAGTATTTTTGTCCTTGCCTGTCCTTTCTGCTTGTTTCCACAGGGGGCCTTCAGTATAATGACTCCACCGTTGTCAAAGGCTCAGGCTGTGACTTGATCTCTTCTGTTCCCTTTTTTGTAGTATGGGCTCTCTTAAGTTTGCAGCTGTGCTAGGAATGTTCTTGTGGGGGTACCTCTTAAAGACCCTTTCAGACTAAATAGATAATAAGTGTTTATATGCTTTGATCTGCCTAGGTTCTTAAGCAAACAGCAAAAAATTCAAGACGAGTGTTGAGTCTTAGGACTGCCCCTCTCCTCTGCTGTCATTTAGATTAGCTATGCAAGAGCTAGCATGTAGATTTGTGCTACAGCTGTCTTTCTTTTGCAGATGCTTGAAGGCACCAGTTGTTACTGCACAAGATTGCATCATAAAATTGTTCTCCTTCCTTCACCAAACTGACTTTTCACTCAAAGTAAGCCATCCTTTTCTGTACAATCTCAGTGCCAGGGATCAGTGAAGTTACCACACTTGCATTTCAAATAATTCTGCTTTAGTTAAGAGGGTATTTAATGAATTATTTCACTGTATTGCAGTGCTCAGCAGTATGGATCTGCAGTATGATTCCTGAAAGCAATCAATGTGTCAGGAAAAAAACAACATAGCAGCAACCAAGACTGAAGGATGTGTAGGGGTTAGTAGTCTCTCTTGATCTGTTTGAATTTAATTCCCTCTTAGTTGAGCAGGGTAAGGTTATCTCAAGGATGCCTGCTCTAGCAACTTGGAGCCTAACTTCTCTTGGTTTGGGGAGGAAGGGAAGTAACTAAGGGAAAATTGGCTTAGGAAAGCTCTAACTTTGACTACAGGTGGGGCTGCAAAATATTTGTACCACTGCCTCCCAAAAATTAGATGTTGGCTGCAAACACACTGCCGGCTTTTGAGTGGGATGTGAAACCAAAGGTGTGCCCTTGTGAATGTCCCAGGGACTTGGCTAGCCTAACTCCTGAGCACAGAAAGGGTATAGAGACCTGAATGATGGCTACTGTTGTAAAACTTGAAATGGAGTTTTAAAGATTCTGCAGTGGAGTGCAAACAGTGTGCTGTTAGAGTATGTGAGAGACTTGTGGAGGCCCACTTGCACACTGAACTGGTTGTAGAATCTTTAATATAATGGGTTTCTCTTTTGGTTCCTAACCCCAGGCCCTAGGGAAAGCAGCTACTTCTGTGCTGTGGAGGGTCAACACGAGTTCATGCCTCCAAATGGTGTGAGGTCTTGGCTAAACAAAAGAGCACAGTGTAGGCCTGGAGCTGGAAGTAGGAGCAGTTCAACCCTGTGCAGAAATCTGGATTTAATGCCAAATGGTAGCAGGAACTATTGGGCACCAGGACTGTTTGTCTGTTGGGTGTTTCTTAATCATGAAGCAACTGAAATATTTATTTTGCTATCTATAGCATTTAAAATAGTCATTGCTAGAAATAATTTTTGTTAATAAACTTGGTAAATACTGTAAATACTTCACTCTGTCTTAAGCCATCCCGTGTCACAGCTGGAGGCTTGGTATGCAGTATTTCCATGATGACACTGTTTGCTGTCAGCTTGCCAGTGTACTCACAGAAGAAATACTTCTGTGAAGGCCATTGCTTTTATGGAGCAACTCAAGATGAAAGGTACATCCTTTAATCAATTCAAGCATGGAGTTAGCCCATGGGCTCAATTACAGGTGGAGCTTGGGATTTTCATAATCATAAATGAAGAATTTTTTTTCTCTGAGTTCTGAAAGTTTTTGATTTTGTTGTTGTTGGTTTTGGTTTTGGTTTTGGTTTTTTTTAACACTGAAGCCCACCCAGTGCTGGTAGTCAGGAGAGATTCCACCTTCAGGAAGTATTGACGGCCTCTGTAGTTGGCACATTGATAGATCACCCAGCAGCTGGCTTCCACTTTATCAGGAGTTGAGGAAGGCATGCAGGTCTGATAGATCTGCAGAGGTGTCACAGGAGCAGCCCTCAAAGAAAGACATCTGCAATAAAACAAAACTACTCCAAATCACACTGCAAAGCTGACTGGGTTTTGCCTAGGTTGTACAAAGCAATCCAAAGACTGCAAGGGTCCATAGGGACATTCTACTGAGCCCTAAGCCCTTTTATCCATCCTCTATAGGATGTGCAGATCATTACTGCTGTCTTCCTTTCTCTAGTACTAGAGAATGGTGGATCTCCCTTTGGGACTCTGAAAGAGGGGAGCAACTGTTAGCATTATTTCATGCTGAAAGTATCCTGTTAGCAGCCTTTTGACAAGATTTTGGGAGCATTTGGAGAAAGTGAAACCCTATTTGCTCTTTGATAGCTCTGTGGATGACTTATGTTTATCACAAATTCATTCAACTTTGTGCCCATCTCCTGCTCCCAGTCCTGGATTCCTAGAAATCTTCTGTGATGTAGAAGACAGACAAAGAAGGAATAATTTCCACTATATCTGAATCATGCTGAAGCTTTCACATCTCTTAACGATACAAGGCTCTTCTGTCCAACCCAGGTAAGCCCACTGAGCACTTTAGGTCTGCTGGGCTGTCAATCTTAGGAGCACTAAAATCAAGCTAGAAATTTTAAATTCAGTGGTATTGTTTGGTGATATTCCTTATATTTGTTTGATATAGGTTATTTCAACCTTATTTTCCTGACATCTTAAAAATATAAGATGCTATAAACTTTAGATCTCTTTCAGAAGTTGAAAAACTAAAAGGGAAATTAGCCAGACAGAAAACACAACCAAAGTATATTTTATGTGTAACTGTTTTAGTATTTGAGATCTCTGAAGTACACTATAGGCTTTCTTTAGTAAATCTATTAGAGATAGATAATAAAACAACCACTTGAGGTTTCCCCTCTGCATATTTTGTAGACCAGTTAAGGATGTTTGCAAATATACTTGCCTTCAAGAAGCTATACCCATGCTAGACTGTTTGCTCCATTCACTCAGCTGTTCTTATCTTTGCTAACTTTGCTACGGTCTAACTGTGACACATTTTCTCTCATACTTGCCTTCCATTTCTCTCCTTCCACACCCACATTTGAACTAAACTTCATAAATTTTATTCATGTGCAGTGCATTTTCATGTTTCTTGCTCATACTGCATGAAGGTATTTTGGGTCTTTTTCTTCACTGACTTCTTTTTCAACCAAAATTCTACTTGTTTTGGGCTTTCTTGCACGTGTCTTTCACTATGAGTCTCGTATGGTGATTTCATGAAACTGCAAAACTTCAGGGACAAATCTTTAGCTATCCTGTTTTTACGCAGCTCTAGTTGTGGTTCTAATGGCTGCTGTAAATGGTATCACTGTTGTCAGCCTCTCTCAGAGGTACTTCCTCAGCTAGGAAGTTTACCCTTTAACACTGAAAGAAGACTGAGGGAAGAGTGTGCTTTGAATCTAGCATTTGTTTCTGAATACTTGTATGCTTTCTTTGTATCAAAAATAACTTCTTCATGGTTAATGCTAAGCAAATTGAATTCACTTACAGGAACAACTTCCATGTGCAGGCCTGTGCTTGTATTTGTGAAAGATCTTTGTCAGGCTCAGAAGTGTTACACTTTTTTTGTTCTGTGATCATGCTTGCTTTGTGGAGCAGGTTTGTCTTTTAGATGCCACTTGGTCCTTCACAGATTAATACAGTGGGCACTGGACTTGGTAATGAAGTTTGGAACTTGAGAGACCTTGAACTTGAGTAGTGCAGGTGTATGTAAATTCCTTATTGGAACAAATGTAGAGCAGCCATCATGGCTGTTAGATGGGCCATCAAACCAAGTAACTTCCAGGAGTAGGCACTGAGGGAAGGGTAGATATGAAGCAAATATATATGACATTTCATTCAAATTTCACGACCTCAAGCTGTTTTAGCTCAAGAGGTTTTCTGAGGAGGTTTCTTCTCTCTTTTTAAAAACTCACAGTTGATTTGTCTTCCAAGTGCTCATCCAGCTTCTTCAATCCTGTTCCTAGGACCCTATGCCACAGATGAACTGAGCACTGCAGAAAGGGCTGTGGGTTGATATTAAACTCTGGGGCCAGAATATCTTGTTAGACAAATGTTACTCATGGTCTGAGGAGTGTGGTTATTTTCATCTGTTGCAGGTGCCCTCTGCCAGTACGCTATTATGACAGCTGCTTTTACAAGGAGATTGACTGCTTTTGCACCTCAGGAAAACTTGAGCATAGAAGTAATCTGAAAATAGCAGTGTTTTTGTAGAGAAATACAGCCTGCATGCCAGCAGCTGTAGTGCCTGATACCAACCTTAAAGCAAGCTGCAGCAGCCTAGACGAGTTGCTAGTGAAAATTTGTTCTTATTGTCTCCTTGAGATTCTCTGAACATTTGCAAACAAAAGCAAGTGTGGCCTCTGAGTGGTCCTTAAAAATAGGAATTGCCACCATCCCGGTCTCACGTGGAAAACTTTGGAGAAGTTTAGCCACCCCTAAGCTCTAGGCTGTGGCAGAATCTAGCATCCAGGCACCCTACCTATCACTCTGACCTCTGAATAGTTCTGTTGGTTCTTGCCTTTTGCCAGAGGAGTGCCAGCATGTAATCTTCACATCACCACAGAACCCAGGTTCTTACTGCACTAATTGAACCAGATACTTTGTTGCAGTAAGTAGGCATATGCTAACTGTTGTCTGGGGAACTGGTCTCTTTATTTTATTCCTGCTGAAGACAAATGAAATATTTTGATTTCCTGTTCTAAGCAGACAAGCAGATACTGTACTTTAACTGCTGTGTTATTTTGCAGATCTGGGTTAGCTAAGCATGCTAACACACATATTACTTACACTGTGCAGTTCCCATAAATGCACATTATTAGGTGTTTGTGAACCAGAGGAAACATGCTTTTTCACACCTCTGCCCTGAGAGACAAGTTGTTCATGCTCCATTTCCCTCTGGCTGAAGCATTATGTTTTCATGTACACCAAATATTTGCAGTAGCTGAACAGCCTACTTCATGCAGTGAAGGACAGGCAGGAGGGCAGAGGTAGTGTCCCATGTACAAAAGAAAGGACAAGAAGGGCAAAGAATAGTTCTATTTTCCTCTCCAGTGTTGTCAGGGAAAGGCTGGTGAGGATCACTAACAGGCTGTTACTGGTGGGTCATGTGAGTATGAAATAATGGCTAAATGAGGTCTCTGACATTGGCAAGGAGAGATGTGAGTTTTAAGCAGTCTACCCAACTGCTGTAAAAGTTGCTTGGTTTTATTCAAGGACTCCATTATCAGAATGTTTTCTAGGCAAAACAAATCAAAGCCTACCATTTCAAGCCAAGATGAAGTGATTTAATATTAACATATACTAGATAAGGTTGCAGGGTGTCCTAGTTGTTCCGTGCTCTCTGTACTGTGTTCTCTTTCCAAAAGTCTCCAGAACTTTGCTGAAAAACAGTAGTACCCCTGAGAAGTATAGAGCTGGGATCTATTCCTAGATTAAAAACTTGTGAAAGTAGAGAACTTAGATGAAAGAATCAGACCTTTTCCTTCACTTACCAGGGTATGGTAAGTGTACACGTACCAGCAATATGCAGTTGGACCTTTAATACTTATGTAACTTATCATGCCTTAACTTATCATGAATCACTGACTGATTGTGAATATATTTTAAACCTATTCCTCCTCTTCCCTGAAAATGTGAAAGAAATCAGATTTCCCTCTGGACTGCACAACTTTAATTTGTTTGCAGTACTGAAGAAAGATTTGTTTGAACCAGGATTTTGGAATGCATTCACTGTTTATTTAGTATGAGAGCAGTAACTCTCATACTAAATAAAGCATGTGTCAGCCAGCCTCTGCAAAGAGACAATTTTTGGCATTTACTGCACCACAGTCAAGAATTCTTCTCTATTCCTTAGGTTTCAATAAATACAGTCTGCCCTGAATTTTGGCATTTCATACAAGATCCAAGAGCTACCTCAGACATTGACGGAGCAGATCTCAGGGAGATGGACATAGTCTGGGACAAATATAGGTAAGACCCAACATTTGACCTTGGGGCTTTTCTTTTTTATAGAGATGAATATTGTGGGAAACAGAATTCTGCAGTGGCAAATAGCAAAAATTCAGAAAAGACAGAAGTTTAACTGATTTTGACATTACTAAATGAGACAGACATACAGGAAAGGGAGCGTTGCCAGCTTCTATGTGTATTTCTGAGAAATCGTGTTCTGTTCTGGAGATGGGATTGCAAAAAGATTCACTCTTTTGAAACAAATGGAAAAGGTTTAATTCTTACCCATAGGGAAAAGCTCAGGTGTGCCAACAAATGGGTGTGATCACACATGTGATAACAAGTAAATGGAAGATGCTTTATGATTTGAAGAAATGTGATTTGTAAGGACTCTGTATCAAGACAATAGAGGCAAATGTATTCATGCAGTTTGGGGATGACATGTGGCACTTACTCATGACCGGGCCTGAAAAATGTGGCCTTTTCAGAATTATGCTACTAAAAGACATACCTGCTGCTATGGCTCATACTGAAAGGATATCTAAATAATGAGAGAAGTACCTTGGCAAGTATTAACCCTTTGCCTGACTTTAACCAACAGAGCTTTTATGTTAGGAAAATTGTACCCATTGCAAATCTGATTTAACATGTTCAAGTATCATTGCATAATAACACAGTACGGTCATAGGCAAGTTGCATACATCAGCCCACAGCAGAAATTTATATCAGCTAGCACTGCCAGCCTTTCCCTGGGTGATGTAAAGATATTCTTTACCTAGAAACAGCCACTCCGCTTTCTTTTAGTATCTTCGAGTTATGAAAAGGCCCTGGGAATAGCTTTGATATTAAACAGATTATTTCCTTCATCTTTAGTGAAACTTTTCATTGCCTTACTGAACTTTGCCGGTCTCTAAACTTGCTTGGAGAGACTGTGTAACTATAATCTTAAGGGATAAACTATACCCACTTTCTTAAACTGTGATGTGCTGCTAAGCAGAATTCACTTGTAATATTACATGGCAAGACCTGATGGAATTGCAGAGACTGAACCACTTCTGAAAGTCAGGATCATTCTTCCTTTTTAAAAGGTTATGGTGTTCTGAGTAACTGGGCACTCATGAGTACTCTAGCAGCCTTTTTTTTTGCCGTAAAGGAATTGATTTATTTCACAGAGGGCTGCAGGTCAAGGTGGTCACTGCAACATTCACAGCAGTGGCCCAGAAGCTCATATCTTAATTAAAAAACAAATATCTACAATATAAACATTTGCAAAGACTCGTAGTCCACCCTGGTGTCTGTGTTGGAGCAGGGCACTGGCATACTGAGGTTTCCACTTCTCTTTCCCACTTCTGAAAATTTGCTGAGATGAAAGTTGAGAGCTGTGAGCAGACATTGCCCCATTTGCAAAAAGTAACACAAAAAGAGACCATTTTAAGCTGTGGGGATTTCTCATGTTTTGTCTTTATTGTAGTTATGATGTTTATTGCATTTTCCGTGGGGGACTCTTGTTTTTTCTGTGTTTTACACTGCATTTGCTGATGCTGTGTGCAAGCTGATTTATCATGGAACTGTGGGGTAGACCACACTTTGAGCTGCTGTTAACTGTTTCATGTGGTCCATCTGACCCAATGTGAGAAAGGTACAAGCACATGTATGAGTATATAAAAATGGTTCTGTATAGAACCTCTTTTGCCTGAAAGCTCTCAAACTCAGCAGACCTGAGCAGCTTCTGGTGTAGGTCTGTTGCTCTTCTTCCCCACCCTGTGCTGATTGCCACTTGCCCAAACTTGTCCCATGGCAAATTTTCCTTTTGTGACAGCAGATAAACTTTGCTTCAATTTCAATACTTTGTCACACACTTTATTCTGGAGACAGGAAAAGTCTCCATCTCACGTGGTGTTGTTAGCCTTTGCCTACTAATCCTTTCTATTGTGTACAGATTTTAACACAGGCTTGTGAGGAGGAAGTAGTGATTAAAAGTCTCAGTCTCTTCCTGGTGTGTGATTAACTGCAGCATCCCAGAAGACTATAAAGATTAAAATCAAGTGGTTCTTACTAGATGTTTATCAGTGTATCTGAACTACTAACATTGTAAATCAGTTTGGGTCACTTGGTTCAGTGTTTTCCCTCTGAAAATCTGTTTTAAAAATTCAGAGGGAGAAAACAGCATTAAACTCCAGTTGCTGTCTATCTGGAACTCCAAAGGATTGTTGTTTAATGCTAAAGCAGAGTGCTTTAACACTGAAGCACAGATAGTAGGCTAGAGAAAACTGTATTCCTCCATTCCTCCATTTTGAAACTTTTCCTCTGGTTTTTTTTCCCTGTTTGGTGCAGGTTTGTAATAAACCTTGACTTGTTCTCTTCTGAGAATCATTTTCTTGCACCTAAATCTTAGACTCTGAAAAACAAACTGCTTCATGGAATATGGAAAGCTGGTTATAAAAGTGACTTATATCACCAGTAGATGAGGCATCAGATCGAAACAAACTACTGCACTCCAAAATTAGATTTATAATCTTGTGTATTTGAGGGAACTCATTCAAGCATGTGAAGACCTTGTCAACATGATCCATTAGTAACCTGGCACACAGATGAACACCTTCATAGATCTAATTTACTTAAAAGAGCTCTATTTTCAACTACATAGCCTCTACCTCCAACGGAACAAAGGAGTGTTTGTGGCTGTAAGGAGGGAGGGCAGGGCAGGGCACAGTTTGGGAGACTTAGTGGAGCACAGCTTTGCTTAGGTTTCAGGCCAAAGAAAAGTGCTTTCAGTGCTGTAGTACGAAAGAAAAGAGAAGGACAAGAGTGTCTTCTGGGGAAATGGATGGGAAAAATATGAAACCTCCACCTTCACAGCCTTCCATCACAAACCACTTCACTGATGTTTTTTTTAACTGTATCCATATTAAATGACAGGGGCTAATGTGCATTCACCATTTCCAAACAGGTTAGATACCCTTCTGTCCTCTTTAGTATATTCAGCCCTTTTGTAACAGACTGTGTTACCTCAGACCACCTGCCTTCATCCTGTTGGATTTCCTTGTCATGATGTTTGCTTGCCTGTTGTATTTGACTTGCTGTATTGCAGCTGTTACTGTAAGTATGCTGTTCAGGACTTGATACTTGTCTGCTGGTAAGTCCCCATAAAGACCATGAAGTCTAGCTCTGGATGCCTTTGGCAATCATACCACACACTTGCCTCACTTAAATGGTTGATGGGTTTAGCACTGTCAGTGGAAATACCTGTGTGGAAGTACCTGGCAGATCACCTCCAAAACAGCCTGTCTGGGCTAGTTTCTGTTTTGAGGACCTCTAAGGACCCTTTCAACCATGACTCCTTTTTGTGAAGCCAGCATCTTTAACAGTGTTTTAGAGAGATGGAGTAAAACTGATTTTCTCATGGGTTTGGTAATTGCTGTTGCTGCCAGCTGCCTCTTGAAGATACATAGTCCTGTGGACTTACATTACTTTCCAACCTGACAAAATTGATGCTTTTCAGAACAGATTGGTTATATTTTTGTCCAACAGATAAACCAGTCTGGGGTAGAAAAGATATTTTCCTTTTCCATGATGGATGCTAGATATTTCCACATAACATTTGGCTAGGAAAAAGCTCTTCACCATAATAAGTGAGAATTTTCAGACTAGCTAGAGAATTAGTAGTGACTTAAGATTACTATAGCAGAAATGAGGGAGAAATTTGTGCTTGCTTGCATGGGCAGTGCTCTAGTAACTCTGGCTGTGGTGTGAAGAGTCTGACTCACAAACTTGTGTGGAGCAATTTAAGAAGTTAGAAACTCTGGTCCAGCAGACAATATGTTTGTGCCTCAGCTGCTGTGTTGTCCAGTCAGGCATGTTAGCTGAAACCATCTGATTTCAGTATCATAAACTGGGCTATGGATTGTGACAGAAAGTTGCCACCATGAGTTCTACTGCTGGAGTCGGCCTCTGGGGTGCAATTTTCCTCTTAAATTAGCCAAAGGAAAAGTGGATAATGCCCTGTTCAATTCTCCATTTGCCTCTTTTCCATGATTTCAGGTGCTTAGGAAGAACAGAGCCAGAATGACCTCTTACCTTTCCCACTATGGGTAGTTTTGCAGTGCAATGGTAGGCACTAAATGTATGCATGGGGTGCACATATGATCAGAGATCTCTTCTGGGTCCTATAGAAAAAATTCATGACTCTGCATTGCATCTGAGCTCTGTCATTGCTTTCTGCATATAGGAAGAAAGACTTTGAAGTTGTTCTGACTAATTAATTTGGTCACTGAAAGACCTTTATTTTTTCATTCTGGAGACAATATAGCTCAGGAAAGGAGGAATTTCCTGTCAAGGCAGCAGAAGGCTATGATGCACCAACCCTGTGGTGCACAAACAAGCACCTTTCAGCTCTCTAGTTCTGGCTGTCTGAACGCGTGAGCAGCAAACCATATGATGTGCTGGGCTTGACTTTTGTTCGCAGACAATCAGATGCCAACCAGCCAACAGGGGAGGGAGTAGCAAAAGGGCAGGTACTTGCATTCTGAAAATAAAACACTAGGTTTATGCTTATTAGCATAAGTAAGTAATAATATAGTAAGTATAACATATTATAATGAGATTTCTGTTGCTTATTCCTCTTAATTTCACTAGTCTTATCTATAAAACCACAAAGTATTAGCCAAAGAAAAGTGAAGACTGTGTCAGTAGTCTAACAGCAAAACCAGCTCTGGAATAAGAAGGCTAATCACCTATTTGTTAATCTTACTGTTTATTTTATTACAGGTCAGTGAACAAAAAACAGTCATGAGATGTTAATCTCTCTAGACGTTTAATCTTAATCACCCCCTCACCATTGCTCTCTCATGGGCTCAGCAGCAATATCCTCTCCTCCCCTCTTGAAATGACCTCATTTCAAAGTATAATTCTCTCTGTTTTGGCTTTTAAGGGGTCAGACTGATGCTGTGTGAATTGGGATGAAATTTGCTTAGGTCCTGTCACTGGCTGCTGCCTATGGTTCTACTGAATTTGTTTCAGTGGAGACTCACCAGTTAATTTATAATTTGTGAATATATTGAGCTGTGATTAGTGGCAGCCCATCTAGGGAATGGGGAGTGTTGTTAGGCAGCACAGCATGGACATACAAGGTTACCATTAGAGATGTAAAAATGGGGATTGGAAGACAGACTCCAGTACTTGGCACTGCAGGGAGATGCTTTTTCTTTAGCTGAGCCCTTTACCAAAATCAGAAAGCAGGATGGTTAAAGGGGAGAGCTGAGTGACACAGGCCACATCATCGTGCCCAGCGCTGGATCGTGTGTGAGTTGCAAAGCACTGTGGAAAAGGGAAAGTGTGTATTCCCTGCCTCTGAAGTGCTGCATCCACTCATTGTCTCTGTAAAAGTAGCATAGTGTATTGAGGAGTAGTAGGGATGCACTGGGAGAATGTAAGCTCCCAACATACTGGCAGGAGGAAGCAGGAGAGAAGTGGTTAATGGAAGAGGAATGGATGCTCTTAGTTGCAAGATACAAGGGTGGAAAGGAAAGAATGGCTGTGAAGATTTAAAAACAAACAAAACCCCAATTAAAACACAAGTTGCAAATATATTACCAAAGCTAAGGTAAAGACATCAGTTAGCTCACCTACAACAAATGAAGTACCTGAAGTCTAGGTCTTTATTATGTCTTTGCTTCATTTGCTTTCCTCACTTTTGAGTTTGTTCCAGGCTTCCTTGGGGAGATTCCTTGTTTTGCTTCTGTAGCTCCCTGCAGGATGCAAATGTTAATAAGCACAAGCACAGCAGGCAGGGCTGAATCAATCCATCAGGAGAGATGGGGACTGCCGGGCAGATCAGCCTCCCTCCTGCTGTGTGACATGTGATGCACGTTGAACTCAGGGCTGTGGAGGAGCCCCCTCACTCCAGTTCAGCAAATCCAGCACTGCTGCTGGCATGTTTTCTTAGCTCTGTTGCTTAGTGGAGCAGTGGTAAACAAAAGGCTTTAGCAAATAATGGACAAATAGAAAGGCAGAACCTATTTCATGAACATGCTAGACTAATCTGACATTACTGGGTTCTTTATGGAGTCAGGGTTTTTATTAATTTCTTCTAAAAGAGGCTTTCTTTTCTTTTAACCTAAAAGTGATGGTAGTAAAAGTTTTGGGGTTTTTTCCAATGATATTAGGCAGAAGAATGCTTTCCATGTCTGTATTACTGGAGTTGACTTTCCAGCTCGTGAGTGACACCTCCTGCCAATGTCATGCAATCCAATTTAGAATTGACACTTTTTAGTGTTATTATGAAACATCTCATGCTAAAGAGAGCTGAGAAGGGCAGACAAGACTGGGGCATTAAGTGCTGCATTGCAAAAACTGGCTTGTGTGAATTCTCCAGACCTTCTTTGTCACCCCATTGTTTTCCTCTGGTCAGTGTGTCCAGTTGCTTGCAGTCCTTTTTAGCTCTCCTTGCTGAACGAGGGCCTTGCTTTTGATGTGCTGTTGGTGTCTGGTACTTGGTGTCTTGGCGGAGAGAGAAAGCCTTGTATCATCTTGGGCTTAGAGTACCACCAGGTTGGCTTACAGACCTACTGCATGGGCCCACTTGCAATACAAGGTTGGAGGTAAGAGATTCTGACTTCAAATTCTTTAATGCTCCTGAAGTTACTCTCATTTTTGCTGTACTTGGAAAAGAAACAGGCAAGCTGTAGGTGGATCTCACTGGCCAGTAGCATAACTGACCTTTGCAAAACTTCTAGTATTAGTCCAAGCTTAAAAGCAAGCAATAATTGATAGACATAAAGGCTGTCAAAGGCTACTGGAAACATGTAATCTTGTTTACCTCCACTTGAGGAAAATGCACCTTTTGCAATTGTCAGGAATTTCAGGAGCCTGAGCTAGATGTTATTTTTAGACTACAATGACAAAACACCTCTACATCCCCCCAAGAGAATAGGCACAGCCCAAGGTTCACACCATCCTTTCCATGTGCAGCTGTTGGAGCTCAGCAGCTGTAACTTGGTGGCTCTGCTGGGTCCTGCCCTGGCTTTGTAGGAGTTGGGGTGAAATGTGCTCACTTTGCTTCTGGGCATGCTCTGCAGCTTCAGGGGCAGTCAGCATGGCAGATGGATGCAGGGAGATCTTGAAAGGTTGAATCCAGTGGTCCTGACAGGGCAACAACTCACAGACTGTATACCTGCAGAAATGATGTGCTAAGACAATGGGCACACTCTTCTGGTCATCAGAAGCTAAGGTGAGTGCTTCAGTAGTCCTGAGGATAAATGAGCACCATTTGTAGCATCCATCTGAACTGCCTCAAGGGTGTGACTTGGACTCCTTAAGTATCTATATATCTTAATAAAGCTAGCACATGATTTTCAAGGAGATTTAAGCCAAGGCTTCAAAACTGATGAAGGATAACAGGAAATCTCCACCAGTTTACTTCAGTGGGGGAAAAAATCCAGAGACTGAATTTTCAGATGGGCGGGATTCCAACTCTTTGAGTCTAGGACTCTTAATGAAGCATAAGCTGAGTTCCAAGAGTTGCTGTTAATTTAAAACACTAGATTTAACCTCTTAAACGAATTAGGACTTTGAAAAATAAAGTATCCTTAGTTTCCCAGCTCATCAAAGCATTTCCTTTCCTTTCTCATAGAGTGGGAATGATCTTTAGTGCATGATGAAAATGAAGCAGTGTTGTTGGCTGAAACAGAAACTGAAGAGCCTGATAAGAGCCTGATTGGCTTATCTTCTTCAGAAAATGTTGTAATTTTGCTACCTTGTCATCATTAAGGAAGTATCTCTGAGTCCACAAGGGGCAAGATCTAAGCAAGTGGACAGTAAAACGAGCTGAACAGAAATACTACTTCTGTTCTTTCTTTATCTCTGCTTGCATAACATCAGAATATAAATCAAAGCTAAAAAAGGCCCACCTCTCCTCCTCCCAAAGGAAAAAAAAAACCACAAAAACCCAAATGCAAACTCAAACACCCCACCACAGGAAACAGCATGAATAGCTAGCTGGAAACCTTTCAAGAAAACATCGCTCCTCTGCAGTGTATGGTAAGCACTCAAAACAGAGATTTCTAAAGATATCCTGGGTTGGACATTCAAGAAAAGTATTCCTGTCCATAAGAAGCAAGGCTGTAAAAATATACAGTATAACACTCACAGCAAAAGGAGGGACAGTTGATCCACCCACTTATCCCAGGACCAGAGAGGAAGATCCCTCCTAAGTAACATATTGTGAAATGCCCCTACATCACAACTTGTGACATTTTTCTAGTCCTTGATCTGGAAGAATTCAACTAAGAGAGGTTACAGCCAAGGCTATTTTGGTGCATGTAACTGAGCTGGAATGATCTCTAGCACTTTCTGGACACTGGGTGTCACTCTGTCATTAATATTACAGCTAAGCATGTCTGAGATTAAAAAAAAAAAGTGCACCAGAAACACTGTGAATTACATGTGAATTGTCTGTTACAGTCTGACTGCAATTCCACATCTACTTGAAATAGTTGCTTAGGAAACATCTATAAATTATACATTACTGAAAAAAAATCTATATGTTCCAGTACAAATGCTTTTTTATTATGGAGCTGGGCCACAGACAATAGTTTCTTGTGATTTGAGTCATGAATTAAAGATTGTAATACCTCTCTAACTTTTAAAAGAGCAATTATATGACTAAAGAGATGTTGCTAGAGAAACTTGCTTTGAAAAGTTTCAATAATCACAGCTCCAGAGCGACGCTAACAAAGTTTGGGAGAAGGATGTACTAGTGATAGTGGAAACAAAGAATGCAGAATTTACAAGCCACAAGGACATTTGGCAGAACTCCCAAGATCAGGAAGAAACTAACAAAACCAACTCAGTAACTGCGCTGAAGTCAGCCCCAAGTACGTAGAAGGCAATTCTGGCAAGGGGAGATGGTGAATTTCGTGGTCACAAACTCAAAGAAGAGAGACTGAGCACATAGACTATAGTAGTAGATAGGATACTAATTAATCAGATAACTATGTAACTTGTAGCCAATGAATATTAATGTCTTTGTTTACAAAAACATATGAACAGCGATAGTTTTTTGGTAGTCATCATGCTGGCTTAGCAGATTTGACACCCAGCACTCTTTTCTGTGCAGAATTGTAGAAAAATCAAATACCTCACCTCTCTGTGGAGCTCGGCCTCTTGCACACCAGGTAAAAGAACCCATTTTGGAAAAACAGGTTTTCAGCAGCTTTACTCCCATGGTACCTCCACGTAAAATATTGATTGATTTTCAAAATATTTGGCTGTTTTTCCTGTATGTGTCATTTCCTTAAAATACTTAATATCATCACACCAGCACACGCAATGTCAACTTCTTGAAGGCAAATTCAAGGCTGTCTGGAAAACAATGCATTCACTTGGACGGAAGTGTGAAGTACGTACGAATAAAAGTAATTCCTTTCAACGGTCACAGTTAACTGTCTTTGTCACAGCTGTAAACTACACACCCTAATTTCTGGGTGGCATACGGCCTTCAGAAGCACCCTCGGCCTTTCTTGAGGCATGCCAGGAGCTGTTTAGCTCTGTGGGGCCGGGGCCGCTGGCGGCAGCACCGGCTCAACGCTGGCCGCTTCCAGCCCGAAGGGCAGCGGGCCCCGGGCGGCCGGGGGAGCTCGCCCGGCCCCGGCGGGGCGCAGAGGCGGCGCCGCTCTCGCTCTCCGCCGCCGGCCCGCGGGGCGGGGCGAAGGGCGGGCCGCCCGCCGGCCGCGGCTTTCGAAAGTCGCTTGGCGGACACGGCTTCCGCTTCGCTCTCGTCCTCCTCCTCGTCTTCCTCCTCGCCGGGCCCCGGCGCTGTTTCTCGGGGCAAGTGCTAGCCTTGGCCGGTAAGGGCTTGCCGAAAGGAAATACGGGTGCTGACCCTGCTCGGTGTCGCTCTCTTCAGCGATGGCAGCGTGGGAGGCCGCCGAAATGTCCTTCTTCAGTCTGAGCGACGTGAGGGAGCGGATGCGGGAGAAGAAAAAGGGTGCCTTGAGGACTGCGAAGTTGAATGCCTCGCTTGCATCGAAAATCAAAACGAAGATCATCAGTGAGTATATTTTGCGTTGCGGTGTGGACGTATGCTGGCTGCTGTGTCAGCTTACAACTGGGCCTTTGGCCGCGGCATCGGGAGTGGGCAGCAGTCCCTTACCAGAGCTCATGTGCTGCTTCTCAGCTGTTTCTCTGCCCGGGGCTTTTGAGCGAATTCTGTGCCCTGTAGATGAGTCTCAAGTGCCACACAAGGTGCCCAAAGGTGTACGAAGTATTTTAGTGTATATACAGTCCTCTGCGGAATCTAGGCCAGCTGTGTTTTTATGGGGGAAGTAACGCAGAGAACAGGAGATAATTTGGACTACCTTTAAAAACTCTGATATTTCCATTACTTTCATTTAATTGTTTTGAAATTGGGAAACAGGGGTCCAAATTTACTCAAGGGCAACTATAGAAGAAAACAGTTTTTTCTCCCATTTTTTGAATGGCGATGAGGACTTATCTGCTGGTGACTTATTCAAAGCAAGTAGCTTATAATTATAAACTCAGCATTTCAATTACACCATCTTCATTAAGAATTGAAGAAGTAGCTTGCTCTCTAAGTGTGACCCACTGAGGATGGAGAGGGTATCTGAAGTGTTGCATGTTATTATGGAAGGATACTGCTAATTTTGTGAGGGGGCTATTGAGTTGTAGAGATCTGAATCTGAGGACGGCTGGTCTAGGAAGAGAGAGAATTATGATGGCGGGAGAAGTATGGGTGAGACCTTGGATGCTGATGGTGTGTGATACTGCTCTGTCTCTCACAGACAACTCCTCCATTATGAAAGTCTCCCTAAAGCAGAACAATAAAGCATTGGCTCTGGCCCTCAATGCAGAGAAAGCCAATGCACAGCGGCTCACGCAGGAGAAGACCATCTTACAGAAGGAGGTGAAGCAGTGCCACTTCCAGAACGCTGTGCTGCGGCACAGGCTCTCCTTCCTGGTATGGCACTCACTGTGTGGCTGGCATGGGGAGGGGTGGTAGGCAAGGTGGGCTGCACTAGCTTCTCAGCTGTGGGAGGATTGAGCTGTTGCTCTTGAATGTCTGGATTCTCAACATATCTAAAAGATCCCCATTCATTTGCTTATTTTTTTTTCCAAGCTGTGTTCTCCCCAGAACATGCCTCTGGCTTGTAGCATCCTTGTTGGAATAGATGTTTTGATGTAATGTCTTTATGGCTTCTCTCTCTTTATTACTTCAACACAGAATGATATGTTGAAAAAAATGGACAATCTTATGGCTGCAGTTAAGATGGCTGAGCTGTCTGAGGTAAGCCATGATAAACCTGACCACACTGCTCTGGGAAGGGGGCTGTCTTTTTTTGTCTTTTGCTTTGTGTTGCCTGCTCACTTCAGTGTTGGATGCTTCACCTGTTTTTCTTTGCTTGCTTGAGTTGTGCTGGCTACATCCTGGCCAGTTTGGTGTTAAGGATTTCCAGGGTAACTCTTTGTGTAGGAAAAACTACCATTTTAAACTGTTTTCCTCTGGATTATTTGCTATATTGGGCAGTAGGCTTTTCTGTTCTGAGAGGTTGTGACTTCTTTTCAATTTCTTTTTTAAATTATTACCATGGCAGCTTGGCATAGGGAATAGGACACTTTCCCTGTGTCCTGTCTCATGGGTGGAGGGGAAAATACTTCTGCTTCCTAGTCTCAGATTATCTGAACTAATTTAACTTCATCCTTAGGCCGTGGAGACACAATCTGATTCTGCTGCAATTTATTCCATAACTTATTCTGTAACGTAAGAGGGTTGCTGGCAATACTTTACACACTTTTTAAAGAAACTGACCTTCTGCTGTTTCTGTGCAGGAGGCTGCATGAGAGATTTCAAGAACTTTAAATCACTCTCCTATTTCTCTTCTTTCCAGTTCCATATAAATTCTGCATCCTTGTGCAGTGGCCAGAAGAGCATCATGACTGAAGATAGCTGGTCTGATGATATTGCAGATGGTCAGCTTCTGAGGTGGGCTTTAAAATGATACCACCAAGCTTGTCCTGAATTTCTATATGCTAAACTTTTTGTGTTTTATGTGTGTGCCTAGTTGCCAGTTTCATATGAGATAGCTTCTCTGAACAACCACTGCTTGATGCTTTCCTTTATTCTGTCTTTTTATTGCCACTCCTTGTCTTGTTTGTTCTAATGCTGAGTCTGTGCAAAAACTAGTCTTTTTACCTCCTTTCTTTGAGACCGTGTTACTTTTAGGCAGTTTTCTCTTTTTAGCTGCTGAGTACAGCAAGATTTGCTTGAGCAAGTGAGTGCCATAGCTGGCTATGATGTTTGTTACATAAAAATGCTTCATAGTCATCTGCTTGTATGATGTAAACTTTCTGGAAAGATGGTCAGAACATGATCTCTTAAAGTATATTTGAAGTTCTATTTCTTCTCTCCCTTTGAAGACAGGGCAGTCCTTGGAGCTGCCCACACGTGGCCTGTAGTTAGTCTGCTGGATTCTGGGGCCTGTCATATATGAGAAACATGATCCATCGCCGCTCTTCCTTCTCACCAGGGTTACACAGATACCGATGAGAGTGCCCATTTCCAAGCTGCATGATGCAGAGCAGCAAGCTGGCAGCTCCACAGCACTACAAACATCCTCAGGAGAACTTCAGAGACCTGCTTCTAATGCAGGAGAACTTCAGAGACCTGCTTCTAATGAGACCTTGAAAATTGTGCCTGTTGCCCCCAAAAATACTTTGCCACCACAGCACGATGAGGACCCTCAGTTCCACCAGGAAGAGAATGGCAAAAAGGTGACTGAAGCAGTGGCAACAGAGGAGGCTTTTCATGACTGTCACATATTTGGAGGTAAATTTGCATCTCTTGCTGTTCTTCTGGTATGACTTTGTGTCTGTGCTCAGAAATGCATAAAGGCCATAACTCTAATTAGCTCTCAACCACAACTCCAGTAGCTCCTAATGACTGGTATTAACAACATGCTCCACTGAGTCTGTTATTGCTGGAGTTATGTATATATGTGGTGTGTTTGCAGTAGATCAAACTCACAAATCAGGATTTTTGAGTAATAGGCACTGAGCGTACATAAGACTTTTGAAGATGTCTGAAAGTGCAGAATCTGACTAGGTGCACCACAGTTTCTTGTGGATTTGCTATTTAAATGATATCTCTTATACAGATAATAAGTGTTCCTAATATTACAGCTAGTTAGGGGATCTTGATTTGGGCTGCCCTTTTATTCAGAGAGAAGCCAGCTAAGCAAATCTGGTACACAGTAAGTTGGGGGAGTCCCTGTCTCAAGATAATGCTTTTTCTATGCTCTGGATTTGTGGCAGTGTATGGACAAAGATGGTATTTGCCTGCTGCATTTCTCAGCCTTAAACATGAATGTTTTCTTTCCAACAGATGTCTTGTGCAGCACTGAACAAAATCCCAACAATTTGCCAACGCTTGCCTTGGAAAGTCATACTCTTTCATATGAGGCCAATGAGATGGCAAAACATTTATTTGATCGTCTCTCACAAGGGCACGTTACTCAGAGGAGAAAGCGTTCCACCCTGTTTGCTACAAGCACTCCATCTTCTGCTCTGGATATCTTCCCACATGTCAGTTCCACTCAGGCAGCTTGGGGTAGTACTGCACAGGACAACAGCAGCTCCAGCAAGAAAAACACACAGCAACAGCTGCGATCTCCCAGCCCCCTGGCTTCACCGGCTCAAGCTGCTGTTGTTTCTCATAGAAACTCTGTGGGTAAAGAGACCTTTTGTGAGCAGCCACAGACAAAAGAAATGGGGTGTGGTGTTGAAAGGGACCCTAGCTATAGCCAGGTCCCTGAGTTTGTTCCTGAAAAGGTTAAAAGCAAAGGTAAGTGTAAAATCAGAGAGAAAAAGACTGTTAAAAAAGCAAGAACAGGAAAAAAGAAAACAACTGCAATTAAAACCAATACAGCAAGTAGTCCCGACAGATCTCAAGGTGAAGAGTGTGCTCAAAATGCACAGAAGCTTCTTCAGCCAAATGTTGCAACAAGTTCTAGTGAGATGGGGCAGAAGGCATGTGAGGGGGCTTTTGACAAGAGGAAAAGAGATTGTGGTGTGGAGCGCCATTCCCACTCTCCTGATGGAGTCCAAGACTTTGGAAGTACATGTGAGGTGAACCCAGCACAGCTGCAGAGTCTTGAAAGTGTTGACTTAATGCAGCAGGTTAAGAAGGGACCTATCTTTGAGATGCAAAGTATGGAGAGCTTGCTAAAACCAGTTCATACCTTCTCAAGTCATGAAATTCCCTCAGGTGATTCCAGTCTACAGAATTCTACAAAATTCTCAAGTGTGAGCAGAAAGAGCATCAGACAGAAAGCCAACAGAAAAACTAGAATAATTGGGCAAAGAGATGATTCTGATGAGGATTATCTGCCAAACACTGTGATAATACCAGAGCCCAAAGCTGAAGAATGCCCTAAAAGAAGCCAAACAAGCAGGAAGAATACTGCCAGGAATAGCAATTGTGATCAGAGAAATGAAGTTAATGTTTTTAGGCCCTGCATAGATGTTCAAGGAGTAGCTAATGAGAGCAGAAAGCATTTCCCAGATATTCTAAAACAGCGCAGGGAAACATATATTGTCCATCCTTTGGGTCTTGCAGGAAACTTGGGTTGTTTCCAGACAGAATCTGAAGGGGGTGAAAATGTACCTCCCAAGTCTGTTCCTGGGAGTAAAGTGAGCAAAATCCCCAGAGCTGTTAAGAGCAATCAAAAGAGCAATAAAAAAGAGACAGGGGGCCTTCAAGAAAAAGGGCAAGGTGAAGTTGACCACAACATGAATGCTTTGACAAAAGAAGCCTCTTGCAAACCCAGGCCTCAGAGGAAGAGGAGCAACTCTCGACCTCCAGAGACTGATTCCCTGCTCAGAAAAAGTGATGGTACCAAGGTTCTCACTGGAAGTTCCACAGAACTTGCATCCAAGCAGACTCTTCTGATGGGGAAGTTTTCCTGCATTAGCCATCTGCTGTCTGAGCCAGGTGATTTCCTGGAGGAGCAGCTACCTGAGATATCACTTGCAGATAGTCTGACAGACCTTTCACACAGTATTGAATCCTCCCGTAAGAGCAGTTCTGCAGTTTTGTCTGTCAGCTCCAGACTTAGAGAAGTACCAGCTTCCAAGAGCTTAAGTACTGAGGGCAACAGAATGCCAGCAAAACCCCCTGTTTGGTTGAAAAAGTCCCTGATATTTAAAGAAGAGACTGCAGAGGAAATACCTGGGGAAAGGAACCAAGTCCAGTCAAGTTCTTGGAGCTCACCTTCACAGGAATCTGGTAGGTGGTAAGCTGGGGAAGGTACCTGTGTTTGGAGATGAGGGCAAAAACTCCATGCAGCAAGTACTTATATTTTCCTTCCTCTCCTCTCTTTTTTCAGAGTTAAAAATCAGTCTCCACTACACCATTTATGCTTCCACTTGTGCTGGCCTGTCATTTCTGTGGCTGCATTTGCTTCTAGTTTATCAGCATTTCTATAAGAATTTCTGTCCACCTGTCCATGTGTAGATGTTGGGACAAGACTAGCAGCATGTGCTGAGTCTTGCTTTACCACTCTTGTTATCTACAGGGCATGCCTATTAATTTAGAAAATCAAGTATTCAAGCACTTCAAAATCTAACTTGATGCTGACCCTGCCTATTAGAGTCAGTCAATGTTACTAGGACACAAAATAAGAAGAAGGTGGAAAACTTTTGGTCCAGAATGGTTAGTGCTGCAAGACTTCATGCTTCTAAGGTGATATCTTCACTGGAAATTAACCAGGACCCAACCTAAATTATTTTGGTTGTGGGGTTTTTTTTTGTTTGTTTGTTTTTTAAAAGGATTTGGAGGGTGCATCCTTGGGCCGGTACTACAATAGTTAAGCTGATCCTTTTGGGGAGTTTGCTGTTAATGGGTGCTCTGTGCTTGTGGGGTTTTTCTTTTTATAGCTGTTGACAAACAGACCTGTTACAACTGGAGTGAGCTGTACTTTGTAGAGAGGGAGGAAGTTTGTTCTCCTGTCCTCCTTTTGGCTGACTCCACTTGGAAAGGTGCAGTGACCACGGGCCCTCTGTCTTGCTGGAAGTCAGTAGGTTGCTGGTAGGTTGTTGGTGTGCTATAAGGTTGCTGTCTTCTCCAGGCTGTAAGCTCCTGAACATTACAGCTATCAAATAGAGTTTCTGTATAATTTTTCTACTACACCAGAGCCCATGATCCTATCAGTATTAGTGATTTTTTTATTGAGGGACCTAATTTGATTTATGAGCTGACTTTTGAGGAGCAGGTGTGGTATTTTTGGATTAAAAGGGTCTCCTGAGTTTAGGGGCAATATGATTAGATTCCGGATTGTGCACGTTCAGAGAAACCTGGTAATGCAACTTTTTCTATTTGTCACCTGTTATTTCTTAGGATATCTGGAAATGATTTAGAATCACTATGATTAAACCATGTGAATGTCTCCCTTTGCAGGTATCAGGCCACTACAGGACTTGAACAATGCCAGGGTTCTGTCTCACTCCAGCTCGGAGGATGCATCAGGGCGCTCATCTAGGCGGAAACGGAAGCCCACCTGCTACAAAGAGCCATCAATCAATAGGTTGGGCTTTAAACTATTCATTCCAAAGACTGTTCCCATGCTGCAACCCCTGCTCTGCTCTCACGTACTAACTCTCCAGGGCTGGACCCTCTGTTGCTCTGTTCCAAGTTCTTACCCTTTGTGTTCTGTGACCCTCCTCTTCTACTACTGTGTGGTTATGCCAAAATTCTGCATAAGTACAAATGGATCTTTAGGCTTCTGGCAACAAGCTACCAAAGATCTTATTTTATTTGTTGAAATGAGCACATCTCTTGGCAGCCTGCATCTGTGGTACTCCAGTGCTAATGAGGCAGTAGCACAAGGATAAAATACAGACTAAAGACAGCCCAGCAAAAGCCCTAAATTCATTTATTCTGTGACAACTAAAATTTTAGACACCTGAGTAATACTTTTCTCCTGAGAGCATCCTGTATCTATACTCACTAGCAGATATACCTAAACAAACAGCTGCATCTTTTCCCTAGGAAACTGTAGATTCAGTACATCCACTGGCTATTGCACAGTCATGTACTACTAAAATGATGGCTTCGTAGTTATATAACGTTACTGGGTGTATTTTTCCCTGGAAAGTGTCCCAGTTTGAACTTTCTGTAAATAGCTGGTTATATTGCACCAGTACTGTGTATTGGGCAAGAAACAAACTGTACCACTTAATCATCTTATGGGGAAGAACTGCACTAAAATTAGAAACTTTAAAATCATACATTAATTCAAGGAATACTTGATGCTTCAATGTAACCCTTTTGTTTCTGCAGGAAACTGAGGCAGGGTGACCCATTTACAGACACTGAGTTCCTCCACTCTTCTCTCTACAAAAAAAATAGGAAGCCTGTCAAAGCCCAGGGAATGACCAAGAAGATGAAAGAGAACAAAGAATGGCTTCCTGAAGGATGTCTCAGTGCCAAGGCAGGCAAGCTGATAACAACAGAAAGGATTAGAATAGTGGTTGAAAGCAGCCCCGAAGCTCCTAGGAGCTCGTGTGTTTAGCCGCAAGGCTACCGCTTTGAATGCAGAGGCCCAAGCAAAGACAGAGGTGGCTGACCAGGCAGCTGAACTATTCCAACTAAGGCAACCCAAGGACCAATTTGACAAATGGAGCCTTGTGCTGTGCATTTCTTCTGTTTTCAAATCTTTGAGACTTATGGGGTGGGAAAAGTGGTTGACACAAATTGATGGATGTCTGCTTTAATGATGGGCATGGCCCTTATGTGCTGTATGATTAGCTCCTAGCTATCTTCTGCTTTCTTCCTGTTCTCTCCCTGTCTGCCATGTAAAGCTCCCTGCAGCAGCAGATGAGCTCTATACCAACCAACATTAAGGAATGTTTGAAACACCAGGTGCTTAGGACCAGATCTAAACAGGTCTTGTCTCATACTGAGTATTGTTACAGGAAAGGTGATCAGAGGAGCAGGTCCTGTGGGACAGAGCTGTTTTAAAACATTTCCCCTTTTCCTATCACTCCTTGGCCCTGTTGAAAAAGTACTTCCTTCAGCCTTCTTGTAGCCCCTTGAGGTACTGGATAGTTTGATAAGGTCTCCCTAGCACCTTCTGTTTTCCAGACTGGACAATCTCAACTCTCTCAGACTGTCTTCATAGGAGAGGTATTTCAGCCCTCTAATCATCTTTGTGTTCCCCCTCTGGCTTTGCTCCAACAGGTCCACATCCCTCTTAAGCTGGGAATCACAGCTGGACAACAGTACTCCAGATGGGGCCAGCTGTGTTTCAGGAAATCCTTTACTCTTCCATTGCAGCACCCACTGGCTTCAGGCACTTGCCTTTTTTAGGGTCTACTGGTGTAACTTTGAAGGTTATTGATTCTAAATGTTTGAGAGAGTGGTGGGGAAAAGAAGGGATCACAGCAGTAGTAAAAGGGAAGGAAAAGTGCCCGTTTGGAAGCAGGAAAAGCGTTTCCTCTTTGTGGCAGAGCAAGGAGAGGGCTGCTCTTTTCTTCTTACCATACTTACTCCTTCTCCTTAGCACCTCAGCAGCATCTATCAGTTCATGAGGATAGGCTGGGTCTTGCTGTACTCTCTGTATTCAGAGGACTCCAGAAGTTGGAAACTTCATTTTTAGAGGGAAAATGGTGTCATCGGCAGTCAGGGAAATGCTACTACATAGCTTACATTTAAGCTGTACCGTTAAGTTATTAAAACTAGGAAACAAAAAGCCTGAGATTCAAAAATGCCCTCTTACTTATTTGTTCAGTTTTCTGGAAGTTACCAAACTTTCTCTGGTATTCTGTAACTCTGGAAGCCAGGTAGGAACTAGTAAATAACACTTATAACACTTGCTATAAATGCTGTTGTATTAGAACCTGTCTGTGTTGACCCACTGATGTCAGAAGCCAGGCCAGGAACTTAGATCTCCAAGTGTTCCCAGTAATTGTTTCCATTGCCTCTATGGGGAAATGGGACATTTTCCAGCTGCACTGATGTGCTTGTGCTAATAACAGAATAGTAGATTGTATTCATTGACATTCAAGGCACGGAGACAGCTGCTAGCAGTTACAGAGCTGTGCTTCAAACACAGGGTAATAGTAGCTCCTTTGGTCTAACATTGGCATCGGTATCCTAATCACCACCTCTAGCAGTCAGCTGGAGGGGGGAGAGTTTGTTCATGTGTAACAGTTTCTGTTTTGCTGAGCAATGATGTATCAGTTTGTATTACTCCCCAAATAAAATTTCACTGCAAGTGGTATTTTCAAATTCTTGTATACTACCTGATGCTTACCATGACACCACACATGACAGCTTTGCCTAGGCTAGAACAAATTGAAACTCTGTTCCAAGAAGGGAGATACTTTTTGCTTATATGACATTCTAACAGTCTGTCCCAGCCTGTACTGGACTGAAGCTACTGGAGTCTCTCTCTGAGGCAGGTTCCCCATATCTGCTAATCACACAAAGGAAGGAGACACAAAGAATGTTAGTTGGCTTTTATTTTAGTTTGAATTAAAAATATTCCTTAAAAAAAAAGCCCAACACACAACCATGGATGGAATAAGTTTTCACAGTCATGATATGACTTGCCGTAAGACAACAAGGGTAAGTAATAGCCCAGACAATTGGAGAAAAGTTTGCACCTTTATGAATTGGAGGGTGAGGGAAGAGGTTAACAGTTCCTATGCTTCACATCCAGTCAGAAGGAGCATAACTAAATGCATGGCCTGCATTTAGACACTGCAGCATGGCTTTGGTAGGCTCTTAGCCTATAAGGCTTGTTTCCAGCATTTACTAAGTGCTACTCAAATGCTACAGTCCTGACTGTAGCAATGGAACCAAATCCCTTGGTATCAGGACACTGTGCTCTGGTTGGCACTACAAGATAAATTCAGGAGGGCTGCGGAAGAGCTGGCATAGCCCTCTGAACTCACTTATACTCACTGGGAAGTACTCAAGAGAGGAGGACGGTATTCATTTCTAAGGTCTGCTGGACAGTAGGTCACTGATGGTTTGACCGCAGCTGTGACACAAACTGGCCTTCAGACTGAGAGGAAGAGATAAACATACATCAAAGTCACAGAGAAAAACTTCAGGTCTGCTGCGAACAAAACCAGGAATCCAGACCCATACTGAGCTTTTATCAAATTCATCTGCTTGGCAAAAGTAGGGCTTAGTCTAGCAGCTCAAAGTGTTTCAGAAAACATGATTTTCTAAAAGTGTAAAAAGTGTCTATGTTAATTTTTATCTAGTGTTTGTAATGTTACACAACAAAGCACGATACGGACGTACTTATGCAAGCAATAACAGAGAAGCCAGGTACATGTTTTCTCCAATATCCTAAAGTTCCCATTAACTCTTGTAATTTTTTCTTTGATGGGGGCACTTGAATTTGTTCTAATTCCTTTAATGTGTCTGAAGGAACTACTGCATTGGCTGCATCTACCAAGTGCCTAAAAATTTATTTCTTGGTCCTTGACATTTTTCAGGCTGAATTTCAATTTCTGCTTCATGTAATGCTTCCTATTATTGCTGCTGCTTCTCACACCTTTTCATGGGAATCTCCTTCAATTAGAGTATCATCTACATATTAGTATAGTTTCACATCTGGAGGGAGTGAGACTGTAAAAATTCAGCAAGATTGAGCAATCATGGGTGAATGTACCTGGAGCGAGCCTATTAAACTAAAACTGATGAAAGAACAACTAAGAAAGCAAGAACAAGAAAAAACAAAACAACTGCAATTAAAAACAATGCAGAAAGTAGTCCCAATAGTGTGCTCAAAATACACAGAAGCTTCTTCAGCCAAAAGTTGTAACACATTCTAGTGAGACTGAAGTCTGTGAGATGGGGCAGAAAGAAGGCATGTGAGGGGGCTTTTGATGGAATAGAGACTGGTGTGGAGCACCATTCCCACTCTCCTGATGGAGTCCAAGATCTTGAAGTACATATGAGGTGAATCCAGCACAACTGCAGAGTCATGATAGTGTTGACTTAATGCAGCAGGTTAAGAAGGGACCTATCTTTGAGATGCAAAGTTTGGAGAGCTTGCTAAAACCCCCAGTTCATACCTTCTCAAGTCATGAAATTCCCTCAGGTGATTCCAGTCTACAGAATTCACTTTTCTTGGGGAAAGAGACCTCCAGTGCCTGTGCTTTGCAAGAAGACCCAAGTGTTATCAGATAGAAAAAAATCAAGAGAAAAACTAGTAATTGGGCAAAGAGATTATTCTGATAGGAAGTATCTGCCAGTGTGATAATACCAGACGGCCAAAGCTGAAGAACAGCCTAAAAGAAGCAGAACAAATGAGACAATGCCACTTACACTCTGATGTAAGTGGGAGACACTTTGTTAGGGGAGCTTGAGTGTAACCCATGCCTTAAGCTTTGGGCATAGAGGCCAGCTTCCGCTTCAAGTTTTCAGCAAGCTTGTCCATGAACTCAAAGGTGTTCAGGTAATCAGAGCGTGTGACACTGGGTGGGGGAAACAAAACAAGACAGGTATTAGTTGTACAGACTCTCAGATAATCAAAGCAGAGGATGACTGTTCAAAGAACTCTATGCTTTGCCTCTAAAACCAAAAAAGTTCTCTCCTACTCATCAGGCTGGGTTTTTTTGCCATAAGGCTCTGGGAAGAGGTAGCCAGGTGATATTTTACAGTTACGTAGGTCTTCTTCATTTGTTAGGATCTGGCCACCATAGCTAGACTGTCATAAAAAACATGTACATCTTTGCAGTTCCTTCTTTACTTTTTTCTCCCATTCATGGTGCAATAGCAGGGAGAGAGCTACTTGGGTCAGGGAGTCTCTCATGTTCCTTTTACAGCACAGGGTACAGGAAGTCCTGTGAGACACACTCCTGTTCTTTAGCACACTAAAAATAACATTCCAGCCAGTGCTGTTCAGAACCACCACGCAAAACAGCCTTCTCTAGGCATAGCTGGTTATTTCATACACTTACTTAGGCAAGCCTTTGATGCAGGCAGCAAGGTCCTTTGTCATGAAGCCAGATTCAATGGTCTCAATGCAGACTTCTTCCAGGGCAACTGCAAAGTTCCTGAGGCTAGTGTTGTTGTCCAGCTTAGCTCTGTGAGCGAGGCCTCTTGTCCATGCAAAGATGGAGGCTGAGAGAGAACACTGGGTTATTCTATCTATCTATCTAGAACTTCCTGAAAGTTGTTCTAAATCATCATGTGGAACAAGAATTGGATTTTTTAATACCAATAAAATGGAAAGCAGACTGAAAAAAAAAAGATAGAATATCTGGTATAGGAAAGAACACTTATCTTCATCTAGGTATCCTTTGCCTTTTGTGGAACTCAAAAAAAAACCAAAAAAAAACCAAAAAAACCAAAACCAAAGCAGACCTCAGAAACTACTCATTGCTATCAGTAATCTCTCTATGCATGCCATTTTATTTTCTTCCTGCCCAAGTCAGAAAGAATGACAGGTGGTAGGACTTGGTAGTTACAGAGAATATTGTAACAGAAGGGTGCAGTCCTTTTCCTAACTCTACATTATGCTCTGGTCTCTATTCAAATTTAGAGGATTCTTTCCTCACGTCCCATTCCAGGTACCCTTACACTTCGAGTGTGTGCATGGCTTGGGGTGTGGTTGGTTCTTCTGGGCCATCAGAAAGAGAACTAAAATAAAAAACAACTAACCGAAACCTTAAGGTCTTGTGGCTATAAACCAATTGTTTCCTGAAGAGTGAGCGCATAAAGGCTAAGTTAGGTCTAGCTTATTGCTCACACGCACTCCATTCAAGCCTGTTTTTTGCTTCAGACTGTAGCTGTGTCTGTAGGACCCAGAGAAGCTGACTTAAGTCACAAGAAGTCTGTGGGGGTGCACTCCCTTGACTCCCTCAGGCCACACTGTGATTTGAAAAATGCTCATTTGGCCTTGGCAAACCACACCTAAGCCCTTCTCAAGCTTATCGGAAACCCAGGAACTAGTGGTGTTTAATGAGGACCTTTTTTTAATAAATAGCCTTGGAAAGATATTTTTCTTGTCTGAATAACAGCCCAAGTTGAATAATATTTTTGTTACTGTACTTTCAAAGAAAGTTACTAACTTGAATTGCAGCCAGGATGGAAAATTACTATAACTAAAGCCCACTCTCTTGTGACCCCATAAACAGTGACCCAAAATGAGACCCCTCAAGCTCTCAATTATAAGGAGCTAATGCATACTATACCCTACTCTCTAACAACCCTTTAAACAGCAGCCCAAAGTGACATCTTTTGGAGGTCATGATTTCCAGAAGATACACGTGGAATCACAGTCTAGTCTGAGTTGCAAGGGACACAGAAGGATCATTGAATCCAACTCTTACATGAATGGTCCATACAGGGATTGAATCCACACCCTTGGTGTTGTTAGCACCATGCTCTGACCAACTGAGCCCACTTCAAGAGAAGGAGCCAATTATGTCTCAAACACTGATAACTGGACAGCTGTAGAGCCAACCATGGACTTTTGGTACTGACATGCCATGAAAAAGAACAAGATTTGATTGGAAAAGAGGGGCCAGGTGGAAACAGGACAGCACTTTTCCATGAGAAAGAACCACAACATAGTACAGTGCAAGCACAAGAATGAATAGCAGGAAGTAGACATGGAGTATAGCGTGGGACTGAGACCAAAGACACCCAAAGTCCTCTGACCCCTTTCCAGACAGGCCTGAAAGAATGGACGGCACTTGATGACTAAAGTACATAAAAAGCAAGAAACCTGTCCATAAAAAGGTACACCACTCTCCCCACCAACCCCGGCCCTGCCAAGCCCAGGTGGTGCACCCAGGGCCCTAGACATCTCAGCAGCCAGGGTGCCACTTGTCCAATGCAGCTGGATTGCCACTTGTCAGCTGGATCAGCACTGAAACCAGAATTGGTATCCCCTCAGCTGGATCAAGGCTGTAACCAGGACTAGTGATCTATTTTTCTCTCTTTTCTCCTCTTTTTCTTCCTTTAATTCCCTCTTTTTTTTTTTTTCTATTTCTCTTTTCCTTTCTTACTTTCTTTAATTCATCTTTCCCTTTTAATTCCCCTCTTCACTTTCACCCTGCCCCTTTATCCAAAACCCACTTCTGTGCGCTTATATAGTAGGTGTTTCCATGCCATGTGTGTAATTTACTGATCTACTTTCTGACTGTTTGCAGACCCTCTGACTTTTGTAATTTCTTTTGATCGATGAGCATTTAAAAATCTTAGGTACTTCCCTCCCCTTAAGGGTCCTCACAATCTCTGGAAGAAAAATGCATTATGACCTGCAAGTATCACCACTAAGTGGTACAGTTGTCTACAGAAAGGGTGCAGATGTTCTTACTCTAAACTTGTTCTTTCATGTCTAGAGATGATGAAGGGCAGTGAAAAGCAGCTCACCAATGGGGTTAGTGGAGGTTTCTTGGCCTTTCTGGTGCATGCGGTAGTGACGAGTGACTGTCCCGTGAGCAGCTTCTGCTTCAACAGTCTTGCCATCAGGGCAGATCAGCACGCTGGTCATCATCCCCAGAGAGCCATAGCCTACAAAATACAGTTTCAAAAGTTCAGTGTCTCTTTTGGACAGCTCCCTCAAATTCCCCTTCATCTCCCCATCCTACAATCCCCCTACATCTTCCCACTGATATGAAAATCCCTGAACAGCAGAGCTGCAGTAGTGCTTCTGCAATTAACTAGCAAGTCCCTACACAACAAAATAACAGTACATCTGAACATAAGTCCAGCTGAACCATGAGATACAGATATACAGACATTTTGCACCATTTCAAGGAAATTAGTTTTCTTACCTAATTTGCTGGACAGATTTCTACTGAAAATGTACAGTAAGAGAAGAGTAAGTGTTGGACTGCTTGTCTTTCACACAGGGTGACAGGAAACAAAACAACTTCTTATTAAGAGCATCTGCTCTTGTGAGAGGAACCAGCAACTTCTGATATTGGACATTCACACAAGTTCTAACCCTGTAGGTTTCAGAGATCTCCATGTGTGAAAGCTGCTTTGTTTAGCAGTCCAACACACATCCTTGTTCTGTGGGAGGCAGTTTAGTGGCATTACTTCAGAAAGAGTGTATTACATAAAGCCACACGTCTCGTCCTGTGGAATTCTGCATCCATATTTGTTTTGGCACCAGGTACCTTGGTTATATAGGATTTTGATCAAGCATTGCAATTACATAAAGTTAAACACATCAATCTCTCTCTTTACACCTGACAGGTAGCTTTAGGTCCTGAAAGTTTTATGGATTATCTGCAGAGCACCTGCCATCACACTCAGCAGCAGTCAGCTTGACTCAAGCTGTCAGTGACACAGAACCAGCTGTGTAAAAACTGTCCATTAGAATAGAAAGCCTACCAGTTATCATGTGGTAGAAACTTCCCTCCTGTAAATAAATACAACTACAGAGTCTACATTCAACAGATTTTCTTGTAAAAGCAAAAGAATTTTTTTGACTGTCTGATACCTCTATAACTGGCAACAGGTTTGAAATACAAGCTTTGAGACTCAACACCACATCCTGGGCCATTCCATAAGATGCGACAGAAGGACACAAGAGACTACCACTAAGCCTGCTTCACTGTGGCACAGGAAGCACCTCATACCTTGTGCAACAGAGTCAGACTGCACATCCCCATCATAGTTCTTGCAGGCCCAGACAAAGCCTCCTTCAGATTTCAGGGCCTGAGCAACCATGTCATCAATGAGCCTGTGCTCGTACCAGATCTTTTTGGCTTCAAACTTGGACTTGTATTCTCTAGAAAACAAAAACCAAAACACCTTGTCATACGAACAGGGAATTGCATAGTTTGTACATAGAGAGGTGCATAAAGGTAAGATTAAAACCAAAAAACCCTGCATTCTCTTTACTCTTTTTTCCCCTTGTCTGTTTTGCTAGGCTATAGCAAGGCTGCTTCAGAGTCATAGAAGCACACACAGAGAATCTGTGGCTTTATTATAAGATATGGACACTACAGCCACATTTAGCAGAGCTTTCTGCATTGAGTATTGTGCCTTGCAGGATAAGGGAGACTGTGACAGAGATGGCACCCCCTGTGCCCTTAAAGTGTTGCTGAGTGTCTGAAAAAGCAACTCACAAGGCTGGAGAGGAAGTTCCTGCTGCAGACTTATGTATTACAGGAGGAAGTACACAACCGATTACCTGTCATAGATGTCTTGGAAGATGTCTTTGAAGCGGCCATCATATCTCTTCAGAATGGTGTTTTTGGTGCTCATGTAGAGGGGCCAGCCTTTCGACAGAGCCATCTGGAAGGAACTGTGGGCAAAATCCTTGATAGACTGGTCAAGATTGTACATTCCCATGGCTACACCACCACAGCCTGTTAGTGGAGGAAGAACAGACAGGAAGCAACTAGATTTAGATTTGGTTTAAGAATTTTATTCTCCCCATAGCATACTCTGGCTGGCAGGCAGACTGGTGCTCTCCCCAGGTGTCTTAAATCTAGTTCTCAATTTAAGGTTGGCTCTTTCAGGAGAAGATTTGCTTTGCATTATCAGCCAAAGCTCCAGCAGTTCTGTGACACATGGAGAGGAAGGTGGTTTTGTTTTACAGGCAAGTACACCTTAATAATGTGATCTAATCCCTCTAAGAAGTTTTGTTCTAATCCAGGCTAAGTACTCAAGCACACTGTGACAGAAGTGAATGTACCTGAACTCCTATTAGCCATTTAAGTAATACAGTCTTTTTCTATCAAAGCAGCAGGCAGCAGTTTGGAGCAGGAGGTCTCAAAGTCAGAAAGGGATGTGCTCCCACCTTAAATGCTTTGCAACTTCAGAACTAACTCCAGCAGGCAAAGACTGAGACTTACCTGCCTAGCTCAGGTAAACAAGACTCCACATGAATTCCTGCATTTTTTTCAGCACATGTGGCCTACCCTGACACTTTGATCCACCCGCTCAGGCTCACTTCTAGCAAGTTGTGGGAAGAACATGCCAGTCATGTGGGTGCTCAGGCAAGTCCTGAGAAGGCTCTGAGGAACTATCAACACTCACATGACTTAGATTGTGTAAGGCAGATGTGTTAGAAGCACCAATGGAAGTGTACTAACTTGCAGCCCAGCTCACCTAGAAGAAAGCAGCACTCAGATCATAGAAGAGGATGATTGTGGGTGAAAATAGGGTCTAGACCTTCATGAGAAAGCTTTGTCATTTTCAGAGCACAACTCTATTTCTAGTGAAAAGTAGATACCATATACTTAATTTTAAGCACCTCACTACCACCATCTTTCTAGTTTTTGTACAGTACCAATATTAGGGATCGTTATTCTAGAAACACCCAGAGTTTTTAAATACCTTTCCTAATATCCATTTGTGCTTACCACCTTCAGATGGTTGTTACTATATGGACATACATGCAGAATGAAGAGGGGAAGCCAGAGAAGGTTTATGTGCTTGCCAAGATAGCAATGTCATTTAAAGTTGATATTGGCAGAGAATTAACTTCCTGTTGTTACATGTTATCCCTGTACCTTCCCTCTTCCCTATGGAGTCAAGGACAGTTCAGGGTGTGATCAGCTACAGAGACTGTCCTCTGGAACCATGATTTCACCATTGCTGGATGACAGCTATTAAGTGTTATTCAAACAGCTATTTTCATACATGTAAAAGAAAATCCTTATTGCAGTCATACAATCCTACTGCCTCCTAAAAATTTCTTGATTCAGTGTCAAGGCTGAACATATTAGTACAGCTAAAAGACAAGCTTCCCTTAATAATTTGAGAGATATGCTGGCACAACAGTTATCTGTGGGGAGGGCAGCTTCCCACAGAGAGCAACAGCAGTAATCTGCCATCTTTGCATTTCCCTGCTTTCTCCTTGCTGATGCAATGCAGAGTAGCAAATCAGACTGGCAGCTGGATAGCCATGCATCTCCAACACAGACTCACCAGTCATCCATCAAATGAAAACAGATTGGGACTGGCTGTGAAGCAGGTGAACTGCAGATGAAAGGCTATGCAACAAGAGATGGTACAGATGCAGGTTCTTATGAGCAAGCATGCCAGGGAAATCAAGTATTACAAAGGAGAGTCTATGTCAATCTTGGTAGCTGTTTGCAAAACCAACTGCACACAAACAAGGATGCTGTGGTTTATGGGGTTTCATTTTTTTGTAGCTAAATAGATCACCATAAGACTTTAAATCCTGAACCCTTTGATCAATGATAGACAAGAGACATGACTTGCATGATGTTTTCCTGAATCCTGCCCCTAGAGAAAACAGCCTGAGTTCTGGCAACCTGTCTGTAACTGCTTCCATTAACAAAGCCCAGCAACGTCAGGACTCTTCCTGAGCCTTGCAATGTCTGCAACCAGCAGAGCAATAGGGAGAAGAGTGACACTAAAACCTTTGTGACTGCATCTATTAAAACAGTTACAGCCTACACAGTCAGCAGCATTCTTGTGAAATCTTAATTCCACCTTACAGAGTAAGTGTTAATTCTCATTTCTATTGAGCAAATAAAAAGACTGCTTCATAAAGAAGGGCAAGAACTGCAAAGATATAGAGATCAGCAAAACAAACTAAACCCCGAAAGAATTGCACATGGATTGTTCTCAGATATATCTCCCCTTAGGTCAAGCCTATTTTACATAGCAAGTTTGCCTCTGATCAGAGAGAAAAACATATATGCTGCTACCAGAGTCATCATATAAGGAGCATGACAGGTGGCCAATCTAATATGATTGTGTTCTTGATGTGCATCTTTGATCCCAGGAAGATTTCAAGGTACTTTTAGTACTTGACAAATAAATGAAGAAGGCCCAAACTTTCTCCCCCACTCTACCTCAAAGTCATATTTTACCATCAAACAGATCTGACTGATAATTCAAGGTTGAATTAAATCAAAAAATATCAGTATATCAGTTTTAATCACTAATTAGAGAAAATACCTACTTTCAAAGTTATGGACCAGATATGTGACTGGTTTGCCTCCATCTGCAGGAGTGTAGGTCATCTCTACTTTTCCAGGCCCAGGTACCACAAAATCGGTTGCTCTGTACTGTTAAAAAAAAATTGCCATGATAATTTATCTATCAGGAAGAGAGAGCCATAAAAGACAGTCCTCTTTTGAGAGGGCAGGTTACAGAAAAACAGCTATACTAAAAACATGACTAAGTAGACTTTTTATTCAGCATTATTGTCATTGGATTATTTTACTAGAGATTAGAAAGACGTGAGTCATGAAATCACTTAGGTTGGAAAAGACTCTTAAGATCATCAAGTCCAACAGTTAACCCAGCACTGCCAAGAGCACCACTAAACTGTATCCTTAAATAGTCAAAAGTCTGCCTGTTTCAGAAGCCATCTTCCCCTTCAGGGGAAAAAGCTCACAGATTCTTGGGCCTCATCAATTGGCAGAGTATCTACTTTTGCAGATGTATTGAAGTTTTAAAGTGCAGAGTATTTAGACTGTTCTGTGGTTGGTGGATAGAAAAGCCCCTCTCCCTGCCTCAAAAAAGCCATTCATATTGCAGCTGCTGATCTTGTAAGTAACAGGGTTCATATGTCATACAAGATGACATTGGAAAGGCCAATCTGTAGTAAGAGTCTTTGAAGTTAAAAACTTTAAGTATTTAAATGCTCTCTCATCTTCCCAATTTTCCTGAACAGTACTATTTCAGGTTACATTTCCTTGAAATTTGTGATTCTTTTTCATGTAGTTTCCCTCCTATCAAGGGAATCTGTTTCCTGAGATGTTCTCAAGTTAGTGTCTTGCTCCTATGTCCTTTGTATGTTCTTATATTGTTCCTTTCACTTTAATCTCACTTTTGCAGGATTTCAATCCTTTCCCTTTAATCCACTGTTTCCTATTGTTATTTTAACCTTCTCAATTGTTCACAACCTTTAAGGATGTTGAATCCTATTCTTTTCTAATGTCAGGGTTCTGCAATTACTTTCCTGTAGAAAATTTATTATTTTACCTTCCTATGGCAGGTAATTTAATGACTTGCCCTCATTTTGCAGGTTTAGCCACCTATTTAAGCACTTGGCTCTTCTAGAAGACTTTTCTTTTGCTGTGTTTAGAAGCTTTATAGCATGATTGCCCATGGAGAACAGTATCACTGATTCTTCTCTTCCAGGCTACCCAGAGGGCACAACACTGAGAACAGTTCCAGGGCTTTCCACAGTCTTGTACTACCATTGTCAGGAGAGTTTTGATAAAAGAGGTTTCCCTACTTCTGTACCACAGCCTGATGTGCCCAGGTCAGATACCACCTCTGCAGATGTGCTGTGTTAGTTAAAGCAGCAGATCACAGTTAAAAAAAAAAAAAAAAAAAATTAGAAAGTCCTGCAAAGTAAGAAGGTGGGCAGTGTAAAACAGTATTTTCTAAAGATGTTCTTATGTAGGAAGGAGTGTTCTAGAGAGGTGAAGAACAATAACCTAGCAGAGTTAAGTGTCTAAGTACAGGCCTGTGTAATCCAAGCACAGGTTTCTGAATGCTCAAGGAAGAGAGGCATGAACCAGGCACTCCCACACTTGCCAGGTGCAATACAAATTAAGTGCTAGCAAATATGCTCCCAGGTGGAATGCAAGGGATAGAGTAGGAGCACAGGGATGTCTAAGTCTTTGGAGCTCTATACCAGCCAGGAATAAGCCTGTTAAGACAAGAAGAGGGGTAAACACTGAAGTGACTCACTTGATCCCCATAAGCGTGACGGCCGATGACAATGGGTTTCACCCATCCGGACACCAGCCGGGGAATGTTCTTGCAGATAATAGCCTCTCTGAAGACAGTGCCACCTAGGATGTTTCTAATTGTCCCATTGGGAGACTTCCACATCTGTTTCAGCTTGAACTCTTCCACTCTCTTCTCATCAGGAGTGATGGTTGCACACTTTATGCCAACGTTGTATTTCTTAATGGCTTCAGCAGCTTCCACAGTTACTTTATCATTTGTAGCATCACGATGCTCAATGCCCAAGTCATAGCTGTAACAAACCCACAAATATGGTCAGAACTTCCCAGGACATTTGTTTGTGCTCAACAGGAAAGAAACAAGACCCCATATGTGCTTGTGAGTGTACTTGCAGCATTCTGGAACAACTGAAGTTATCCCTCTTCCAGTGCAAATGCTGCTGGACTGGAAGAAAACAGACTTATACAGTGACATTTCTCCTGTTAAGTGGCAGTTGGTAGGAGATGGGAGAAAGGAGAGCTTCAATTTATGGCTAAGGTTTGCTGCCAGCATAGGACAGTATCTCCTCTGCCTTGCCTTTTGAGCTTCCTGCAATGGCACCTGTCCGTTGCGGGTTTCCACTGTATGGAGCAGCAAAATCCCCAGATGAATGTGTGCCACCTCTTGTGTTGAAGGCTCTGGCTTCCTTCATGTACTGAGCACATGAAGCGGTACTAGACTTAAAAACTGCTTTGACAATCTACCCACAATCCTGCTCTGGCAGCAAAACTGCCAATATTCCTCTCAAACATCAGAGGAAGGTCATTTCCATACTCACTGTTTTAATAGCTTTTGGAGAACAATGGTTGCCCAGGGACAGCCCTGAAGCACAGCCAGCTGTACATGAATCTAGACATTGTGCTGCCTCAGCCAGGGGTTTGCTTGCCCTCCTCCCACCCTCTTTGAAAAGGGATGTTCTCCAGACTGCATGCATGTATTATGCTGCTGGGTTCCTGTCTGCCTGGTTCCCAACACCAACAAGCAGAAAGCCTGATGTAGGTGGCATACAAATGACTCCAGTGGCAGGGGAAGAGGTCAGACTTGTGGGTTTAACTATGGCAGATATCACCAAAGGCCTCTGTCCACATGGCTAGGAGCAATGTAGCTGGATACTTCTCTAATAATTATAGCTCAGTGGCCAGAAAAGGAGGAGATTATTTGTTCTGTTTGGCCAGATGCTATAGATAGCACGTCCCTTTTGCTGTACCCAGCTGCTAGTACTTGTTTTTTTCCAGAAGGGAGTACAGGAGCACAGCCTAGCTTCAGGGAGTAATTGCAACAGTTTGCTCACATTGTCAACAGCAGAGCTCAGGCATACAGCCATCAGGGCAGAGTCTGTGCCCTACACACACTCTTTTGTCCTCTGGGCAGATCTTCAAACAGGCATGGCAAAAAGCCATAAGCTCACTCAGGGGTGCAGGATGCTATGCTTCAAGTCAGGAGTGGCTGAAACAGCCCATATTTCTTCTCACTGTTTAGGCTGCAGGGAGTCATGCAGACTGTCCAGGTGCTGGAAACCCCAAGGCACAGGAGATGAAAATACAGGCCACGTCTCTGAGAGACTTTCTTAGAGGCACAGTACAGGCAAAACTCTAACTCACAACTCCGCATGCACTGCTTACTGCTGTGAGGAACCCTGGAGGGCATGCCTCCGGTGCTAAATGAAAATCCATCAACACCTACTGACACATGCAAACTTCAGTACATTCAGCTGAATGTCACAGAGTCATTACCTGTGCAAATCCAGATCTACATAAGGAAAAATCAGCTTTTCTTTAATCAGCTCCCAGATGACCCGCGTCATTTCATCTCCTTGCATCTCCACAACGGAGCCTCCATGGATTTTTTTAGACATCTTGAACTGCAAAAGGCATTAAAAAAATCCAATCTAAGTTAAAAGCTACCAATACATGTATCCTGCATTTTTACAACATAACTAGGTGAGGCAGTAACATAGCATAGAGGATCTCTCCAAAAAGTCTTGAAAATAACCTCAGTTTATCCTTAGTTTCATGCTACATGGTGTTTTCCTTAAAGCCCCAGCTCCTAAAGAGATCTATGTGAGGATAAAAAGAAGGGTTAATGTCTTGACAATTAAGGGCATGGGCTATAATTATGATTGTATAAAAAAACATTTAAAATATGACCAAATTCTTCCCCCAAATTCCACAGAAATAGATGAGCACCATTTACTTTTAGACTTCATGAGTTCTAGTCCAGTTACCTGTTTCTCCACCTTTTTCTGAAAATCAGGGGTTAATGGACATGATTTCAATGACACATCATACTGCTGAAACTACTAAGATTAATATATTGTAAGCTTCTTTATTAACTTTGTCCCCCAGGAAGGAAGGAAACAGGTAGAAAAATCCAAGGGTTACACATCAAGAGTATTTTCTTGTGGCAAGCTTTATTTCTACAGATAAAATAAATACTGGAGAGATTTGTTTGCTGTAGGGAACACAGGTTTCCCAAGATATTTGTGAACAAAGGCTAAAAAAAAAAAAAAGAACTTGAACTCTGCCTTTGTATTCGCACTTTGTTCTTTGTCAAGAAAACCTTAGAAGGCACTGAACTGCTCTAAAGTGCCCTTCTTTCCAACAGCCACAGTTTCTTGGGTCTCAGCTCTGATTATGCAAGAGCTATGACTTGGCAAGTTCCTCCTTCAGCCAGTCGTTTGCTGTGTGCAGCTGCTGGGATACTCCAGTGAGACGGCAAGCCCTTGTGCCTGAGGCTGCAGTCCCAGAGAGCAAGGGCCAGGAACGGCTTGATCCAGAATGAAGGGTCCTACTGTACACGGGATCTGTTCAGCTAGACCAAGGCACTGGGGGGTGTGAGGCTTGCAGAGCAAGGGCCTCACATTACAACCATGTTGGGAGACTATCCCAGGGTTAAAGTTTTATTTTTTTTGTTTTTAAATTGAAGTAACTTGTGCTGCGTTTCCAAAATCCAATCTATTAAACAATTTTAGTTTGGGAAGAGAATAAACTTTCTAAGCTATGTTCACAGGATCAAGCTTATCCAAACCTTTTAAAGTGCAAAAGCTAAAAAAAAAAAAAAACCCAAAAAACCACCACCAACAAAACATCAAAAAAGACACCTCCAAATAAAAAACAATAACAAAAGAAAAACCCACCCAAAAAATAACACAAAACTCTTAAAAAAAAAAAACAAACAAAGAAAAAGTAAAATAAGGTTGTGTTACTGAGGCTCAGTTTAAAAGATCAGGAATTTCTATCCCTAACACAGACAGTACCTTGGCTTATATTGGGCCTCTCTAGTCCTCAAGGAGAACTTGAACTTCACATGATCTCACTCTATCTGAAATCAGTTTACTTATGCAAGTATTTTGAACCCAATTTTCAATTGTGACTATCTAAATAATAAGGTCTGTATCATAGTCCATGGCCTAGGCACAGAATTACTACTGTGGGAGAGTTCAGTTTTGCTTTTGGCACAATCTGAGAAAGAGTCTGATTCATTTAAGTAAAAATGTAGATAGGCACAAACCCAGAAAACACTGCTTGTTTTGTGGTTTGCTTCCACTAAACTAATACAAATCAGACGATGTCAGTAATAGCAATCAAACCAATGGTTTGGTTCCACAACCATTCGATGCTGCTGCCACGAAGAGAACACAAAGGCAGGTGAGACACACCTCCACTGATGTGTGGGAACAGCAGCTTCTTCAACCACTCTGACAGCATCCAACACGTTTATGGGATCACAGCCCAGGTACTGGCACTTTTCCCATCCTCAGTCACCAGTGTCCCCAGTTTCTCTATGAACCGGGGCAGTACCGCAGTAGCATCCCTCTTCTGCACACCAGTCCACATGCCGAGAGGTTCCTCTAGAGAGCACACATTCCCTAGAGTTCAACTCTGTCACTCGTCCCCTCTGATTTTATACTGAACTGCCAAAACCCAGCAAGGTCTTTCCCCTGCAGCAGCTCTTCTTTAAATACACTTAACCCAGGCACACAGCCAAGGCAACTTAAAGAAACCGTCTATTTCCAAATACCTCTTGGTGCCGAGCAAGGGCTCGGGGCCTACGGGCAATCATTAACTATTGCGACAAGCCCGTAACTCCGGTGCACAGCTGATCTCCCTGGAGGAGGCGGCTCGCAGGGGCACGGAGCGGGTCGCTGGCACCAGCCGAGTTCTCTCGGCTGCACTCGCCTCTGACAAGGCGATCTGGTGGCACGCTGGGGATTTTCCCACCGGGCCGGGGGCAGCAGCCGCCGCCACGGCCAAGGCTGAAACCCCGGCACGGCCGCGACTGCGGCCGCTCCCCAAGCGGCAGGGGACAGGCGAGGGCCCCCGAGCCCAGCCCGCGTCAGGGACACCACCGACTAGCGGGAGACCCGAGGACTACGTGAGGAGACAGCCTGGCCCTGTCCCCGGGGTGCAGCACCCTCAGCGACAGCCGCGGCGGGCGGGGCGGGGCGCGGTCGCGGGGTCTCGTCCGCACCGAGGGAAAAAAGCCCTTAAACACAATCCCACCCCTGGGGGACCCGCTGCTGGGCGCCGCCCCCAGGAGAGAAAGGACAAAGGGTGCTGTGCGGCCGCCGAAGCCGCGGCGGCTGGGGCGGTGGCGCTGCCCTTTACCTGCAGGCCCGGTGCCGGTCCGTTCCGTGCGGCGGTGCGGCGGCGCTGCGGGGCCGGGCCGTGCGCGGGGCCCTTTATGCGGCCGCGGCAGCGCGAGGCCGCTAGGGAGCGCGAGGCTAGTGCGGGGCCAGCAGCCGGGCCCGCCCCGGTCTCGCGCGCCGGTGCCCCCGCGCGAGGGGCCCGCGGCAGCTCGGACCGTGCGGCTGCCGTTCCGGGCCGGGCCCGTTCCGCGCTCTGGCGGCCCCGCGCAGTGAGTGCCCGGGAGCCCGCCGGCGCCGGGGGCTCGGGCGTGGCCCGGGAGAGCGCCGCAGCCCAGCGCAGGGATGCGGTGCCCACACCGGGCACGGGCTGGTCCGCTGGCGCTGGGGCGGCGGTGTCGACACCACGGCCCCGAGGGCAGCAGCGGGCACCTCTCTGGGGCTGGGGCGAGGCGGGGAGAGTGGCCGGGGAGAAACCACGGGGCGGAAATAGAAGAGAAGGGAATATTAATGAAATAGGGTGCACTCCAAGTTCCCGCGGGACACACCGGCTCGCCGCACTGCCGGCGGCTCCCGAGGCAGCAGCCCGGGTGAGCCGCGCCCGGCCGGAGCACCGCGAAGGACCGCGGGGCGGGGCCGGGCGCTGCCGGCGGGTGAAGTGCGCGGAGCTTCGATTGGCGATGTCTGGGCGGGAGCGGCGCGGTCGGCGGGCGGTTGGTCGGGGCTGGCGGCGCCGCCGGGCCGGGCGGTGAAGGAAGAGCGGCGGTGCCGCCCCAGCACCGGCACCGCAGCCGCGGGCAGCAGGTGAGCACCGCCCGCCAGGGCCGCGCCGCGGGGCCCCTGCTCCGCCGGCCTTCTCCGGGCTGTCCGGGCCGGCCCCTGGTAGCGGCCGGTGGCGGCTCTCCGCGGGTCGCTGCTCACCGCGTCCGCGCCGTCCCGTCGCAGGCGATCCCCGGGTCTGCCATCCCGGGCGGGGGAAGGCGGCGGTGTCCCCTGCACGGAGGGGAGAGCGAAGCAGCTGTCTGCTGCGCAGAGGTTGGAGGGGAAGCGTGTCAGCCGCGCAGTTGTGTCTGAATCGCGGGGGGCGTGCAGCCGGGGTGTGTGATCCGGTGCCCGGCGGTGGTGTGTGTGTGTAAGCAGGAGGGGCCGAGCCCTCCCGGCGCTGGCCGCTGTGGTCAGGGCTGTGGGACGCGGAGCGTCCCGGCGCTGCTCTGCGGGGAGCGGCAGGGCCTGTGCGGAGGGAGGCTCACCCTCGTGCTCCGGATTGTAGCGGTGATGAGTTGGTGGTTGCTGAAGCTGCAGCTTCGAGTGGCTTTAGATACATTCCCGTGGCTGTTGGTGAGGATCCTGTGAGGAATGTACTCTGGTTTTGTGCTTGTTGACCGACATGTGCACCTTGCTTTCCCCTTTCCCATATTATACAAAGAAGTGACTATTTCTTGGTTTCTTGTGGTGGGATGGGGGGAGTATTTTCCCTTTAGTGGGACAGCTAAAGCATAGAAAGGCCAATAGATTGTACAGCACAGAAGATTTTGGTGTTTCTGGAGCTAATGCTAGGTATAATGCTATTCTTTTTAATAGTTTTAATTAGACCAATACTGCTGTGACAGAAGCAGTTATTATGGGATTTTACCCCCTTGAAATGCAAGTTTTTCTATAATCACACACATATATATATATATATATATATATATACATATATCTATATCTATCTATCTATACACATATATATACATATTTAATGCACATTCAGAGACTTGCTTGTAACTCTTATTTTGCCAGGCTATAGTCAGTTGCTGAAATAGGAACATAGTTTCCTACAAAACTGTTTGACTTCATAGTAGGATTTTTAATGTGGTAGTGTTTGTGAAGGTACACCCTTGTTGTATGTTCAACATTTAAAAAGCAAACTATTGCCTTAAGATTGAAGAAACAATTCCAAATTTACCCGAAGAGTGTGTTTCAAGGAAAATGTTCCATGAGCTCTGGTGTTTAAGTACATTCAAATCACCTGTTTGAATAATACTGGTGAAATGAACAACAAAACAACATACCCTGATTTACAGGGCAGAGGGATGTCGAAGGCTAAGACTCAGCCTTACATAAAGAATCTGAGCAAAGTTTATCTTGAAACTTAGTAAATGATGCCTCTCTGATTTCTTTCCTGAGGACATGTGAATAGCAAAAGAAGCTCTGAGCTGAAGGTGCTTACTGTACAGAGCAACAAGCAGAAGTCCACTGAGAAGTCATGTGAATGACTTGCAGATACATCTTTTTGGCATTCTTTGTAGGAAAAGTCAAACCTTGCCACACAAGCTGCTTGTTAGCACTTTCAGTGTTACCTGCTGATCATGTTGATTTTCTCTGGACTGCACAAATTTCTTTCAGTGTGGCTTCTTGGAACTTGGAAGAATATATTCTAGTCAGCAGTATATGCCTGTAAGTTCTAGGGAACAATTGTGGGAACTGGATATCGTTATTTCATGAAGATGTGGGTATCAGCTGCTAAGCAGGTAGTAGGTTCATAAGGGGTTTTGATCCTTGGCACAGGTAAAAATCAGCTGTCACTCATAGGTTCCATCAGCTCCTTGTGTTCCTACTCTCTCAAACATTTCACTAAATCTTTCTTAAACAAAGATGAAAGTAGTAAGCACCTTAGCCTAGTAGGCTAGAAATGCAGGCTGAGTGAGGTGTTGTGAAAGAAATTGGGTGTCTGATCAGCTTAAAGAGTGTGGGTTGGGGAAAAGTATCACTCTTGGCTGTATGGCAGCTTTGGTACACAGAAAACAGGGTTTACAAGTATGGCTTCTCCTAATACAGAAAGTGGTTTGGGTTTTTTGTTTGTTTTTCCTAAATGGAGCTGCTCCTGAAAACGAGGATGCTTGAAGGTGTTAGATTTGACAAGTAAACCACAGTTCGGGTTGCTTCCCTGGTAACTTGCACAAGGGCCTGCATTGTAATGCAGAGGGGAGGGAAACAGCTTCCCACCAAAATTAATCTTTCAGTCCTGTTTTTGTTTTGTAGTTTATTCTGAAGTTAACCTGGCCAAACAACAAGTCTGCCTTGTGCATGCTCAGGCATGCCTGTTTTCAGTTTTGTTACAAGGGCTGCAGAACTCACAACATTAGGAGAAAAGCTGTCAAAGTTAAAACTTCTTTGTGATATGCCTGCAGAGTCTCCGTTTGAAAACTCAAGTTCTCATAAACCTCTCCTGTGGTGTGTCATCGGTGTAGTGGTTGTGTATTTTATTGTTCTGGATGTTTAACTGGGCACTCTGAATTACACTCTGCAGAGGTGCTGCTCCTTTGTCAGTGGCTGGGCAGGGGGCATGGGCCCCTCTGGCATTCTTGATCTGAGCTAATAGCAGGTGCCTGTGGTCAGTTGGGTGAATGTCTGTCCTCTGGGATCTAATGAGACATCTCCTGCTCAGAAGACTGAAGAGGTTCTGTTTCACCACCCCTTGTGTAATGTGTGTTGCTGACCTCTTTCCAGGGCACCTGAAATGGCTGCAGATGACAAACGCTCTCCCACACTGGACTCTACCAGTGATCTACCTCGTTCTCCCAGCAGTCCATCTCATCTCACTCACTTCAAACCTCTGACTCCTGACCAGGATGAGCCTCCTTTTAAATCAGCTTACAGTTCTTTTGTAAATCTCTTCCGTTTCAGCAAAGGTGAGTGCTGGGGGGATGTGTGGGCATGGCTTGTGTGTGCTGTTTGCTGCTTGTAAAAACACCTCTGAACATAGAAGCATAATGTCAAAGGGCTGATGTCAGCTCTTTTGTGAGGGGTGTCACATCTGGCTTTTGGGTGATGGAGGAGAGCTTTATTATGAGAGAAGATAGCCAGAGTCTTGCAGCTGGCTATTTGTAGCTGCCCATGAAAGTCAAAGACAATCCAGTTAGCAGGTAGTATTGTATAGATTCTTAGCTTGACATCAGAATTTCCTTTGCCTGTATGATTTTTTTTTTTTGGGCTGAAAGTAGGAGTAACCCTCTGCCAGCCTGTATGAGCAAAATGTGTGCTTGTCCTTCCAGTGCAAGTTCTTACTTCAGACTTCATCCACCTCTCACCTTCCTGTGCATCTCGTACCTGCAGCTGGGTGACAGCTGACCTGCAATAAAGCAGGAAGTCCACACTTAATTTGCATGACTTAGGTGTTCCCTATCAAGAAGTCTGAAGTGTTGTGAAAGTTTTGTATATTAAAAAGCATTACATGATTTTGGCCTTTGTGCTGCATGTGTCATTAAATGTGTTCTCAGTGGGCAAACTCTGAAAGAACTGTGTGAGTTCCTTTTTGTTTTAAAGAAAGATCCTGCAAAGAATGGTGAATGAATGCACCTGGATTTTGTGCAAAGTCTGCATATCCCTTTACTGGAGATGGCACACTGGTCAGCTGCTTTTGTTTAGTCTGTTCATTATCCAGCTTTGTTAAGCATACTTCAGCAGTGTTTGAGCTGGGGGAAAAGAGCCAAACAGCTTTTTGTGTAACTGATCTGTTCAGACTCTTCTTATGCAGAATGAAAAATAATTACTTGGTATGACTGCTGTTAGTTTGCATACTAGAGTAGCACCTGTCATTGCTAATTTATTGGAAGTAGCATAAAATGTGGTCAATATTGGATTCACTTGTTTTTTTCTGACAAATGTAGCTGGAGTCAGCAATATCTTTGTTATGTGAATGGGAAAACAACCTTGAAACAACACATGAAATGTGCATCTTACTGGAATCAATGAGAACCTGTCTGTACTTGATCTGCTGATGGAAATTAAAGGCTGTGGTAACTTTACTGTGACCTCAGTACTGGCTTGTAAAATAACTGAAAATCTCTTTTCAAGGCAGAAGCTGATAGTCAAGTGTAGCTATTCTATTTAGCAATAATCATTCATATTCACAAATAACGTGCCACGAATTTTTTTGACACTTTTCACATTAGGGAATTTCTGAAATAGCCTGAGGCTTGAAGACAGCCTACTGTCCTGTTTATGTAATGTGTATAGTACTTCTAAAACTAAAAATTCATTTGTTTTGTTTAATCATGATCCAAAAGAGTTATTTGTGAGAGTTTTTTAACCTTAGCTTTGCATGTACTACTGCTTTTCTTTGTCACGTCTGAACAGGTGGTTTCTTGCTTTCTGTCAACTCTAGATGATGGCAGGCTTTCATCCCCAGCAGAGAGAGCAGAGGCAGGACAGAGTGATGCACAAGCATTGAGTGGTGGCTGGTCCAGTCCTCAGCATCCCACGAGGGCTCAGTCTCTGAGATCACCAATTCCTTACAAAAAACAACTGAGTGGTGAGCTGCAAAGAAGATCTTCTGCAACTCTGGGTAATTCCAGCTCTTTATTCTATAAGGCAATGTTGCACTAGCCAGGATGCTTCAGGGTGAGGTGGAAGGATGTGAACAAAGGCTCACTGAGTGTCTAGATTCATAGCAGAATTTAGTATCAGGCTACACTGCTTCTGTTAGTGAGGTTGGACTTGAACCTCATAACCCTCCACCCTTCTTGGTGTTCTAGCAAGACAACTTCTTGTTGGGGTTCTGCTCTTTTAATTCAAAAACAGTCTGGAACAGAAGAGGCTACCGAAACACATCCAGTGTTTTAAAGTCACCTGAACTTTGATCCTGAACAGTTCTGCTTTATCTTGAGAGACTGCAGTTTCTTAATATCCACATGCGAACTCTAACTTCAGTGCTTAGTCTGGATGGATTTGGTGTTTGGGTCTTCAAGGGAGTTGTAAATGGAGGTTTTTGCTTGTAGTTGTTTTGAGGAGAATTGAATAGGAAGTTGTGCTTAAGATTTTTTTTTCAATCCTGCTTAAACTATTGCCAGATTCTGTACTGAATCTTTTAGCTGGTATGTGGATTGATTGTAATTTCAAAGGTCCAACTGTGTAATGGCTTTATGAAGATGTGAAAGAGCTAGGAAGTAGATTACAGAGGTCCCTCTTGAGATCTGACTGGTTACTCTTGGCTGTTGATGATAGCCTTGAGGAAACTGCTAAATTGGGTAACAATCTTGTGCAAGGCAGTATTTCCAAGAATGTGGTACCTAGTGCAAACAAATCAGACCCTAAATGTTGTTAATGTGTATGGGATTTTCAGAAAGATGTGTAGTTTTGGTAGCCAGGCAAAAGTCTAGTACAGAGAACTAGCATTTTTACCTAAGTCATTTGCATGCTTAGTTAAACATGTTCATCATCGTCCTCTTTGCTCTGTAGTAGTATTTGATCTTTTTAGTTATACTGCTTCCAGTGAACCAATTAAAGGGGTTAATTAATTAATTAATTTGGGGTTTTTGTTTTGTTTTCTTGGGCTCTTTCTTAAAGAATTTTCTCAAGTGTCTCAAGAACAGCCACATGCTCTTGGCTGATGAGCCAATTTACTTTTACTTGGTACCTATTGTAAATCACTTGGAAATTGCCTGGGGATTAGATGTTAGAAGCCTTCAGGTGAAGTATGTTATTTGATACTCAGAAGGCAGAAGTAATCTGGCTGTTTGACTTCCTCTGGGATTAGGCAGCCCAGGAATAAGATTTAGTTTAAGGTGTGTGGGAGGAACTGTTTCTGTATTATTCCAGCTCTTTTTCAGGACTTCCATTCATATCTCTGGGTTTGGATGCAAGTATGCTTGGAAAAATGTCATAATGAATTAGCCTGTAAAGAAGTAAAGTTGGGACAAGCAGGAATTGCTGCTCACTTTTTGAAGAGATTTATGTGGTACCATGTGCTGAGCAGCCTGACTTGCTGTTGAGTATTTTCTCCCAAACAACCTTGGTGCTGTAACAAACATGAGCTCTGTGTAACACATGTAAAAGTGTACTGGATTAGTGAGAAGGTTTGGGGGAGTGTTTTAGGCCATCTCACTTTATTTGAAGAGGGGGAAAAATACTTGCATTTTCCTTCTCTAAAAGTCAGGTATTAGGTTTTTTAAGCAAACTTTAGAAAATTATTTTTCTTTCCTTTTTCAACCTTAAGTGGTGCTGAATAATTAGGTCTTTGAGGATTTTCATCGAGTAGCAGAGAATTTTATTTTTGCTATTGCAGCTGATGCTGGCCTGCACAAATAATCTTAGAAATTATTATCCTATCTCAATGGTGAAAAGCAGGTAAATTGGGCCACCCACTTCAGTGACAGAGAGGTGTCTGATTAAGTATTCTTGTAGCCCTGTATCCACAGGCCTGTGAATGTCTCTCTAGGCTTTGCCATTACCTAGGTACTTAATAGCATGGGCAAGTGTAGGCAGGAAAATATATAAGCACTTCACAAAGGTCTCTCTAGCCTACTTGATCTTAAATAATGTATCCTGTTAAGCAAACTGAAAGGAATACATAAATAAAAGGTTGCTTCTGGTGCCTCTAAATAGTGATGAAATGAAATTGCTCCTGAAGATGCTGACCCCTGCCCCTCATCTGTCCATTAGCTTGTAGTGTCTGTGCAGCGCATGTCATTGCTTGGGGCCCGTGCTGTCTGACAGCTGCAAGTGCAGAACAGCATGGAGGGATGGTGGCTCTTGGAGGACACTGTCTGGCAGCAGTTATGTAGGGTTTCAGTTCTGTGCTTCCCTTCAGGACTGCTGACACAAAAACGTTATAATAGCTCCTTACTGGCTTCTGTGAAAATAGGAGCTATTGGATGCCTGGCTCATGTCAAAGATACTCTGAAGGTTGTGTGGTTGAAGAACCAGTGCTGAGACTCCACAGTGGCTCCTGTGGTCTCTCTCCTGGGTAGTCTGTTGCATCATTGTGTGCTGGTTGTGTTGGACTGCATGCTGTCAGATGAAGGGTTTCAAGGTGCTGGATTGAACCAAAATAGTCCAACAATGAGACTGTTGTCACTGAGATAATGTCACAGCTTGCAAATCCTGTTTAAGGAGAACTGGAAACGCTGACTGCTGCAGAAGGAGCATGGGTAGTAAAAGCACTTCTAGCTTGTTCCCCTGTCATGCAGGATAATGCTGTTAGTGCTAGACAATTGTAGCAGACTGGCAGTAATAGGGAGTGGCAAAAGAGTTCAGCAGAAGCAAAGGAATGGCCAATGATCATATAGGGGAAGAAGGCCTGAGAAAAGCATGTGATAGTTACCGGAAACCATTGTGGAGCCTGAAGTACTACCACAGCATCTTTTCTAATCAAAAAGATTTTGGAACATGAAAATGAATGCTATAAAATGAAGTTAAGGGCAGTTTTCCTAATTTTCATGACAGTACTTTTATGGCAGTGATTTGAGGAAGATGTGATGTTTGAACTGTGGTGGTGAAATTGTATATGAAATCTTATGCTGTGGCAACAAGTAATTAAAAAGCAATTTGTGTTGTTTTGTACTAGCGAAACTAGTATCTCTGGCAGGGGTATTTTTGTATTGTTGAAACTGTGTGAATCCATACCTCTTGTATTAGTGTGTGGTCAGTTCTCCTACAAACCAAAACTATAGGTTGCAACAAAGTAGTTCTTGTGGTGTTTTTTCCTTGTCATTCACTGTGAAATGAATGCTAAAATACTGTAGAGTCATGAAACACTGTGAAAACATATTTCCATATTTTGGAGTTTTTTCATAGGTTTTACCAAGGATCAGCAACCATAAATGCATATAGGAAGCATGATATTTACTGTTGAAATAAATTACCTTTTTTTTTTTTTCTTTTTTTTCTTTTTTTTTTTTAGCTCTGGAAGTTAAATTTTAACTTATAATAATGCAGTTTGGATCAGGGGTAAGAGTTAACCTAAGTTGTGATACTTGGGAATTCTTTTTGAAGGATGGTGTTTTAAACAGTGTTTCCTTTACTGCAGGAATGATCACTTCTTACTTTCTTGCTATACAGTGTTTTTCCTCAGAAAGGGAGAAATCTCCCTTTGAGATTGAGAAGGAAAAGAACCAGCTGAATTTTAATCTGAGTATCAGTCAGCTTCTCTAGTATAAACAGGTTGGCCATGTGCTGCTACTGCTGATGGAATGCTTTTTGTTATGTGGGTGACATAATTCTGACATTGTGTGGAGTTCCTGGTTCCACAAGTACCTGTGGCATTTCCTCAGTGCTGTTTGTTTTTGGAAGTCACTTGCGTGACAAGATTTATTGGTAGTTAGGCAGTAGATCTGATAATTCTTTGAATTGGAAGCAACATTCCTGGAAAGGAGATACTCTTGAATTCAGAGGAAGTACAAGGAAGTAAACGCAGCACAGATCTTGTGATAGAAGTAAGGAGGAGCCAGAGGTTTCTCTGTTATTATCAATGTCTTCCTGAAATATGAAGGTCCCCTTAATCACCCTAAAATACTGAACCTTGTACTGCCCAAAAGTCTGTTTGATTTTTAAAAAGAAATCAATTCCAAGTGGCGAGTTACAGAAATGGGTTTCTTTTCTTAAAAAGGAAAATGTTGTGCATTCTTTGTACTTAGCAGCAAAGTGTGGGCTGATTGACTAAAAATGCCTCCCAAGAAGCTGAAGAGGAGGCATGGAATCCCACAGTTTTAGTCACATTAAGGGAGGGTTTTGGTCTGCTGCACACGAAGCAGTAGTGTAGCAGTTACTGCCCAGCAACAGTTAACGGGCTGCAGGCAGAGCTGTCAGCGTTCCTGCTGACATCAGGGAGAGCTCAGGCAGTAAACAGAGAGCAGCCATGTCTGCTCTTCCTGTACTGGGGGCAAGCTAAATAAAACACTAGTCAGATGGAGAGCAACGAAGCTGGTAAGCAACTTTAAACTATTCAGAAAGTTATTAATCTGGGAAAGAGACTCTGGAAATGTTTAAGTGTTTAGGTAAATAGAGAGCTGTGATTTCAAATCTTCCTGGAGAGAAGGAGCCTATTTGTAGTTTGTTCAGCAGTGCTTCAAAGTAAAAGAAATTAGCTGCATTGCATTTTTATTCAGGGAGTCTCTTTGCTATAGTTAATCAAGAATAACTGTACAAGTTCTCAGCAACATGTTTTTGTTAGAAAAAAAACAAACCAAACAAAAAAACCCCCCAAACTGCTCAAAAATGTGAACTTCTGAATTACTGTTTTTAATAGGAACTGAGCAATCGAGTCCTGATTTTTTGCTGTATTAATTTATTAATAAGTTCAGGTCAAAGCATTGACTTATACTACTCCTAGAATGAATGTCTATATTGCAGCAAGTATTTTGCAAGTAATTAGTGTCCTAGAGGGCATTTTAAAAATGAGACCTCAGTGCTTTGTAACAGACTACTACAAGCTTCATCTAGTAGGTTGAAAATCACTTCTTTGAAAGATGTTTTCTTTCTCAGAGAACTTAAATGGCTTCTTGTAAACACAGAGGGTGGTATTTAAAATGTCAGTCGCAGCAAACTATCTGGCATCAAGGGCAAGGAGCCATACACATTGTAACTTTGTGAAATGTATATATATGTGAATGCTTTTCCCTCTGATGGGGCTTTGTGTTGTGATGTGAATGTTGATGTATCATGGAAGAAATGAATATTGCTGTCTATTCCCTTCTAGACAATCGAAGGAAAGTAGAACCACCTCTCGGAGGTCATGACCCTCGAACTGCAGTTCAGTTAAGGAGCCTCAGCACTGTTTTAAAACGCCTCAAAGAAATCATGGAGGGGAAGAGCCAGGTACTTCTTTAGAAGGATTTGTGGGCCAAACCATCTAGAAAATTAACTCTTTACTGGGCTTTTCTGAGCTTTGTTTTTAGATACATCATGGGGATTTTTTTCCTGGATGTTTGAAGGATGAGTGAATAAACTCAAAAAGCATTGTGTGAATGCAGGGGAAACAATTTCATTTGATGCTGTCTTTTGACTTGCCAAACATCTGTCGTATTGGGGAATGAATCATTGTGTTTACTTAGTTTCTTGTGCTTGGACCAGATGCTCTCTTTTTAGACTCCTTCCCACTTATTTGTTACCCCATCTAGTAAAAAAAAACCCTAATAATTTTCTCCCTAGAAGGCTAACCAAGCACAGGTGAAACACATTAACTGTCACAAATAGGAATGAGAATTCTTGGAGTGATTTAAATCTGCTACTTACTGTGGTACTGATTGGTCAGCAATATTTGCTTGAAAGGTGTGCACCATTAATCAGTTTTGGTTATAGACAAGAGTCTGGTGGTTGCTACTGATTTGCTGACTTCATTTCCATCTGCTCAGCTGGACCATACCTTTAAGAAAAGGCTCTAGTTGAGGGAAGAATCCACACCTATTTATAAGTGATGATATAAATAGCTGTGTCTGTGGGCAAGACATGAACAGGCAAAAGTACATTTAATTAAAAACTGGTAGAGGAAGGAAACTGCTTTTGGCTTGATAGCTTTTATAGGTAGACTTTGAGTAAACTTAGCTTCCAGTGCTGTTCTGCTTGTAAGAATAATCTTGCTTTGATAGAAAGGGTAAGATTTTTGAGAGTGAAGCAGAAGCCTTTCATTGCAGTAAGCAGGGCATTGAGTATGCCCCTTACTCATATTTCAGTTTGTGGCAACTTCTGAAGGCCCTAGAGATTTTCGGATGTATTTGAAGCTCCTGGAGGAGTGCTGAAACAGACAGGATACAGCAGTAAATGAATATGACCAGGTCTTCTGGAAACAGTCTGTTAGTTGTCAGCATGCTAACTTCTGTAAAAAGGTAATGCATCACTGCCTTTGCAGCCATGTTTTGCTTGAGTCACTTCAGGCAGCACTTTGTTCCTGCTGTGGGCTTGGCCTGTCTCTACAGGAGACCTCTTTACTTTTGTAGAAAGCTTGTGTCAGATTCTAGAAGGTGCTTTTCTAATGAGCCTCTACTGCTAAGGCAGGCCAAACTTCTGTTTTGAACCCTCCCTCATGACAAGAACAGCCTGCAAGGTGGGCAGAGAGTTGGGAGGTGTGACCAGCAGTGAGTGGGTCACATGCAAGTGGGGCACAGCACTGGTGTTTGGAACAGCCCCTCTCTATGTGGTAGATGCAGAGACCTGGCTTATCACGCAGAGTTGTAACAAAAACTGTTATGTGGCATCCCCTGCAGCTTTGCAGCAGTTCCTTGGCAAAGCTCTTCACTCCAACTTTCCTTGCTTAAAGCTGAGTGTTTGTCTTAAAAAGTTCTAGTTTCTCTAAAACACTAGACTGTCTTGAGCAGTCTTCAACCTCTTTCTGTGGGTTTTCTTGGCTGAGGACAGCATGAAAGTGTTGTGTTGTTGATCATAACTGCTTTGTTCTCAAAATTGGTCTAGCAGCTGTGTCAAACTTTAGTTTGTGAATATCCAAAAATAAATCCCAATGGTTTTTTTTTTGATCATGTGAAAACGAGAGCAGGGATCACCTTTCTTTTGCATGATTACTCTCTTCTCTGATTGTTTTGAGATAATGCTTGCAGCAGTTTCCCTTCCTAAGAAAATCCTGGAGTATTCAGTCCCTCTGAAAAGGCTTTTTTCCAGAACTGAACTCTAGCAAAGAGTGTTGCACAGGCAGGGCTGTCATGTGACCATTAGCAGTTGCCTCCATCCATGGGAGTTGCAGCTGGTGTGCTCAGAATCACAACTGAGAGCTTGTCTTGCTCTATAGCTTCAACACCAATGGAAGTTTTAACTGTCTGTTTTGAAGATTATGTTTTTCCTGTGGCTATACCAATGCTGTTAATTAATGTACGTTGTTATCTGCTGAATGTGAATTTCAGTTTTCTTCACAGAGTAGTTAACCTGGAGTTTTGAATCAAAATCAATCTGGGATGGGCTTTTACAGCTATTTACTGAAGTGTTGAAGAATTTGGTAAAATAATAAGATTTTTTACATGTATCTATAATCCTTTAAAAACATGTCCTAATATTAGCTGTTGAAATGATCTTTCTGCAGTGATAATTTCTGGTAACTTGATTTACTCCTAGATAACAGCTTCAACTGATATGTGGTGGTTTTTTTTCCTTCTCATTTTTAAACTGTGCTAGTTGAGGACCTCTCATGTGCTGTGGGCAAATGAGAGGGGAGAGCAATCACTACTTCATGTATTTGTTTATTTTTGACTTCTATCTACATCCTATGATAGTTTTACTCTGCTTTGCTTCCATCTTGGATCAAGGAGGCAAAGTCCTACTGGATTTATTCTCTTCAGAACTCTCAGCCTGCTGACTCCCTGTAAAACCACATGAAAAATCCTTTATGTGCCTTTATGCCAGAACATGTGTACACGTGCACGTATATATGAATATATGAAATTTTCTTTTCCATACGCATAGTCTAGAAAGAGTTATGAAACTAAACATGCTTTCCTGTTTACAAAAGAAAAAGCTTTTATCTGCTGTCCTCTCTTGTAGGACAGTGACTTGAAGCAGTACTGGATGCCTGACAGCCAGTGCAAAGAATGTTACGACTGTAGTGAGAAATTCACCACTTTCCGAAGGAGGCACCACTGTCGACTCTGTGGGCAGATCTTTTGTAGTCGATGCTGCAATCAGGAAATCCCTGGAAAATTCATGGGTTACACAGGTAAGGTTTATTTACTGGGAAACAGCAGTCTCTGTGTGCTCATCTCTGTTTGGGTTACTGCATCTGAGATCATGGCATCTTCTAGAAAATGTTGTGCAGGTCTGTAGTGGGCTTAAAAACAAGAAAAAAGAATCACAGGACCTGATTCTACCAGTTTCTCTGTGAAAGACGGTGGATTATGCCATGCCTGCTAATTTTTACCACTCTACAAAACATATGGCTACTATTGAACAAGAGTGCGCAGTTCAATAAAGTATGCTCGAGGAAAAGCTTCTCTGAGTAACAGTAGTTTTAAAGTATGAGCCACATGCTTTAATTGAGGGTCAGGGGAAAGTCTTTCAAATACCAGTTACCAAAGTCTAGACATCAGCTGGTGTGTCATATCTAACTGGCTATTGTTCTGCCATCATTTCAGTATGCATGGGTGTTCTCCCTCCCTCCCCTCCCTCCCTCCCTCTTTCTCTCCTTGTCTCCTCTCTCCTCTTTCACTGATGTTGTGTTAGATACCATTTGCCTTGGAAAAATTCCCTCAGTGTGTAATTATCCAGGGTTTTGCCCTTTAAGAGAGTATGAGAATTAGACTTGCAAAGAGGTTTTGAAACAGAAAATCCTTCTGTTTCCGCCACTATACACCTCTGATCCTGTAGGAACAGAGTACTATTTGTTCCTGTTCGCTTACCCTCTCTGGTTCCCTTTTCCATAGGGGATCTCCGAGCCTGCACTTACTGCCGGAAAATAGCCTTAAGCTATGCACACTCCACAGACAGTAACTCCATTGGAGAAGACTTAAATGCCCTGTCGGATTCTGCGTGTTCTGTGTCCGTGCTGGATCCTGGCGAGCCACGCACACCGGTTGGGAGCCGCAAAGCCAGCCGCAACATCTTCCTGGAGGAGGATCTGACCTGGCAAAGGTAAAGGCAGTGCTTCATGCTGAGCTCTGGAATCTCAACTGTTCTCAGGCTGACAGCTGCCTAGACAAAAGCTGGTGGTTTCCACCTAGTAAACTTTACATTCCAGCTCCTGTAAAAATAATCTAATTCTATGCTTGCCTGTAATATTCTTCTCTTTAAGTTGAAATGTGGAACCATTTTTAGTGAAGTTTTAATTTATTTGCAGTTTTTCCTTTAATGTACTGATTCAGTGATTCTGTACCAGCGACAGAGCAGGCTTTTGTATTCAGAGTTTAAAAAGGCAGAATCAAAATCACACCATCTAACCACCACTGTATTGAGAGGCAAGTCAATGTAACACTGGTGCTTTACCTGTCAGGTTTTGAATTGGGCGAGAGAGCATAAGAAGTGCTCTCTGTGTAGGTAAAAGAGAAGTGATGGAAGTAACCACCTGTTTCAGATGAAGTGGGATTGAAAGGACAATAGAGAGGACCTATAAAGGTCCTCCAATCTCCTTTCAAGGTATATTAATTCCTATTGGTCTCAAATGAGGGGATCTTTACTTTTGGACCATGAGTAAAAGAGCACTGTACTTCTCAAGTGCTATGCATGATGTTTTTGGAATACCTTGATTTAATTTAGTGTTGTGGGGAAGAAGAAATAATCAGGTGTGGTATTTGTGCTCGTTTCCCTAAAACAGAAGAGCAGGCAGACGCGAAACTACTGAGGAAATCTTGAGTCAGAACCTTTGTCTATCTGAGTGGTAGTGCTAGTGACATAAGCCCCATAGCAGCTTTCTGATAAAATTTAAAAAAAACCTGTCAAACCATTTACTGTCTTCAGAAAATGCCCTGACTCTTGCCTTGCATGTTGCTGTTCAGAATATGATGCTTCTATCTGGAAACATTTAAATGATCAGGTTTAGGCCCAAATAAAGGAAAGTACTCCTGGTTTAATGTTATGGTCATTTGAAGTGGTAATGTGCCAATGCATAGGATAAATACTGCCAAATTTTGAACTGGGGAATAAGTAAATGTTCTCAGAATCTTCTCTTCAAATGCACAAAATCCTGAAGGTATTGTTAGTTTTGTCTTCAGATGTGTTGTTAGTGCCTTTGTAACGACAGTTCAGCAGCCTGTAGACGTTAGCATGTAAAGAAAGAATCTATATCTTTATTTGCAGCACTCAAAATGATTCCTGTTGTTGAAAGACCTATAACTCTATAATGGAACACAGTCTTTTTGGGAGGCACTGAGTAAATGTGGACCTCTTTTATCTGTGAGAGGAAGAGAGATTGGGGATTAGTTGGTTTATTGTTGCTTTAGCAGGATTAACATTTTCATCAGTGCTTGTTGCACTTTGCAGTGGGTTACAGTGCTTTTCTTACATACTGTTTGGTAAGTTCCTGATTGACCTTAAGATATTTAAACTCAAGATACTGAATTTAAATGGTGTCACAATGGGAACTGGCAACTCACAACTTCATGATGGAGCAGAAGTTGTGTTCTAATAGTGGCTTCTGCATGAGAAGTAGTTTTTTTCAAAAGAAAACTTGGGAGTTGTCTCTTTCCAAAATAATGTATCTGAGATAAGATGCTGCAAAGCAGCGAGAGAAGCATTTAGGGAGACTGATGCTGCATGTACTTGTCAGATGTCTCTCTGCTGTTTGAACAGTTGGAACACAGAGTTCCTGCTTTAACTAATTTGAAGGGCCATGTCCTTTAAAAGTGAAGGAGTGGTGTACTCTGGATAAGTACAGCTACTCAGACAAAGCTGCATTGCTTACAGTTTCTCATGAAGAACATTTATCAGGCTAGGAGCATTTATTGTGTAGAGCACAGCAGGGTGGCTGTGTCAGTTGGCCTGTAGTGGCTTATGTCTGATACAGATTTGCCAACAGCAATTTCTTTAGATGGTGCTCGAACATCTGCTGTCTTGTCTCCTGGGGTGGAAACAGAAGGAGGGCTGAGGTGATTGGGATCAGGTTAAACAATTACAGAAGATTGTCAGTCTGTCTTGGCCAAAGCTGTCTAGCAGTATCTGTGGATAGTGTTGCTTGGATTGCAAAGATGGTGTGCTGGAGAGGTCTAGTGCCAAAGCATCTACTAACAGCCTGTAGGAAAGGAAGATGTGTAAGAAAGGGATATTGGGGAAGCAGGTGGGAAAGCAGGATGATACAGGAAGTAGGAATAGTCTGTATTGTTCAAGAGTTGAGTTTGGAAGAAGCACTGTCTTCCAGATACCTTTGGCCTACAGATGAGGAAAGCTCTCCCTGTTCCCTTGTTGATTTAACAATCATGGGTGTGAGAGGTAACATGACAATTAACTGTACGTTAATTACAGTTGTTCTGATGTGCTGGATGTCACAAATATCTCAATCATTTCTGTTGTGCTCCTTTCCCTGCAGTTTGATTCACCCAGACTCTTCAGCTACCACGTTGTCTGCACGCCTTGGGTCTGTCCAGGAGGATGCCGGGAAGTCACCAGCTAGAAACAGGTAAACTAATAATTTCTGAGTATTTTCTGTTCTAGATGCGCTCCTAGCTTACTCGTTGCTGTAAAGCCTGGGTTTCTAGGCTCGTTTTTACTGAAAGTGCTGCTTCATGTCCAAAATGGGACTTCTCACTGCCCGTATGGAGTTATAAGGAAGAACCATTTGTGTATGTATTCATGTTAACAAATGTGCTTCTGAGGGCCTGTAGTTTGCTGCTGACTTGGTCAAGCAGAAATGATGGTGAAGAGGACAGGAGGGGAAGGAAGTGGCTAAGAAAAGTACAGTTCTGAGGAAGCTGAAGAAAAGGGAGTAACACATAATTGGTGATGGGAGACAAAAAGACTTAGGTCAACGAGGAGCAGAGGCGTGGTTTTTGTTTGTTTGTATGCATCCCCATCTACTTCCTTTGCTCTTCCATTAAGGATAATCTTGTTTAAATTACCAAACTTCTTCAGGCTAAAATCCCTTCATAGATCTTTATGCAAGAGTGTTAGGATGAACTTGAAAGGGTTCATGAGAGCTTTAGTGTAATTTGTGAATATTTGAGCTTAATCCCACTAAATAGGCTGGTATTAGAAGTAAAAGTAGCTCCCACTTCACAGTGCTTCTGCTATGGTGCTAGTTGCATGCTTCCCTTATGGTTAAATTAAAGAAATGAAGGTACGGCAGAGAGGTGAGGAACAGAGCAAAGATAATCCAGATTTCAAAACTGGAATTGGGACATTCAGTGATTTCTTTGCATTGGTGTTAGAGGAATACACAATGTTTAGCAGTTTGGAGGGATTTGGCAGGACCAGTGAAGACAGGGGAACTCATTTGAGAAGGATGCTGGATGTGCTGGCAAAGATGTTAGGTGTACCTTTTGGAGAATGGACTGCTTGCAGCCTTTATCCTTCTAGGCGATGGGAATGGTTAGGAAGAGATGCACACTGACTGTACATCTGAGACCCAAAGGTCTCACCTAGGGGAGTAAAATACTGGTGAGTAAACGAGCACCAAAAATCAATATTGGGCAAACATGGCAAGGAGTCCAGAGTTAAAAGTCCAGAGCTAAATAACTGCTGTGACATCAAGAAATGTCTGAAACCTTGAGGATGGTCTCCTTCTTGCTGTTTGAATGTACCTTTATTTTAAAAGGCTTTTGCTGTTTGCTCGAACATGTCGTAGTTGGATGGTTCTAATCTTGATCTGGCAGGCCCAGATTGCTTATTCAAGTTAAACTTTTAACTCTGGCTGTTCATGACGTCACCAAAAGTACTTGTTTGTTTGGACACACGTAATGATGAGGTATAATATCTCTCTGTTAAAAATTCTGAACCTTTGGAAGACAAGCTGCTGGCTTTGGGTTGAGTGATGTTAGCCTTTAGATCTTCCCAAAGCAGCTGTAGCCATTTCTTTGCGAGAAGCTTGACTATTCCTCTTTCTAGAGGAGATGAAGGAGAAAATATGCAGGTTGAGTGCTCTTAGAGGCAGGTAACAGAAGTTACATATTGCTATTTGTTTTCCCTGTGGATGGGAAATGTGTTACTTGTTCTCAGTCTTGGTTTTTATGAGGGGGGGAAAACCCCAGCAGAACAGTCAAATGTTGCAAGCAGGGTTCAAACTGCTCCCTTGCAGGTCCTTCTGAAGGATAAGCATTTCCATGGCAAAATCCCCTTCTCTGTTTTTAAATATATATATATATATAATAAAGGCCCAGATGTAATTGTTTATGATAAAGGCACAGATGTGAAATCTCACTGTTCTAACTTGCTTACACCCAAATAAAAAATCCCTGCTGCTTACAGGTATGTGGCACAGTTAAAGCAGCTGTTGCAAAACAACTGGGAGGAGTGCTTAGTTATGGACTTCCATGTCAGCCTCATCTTGTGTATTAGGATGCTTTCTGTTAAAGTGCATAACTCTGCAGTATAAAAACTGAAATAGAGTGACATTACTTTTTTCACGCCTGGGCTAAGCCACATCATCCGTGGAGAGTTTTTGGGAATAATTATAGCATGTCTGTTAGCCAGTTAGCAAGCTCTCCAAAGTTATCAAAGTTTCATTCCAAAGGCTAGAGGCTGGCAACTGTTTTCAGGAGGTTGGTGCAAGCCTCTTCAGTCAGTTCAGCACTGGCATTTTGAGTTTCCCTGTTGATATAAGCAGAAATGTTTTCCATCCTCACTCCTCAGAGTGCTGTTAGCACCAATAGGTTACACTGCCATTGCCTCTATATGATGAGAAGTTGTACTCTGGTTATTCAGAGTCTCAGGTCTAGTTGTGGGTTAATGGAGCAGAAGGTATCTGGAACTTGTTTGCATTTGTAACTTTGCAATGATAATTGCAAAATGTGTGTTTGTGCTGGAGTGCACAGCTCAGATTTCTTAACAGCTGCACCAAGATAAGGGGGGTGCTCCATGTCACGGTACAGGGGGGATTGCCCGCTGCAGTGACCTCCAGCTTCAGAAAATGGTTTAGCCTCTCTGGGGACCAAGTGCTCAGACTTCAGACTCTGCAAGCTTTCAGCCATGTGTTTGAGAGCTGAGGACAAGGAATTTTAAATGGGACAAGGGGAGGAGGAAATCTGAGTGCTCTGTTACAGGGATCTGGGCGTTGGCCACCCTTGCTGACGTTTGTCTTTTCTCCAAACTGCTGGAGCTTCTAATTACCCAGCATGCCATCCCTTCCCCAGTCAATTTAAATACAGACATGTATGAATTGGTGTGCCTAAACTTAGTTCCAGCTGCTTTATACTAGATCTTTACAGAAGTTTAGCAGTTACCTTAGCAGTTCCAAAGCAATACACTTGCTTCCTGGGGAGCCTTTCTTCTGCTTTGCCAAGGGAGGAAGCATTAAGCAGTCTGTACTGACAAGAGTAAACAGCGTCCTAGGCTTGAGCTGGTTTTTAGTATGCTATAAGATAAAGGCCAGCTGTGGTGAAGCCCCACACGGTGAATGCTTACACTGGAATTGTTCTCTGTTCCCCTGCAGGTCAGCCAGCATCACTAACCTGTCTCTGGATCGCTCAGGCTCACCCATGGTGCCTGCCTACGAGACGTCGGTCAGCCCCCAGGCCACTCGCACTCATATGAAAGCAGAGACCAGCGAGGATGAGCGCAAAATCCTTCTGGTACCTTTCATGCTTCTCTTTGCCTTCCTTGTGTCATGCAGCAGGAGTATTTTGCTGACTTTTAAGGCTCTTCTCTAGGCACTCGTACCTGGACCTCTCCTCCAGGGGGAGCAGAGATGGAGAATATTGATGCTGCTTTGGACATTACTGTCTTCCTGAAATAAATCATAGGTTCATGGGGTTTTTGCATACAAATGTTTACAACTTTAGTCTTGCTGAATGTGGAGTTGGTGTATGGTGGATCTTTGAGTTAAACCTGTCGTGGTTGCAGCTGTAATACAGTGACCTGTTTTTGTGTTTCTTCAAGTTTTCTTTTTCATAGGCTGCGTAATCAGGAGCTTTAAGTGGGTGCTTTGAAATAGTTACACCATGATGAATAAATTAAAGCTCATATTGCTTACTGGGCCAAAATATAACTTGGCCCCTCTTTTTTTTTTGCAGAATAAGTAAAAGATTTTGTAGAAGGTTGTAATGATGTACTTTTTAAAAGAAAAGTCTATGTGCAGCAGTGTTCTGTGTAATCCTATTATCCCTTCCCCCCAGAGGCAATGTTGTAGGTTGCAGTTACTGTATAAATTTCTAAACAGTAAAAAACTGTTTTGTTTCTTTGAGGGAAAGAAAGGGAAGTGTTTCCAGCAAATAAGGCAAAGAAGTTGCAGAGAAGGGAAGGCAGTGTTTTTCACACATTGAAAGATTCGAGATTGTGCCTCATTGCCGCTTTAAAATCAGGCTCATTCTTGTGTTACTAGGTTCTGCCTGCTGCCAGCAGTATGCATTCATGTGTGCCTGAGGGTGTAGAAACACTAACTCCTGTTTAGTTGCAAAACTCTTTTCCTAGTTCCTGTGTAAATGGATAAACACCTGAGGGAGAAACATGTTTAAGGCACGTCTTTATACCACCCTGCTTCACAGATGTATGTTAATGCAGGAAAAAGGAAATTGAAACCTCTGTGGATGCAACTTGAAGCAAGATGTTCAAGTCTTGGTGCTCTTTGGCTTTGCATTGTTTGATTTTTTTTTTTTTTGTCCATTTCCTTTCTTGAGGAAGAAGACTGGTACTATTTTGTTCATGTAAGAGCAGAAGACAGTGTCAATTAATGAAGGATTTTCTATGCATTCCTACTGTTTAATATCCTTATCCTTGTGTGGAGTTGATCCTATGTCAGGAGTTAATTTAAATCCTAACCTAGTCCATTCAGAAGACTAATGAACTTTGTTCATGAAATAAAGGTAGAGAAGCTTGTATGTACACTGGGATAAGCGCACACTTCAGTGAACTAGAGGTCAACATCCTTGACTTGGAAGGATTTGCTTTGTTCTGCCAATTTCTTCAGTTTACTGTATTCACCAGTTCAAGACAGCTGAACTGTGGAGACTCCAGTTGCATCAAATTGTGTGATCCTGTCATGTTCTGGTACTGATCCATTTGACTCCATACCTGGTATGGAAGGGGAGCTGCTGGCATTGGTTTTAGGGGAATACCCAGAACAGCCACTGCTGGAACTGAAAGCAGAAAGCCAGTCCAGCAATAAAGTGGAGCATAACTCCTGGGCCTCAGGGCACTCTTTGGAAAATGCAATAATGTGACAGTTAATTGGAGAGCTGAAACCAGTTAAAATTTAATTAAAGTTCTGTTACACAAAAATAGAACAAATGAGGCATTTGAGAAAGTGACCTGCAGCATCTCTTCTCCACACCTTGGGGTTGTGTGCTCCTTGGTCAAAATAATTCCAGATCCCAGTTTCCACCTGCAGTAATGGCTTGATTTTATCTGTTTGCTATTTCTATTTGCACCTTTGCCTAGGTTATGCTGAATGGCTTAGATTCTGTGCCTATTTATGGAGGGCTTTTAATCTAGAAGCTGATCTGAAGGCCTGGGTTGATGCCCTTGGAACCATTGCTGAGATTAGACTGGTAATTAATTTGCACATCTCCCTGTCCAGGACTCAGTCCAGCTGAAAGATCTGTGGAAGAAAATCTGCCATCATAATAGTGGTATGGAATTTCAAGACCATCGCTACTGGCTGCGGACACATCCCAACTGCATTGTGGGAAAAGAGCTGGTCAACTGGCTCATGAGAAATGGGCACATAACCACAAGGTAGCCCTGATGCTTTAGGACAACAGGTGTCCTCTGTCTGTATGAGAGGAGGTTGTGAGTTTGAGCTGATGTAGTGTACCTTAGACTGCAGAGATAGGCCCCTTTGCAGGGAGATGAGAGAGAAAAGTTCAATCTTCCCTTTACTGCCTACCCCAGAGCAGGTTCCATTCTGATTCCATGTGCCCCCAAACAACAGGACACAGGAGGCTCTCTGGTTTGGGAACCAGTATGGGAGGTAGCCTGGGACAAGTATCACTCACATGGAGAACAGTGCATGCATTACAAGAATTGTCCTAAAGTGTTCACTGCTACTCCAAAGAGCAAGTCTGCCTCTGGGATCAGAGACCGCTAATAGTGTTGGATAGCTAAATTTTCAGTGGAGCTGGCAGACTCTTAACCATGTAGGTGAATATAAACAATCTTGTGTATTTAATTATATGATAATGGAATAAAGTTGAGATGGTTCTTAAGTGTAGAGCAACAGTCCTCCCTCAGAGATGATCAGTATACATAACTCAACAATACTGGAGGAGCACAAGCAACATGTCTTAATCATATGTTGGACACCTCAGCTGAGTTCAGAGTACTGGCAGTCTCTTTATTTACCTCCATGCATGAATTAGTGCACTGTGCTGCCTCATCACAGTATTGTAAATAGTGTTTGTGTAAAAATGGGAATGGAATACCAACAGGTCAAACAGTGCATAGCAAATGACTCTTCCCTTTTGTAGTGTGCTTGTATCATAAACCATACGTGTTTAGAGCAAAACATAGAAAACCATCTCTATTATACTTCCAGGGTCCAGGCCATTGCAATAGGACAGGCACTGGTTGATGGACGTTGGCTGGAATGTGTCAGTCATCATGATCAGCTCTTCAGAGATGAATATGCTCTCTACAGACCTTTGCAGGTAAAAGGAGTAGGAAAGCTGAAAGATACCATTCTTCTTGGATTTGGCTGTTGACTAGAATAATATTTTCTAATCCTGTTCTCAACAGCTGTAGTATGTTTTCTAAATCAGGTCTCCTGTACAGAAAGTAGGGGGCCACGCCTTTTTCCTTAGTGGGTTGAAGCCTGAGGAAATTTAATTTGCCCAGAAAGCTTTGGGGCTGTCCTCTGTGGAGAATGAGATGTTACATGTGGTGCTGCCTAAAGTGAGGCAAAGGATCAGCAGAGCCAGGCCTCTCGTGGTGGGCATCTTCCACAGAGGCCTCAAGGTGGCGCAGTCTGTGCCTGTGGCATGTGCAGAATTTGTCATGTGCAGAATTTGGAATCTGTGTGCACTTACTGATGATGGAAACACAATGGTGATCTTCTGTTTCAAAATTACTTAAAAAAATTCTAAATGGATATTTTAGGTATATTGTATTGGTAACCTTCTGATCTCCAGTGATGGAGTAATAAGGAATTCAGTACCTTAGCCACATGATCCAAGTTTGGGATGGGGTCTTTTCATGCCTCCTGAACAGGACTAGTTACCTGAGGGGAGGCAGGAAGTAGTGACCAGAGATTCTGTCCTACTGTACTTCACTGGAATCAAACCTACTGAGGAGTAAGAGCAGTCACTGGCCTAAGAGATTATATTGGGTTTTTTAGCTTGAACAAGATAGCTCTGTGGCCTCTCTTTACTGAAAACATTGTTTCAGTTAAGAGCCTTTCATGTTCTTCAGCTTCTTACAATGATGAATGGCTTAGCTGTCCCATGGGCTTCAGACAGAAGGCTTGCAGCCAACAGCATTTGTCTTCCTCATGCATTTCAGTCATATGGACACAGTCACATGACTTCCCTTGATTACTCTGTGGCTCATCTGATATCTCAGCTAGTCAGCTGTCTCAGTGTCCTGGTAAAAGCTTGCCTTTAACTAGCAAGTCCTTATGCATCCCTATTTGTAAAGTGCTTGTGTTATATGTTTAAAGTAAATTCTTGTTCTCATCAGCTGGAAGCACTGTCTGATCTCAATTCTTCTGGACAAGAGACTGGAGAAGTGGTGTTGTTGACTCAGTTGCTTGCTGCACTCACTGCAGCCAAATGCTTGATGATGATGATAACTTTGTTTAGAGGTGCCTGGAGACATGAGAAAGGCTGATGGAAATTACTTAGGTAGTCTCCAGGTTCTCTGGCAATCTGGCCAGTCTTTGCTTTGACACAGTAGGCCCAGCTAGAGTCCATCTTGGATTGAAACTCATGGGGCTACATTAGTCAGTTAAAGAATTTCTCCAGTAACTTAGAATTAGGCTCCACCAAAAGCTGCACCTGTTGGTTTCTGGGTGAAGGATAAGGCTGTCGCCCACCTTGGCTGGAGACAGCAAGCTTTCAAAGCTGATTAACTGGATGTGATGACAGAAAATGTGCAGTATAATAAACTTGTCCTTTAGTGCCACTTAGTCACAATTTGTTTAGAAGCAGAGTGTAGGCAGAGACTGAGAATTGTAAAGAATTACTTGTTTCTTGTCCCAAAGAGTTCCTATTTCATGCCAAAGGAGGTAACTCCATGACTAACTTGGCTCAGCCCACTGAGAGTATCCTCTGGATTTAAAATGCCTGACCTGCATTTGTGATAGGCTGCTTAATATTTCAGCAGAGCTGCACTTTAATAACTTTTTTCCCTTCCTTGTCTTCTAGAGCACAGAGTTCTCAGAAACCCCATCTCCAGACAGTGACTCTGTGAACTCTGTAGAGGGCCACTCTGAGCCTTCCTGGTTCAAAGACATCAAGTTTGATGACAGTGACACAGAGCAGATTGCTGATGAAGGGGAAGACAACTCAGCCAGTAAGTTTCACCTGAGTCTTGTTCTCACTGTGCCTTCTCCCCTGTTGTCTGCAGTCCCTCAGGACCTAGTAGTTTAACCATGTCTTGCTTTATCTGTGTGTGTTTCTGTGTGTGCGCTTGGGGCCATAAGGATCTAAGAGAGCTATAGCCTGTCTAGTCTTCCACTTTCTCACAATGGATGCAGTATTTTGATTTTAGTGAAACTGGTAAAACTTCATACTTCTAATGAAGGAGAAGCATGTAAATTGCTGTCTTCTGTTTCTCAGGCAGACTTCTGCTTGATTTGGGCCATATAGTAGTGCACTAAAGAATGTCCAGTATGTCAGCATGCCCACATGAAGACGAGATTAAAGCTATGAAAATACTGTATTCCTGTATTATTGCACACTGGTCTTCATGTATTAAAGACAATTTTTCTCCTCTCTGGCACCCTTATAATACCCATGTGAACCCTTCTCCTCCCTGTATCTTCCCCCTCACCCAACACTAAAAGACTCCGCCAGCCCTAGCAAGCGCACTTCAGTCAGCAGCTTCCAGTCCACAATGGACAGTGATTCGGCCGCCTCCATCAGCCTGAACGTGGAGCTGGACAACGTGAACTTCCATATCAAGAAGCACTCCAAGTACCCACATGTGCCCCCTCACCCTGCCGACCAAAAAGGTACGAGGTAGTCACCAGCTGGAGTTGCACATGATGGAGAGCTGGCCCTAATATTACTGACTTATTTGGACACTGCTTACATGGCTGTCTTACAGAGGGGAAAATATGATATTTAACTGGCACTTGCTTGCAGTTTTGATGTGCTCACCTCTGAGGAGGCTCAACAGACCTGTTGAAATGCTTTCTCTGCAGAGTGTGTAACTTCCCCTGTGACTTTCTCTTTGCCGTTGAAGCAAAGTCTCTTGCCCATGCATAATAGACAGATCCACCTATGTGTTCTGGCTAACTGGGGTGGAAAAATAATCCACACATAAACCAGTTACGTGACTCTACAGTTGGAGATGGAACTTAAAACAGCAAGCAAGAAATAAAACCCCAGAGAACAAAAGAACAAGATTGGAAGAGTTCTGTGCTGACTTAAAATGTTACCTTTATAAGCTTACATTTTACAGAAGAATATTAACTGATAAACAAGAAGGCCTAACTTAATCCATATACATAACATTTCTTCAAAAGAGACCATCCACTTAAGTAGGAAGAAATCAAATACTTGGTGTTGAAGGCTGCTTTTGAAAGGATTTTCCTCTAAAGAAGTACTAAATTTAAAGACTCTATAAGCAACATCCTTATGGAAGAAATAATGTGCCTGCATGTTGACAACTGCATTCTCTAAATGATTCAAGGCCTGTCTGAAAATGGGGCTTGCCACTGGCTTGGGTCTAGTATATTTTAGTCGCTTTACATGTTGGGTAGTAGTGGATGTCTTTGCTCTGCTTCCTTACATAAGGTTACATCAGCTTTGTAGACTTGTTTCTTTGGCGGCTTCTAAGTAGTTTCTTAATTATTGTTTCACCCCATCCTTTCAGTGTTTCTGACTTTAAAAGATATCCAATGTTAAATAATTTGCACTCCTAATTAATTCATTCTTCTATGAAGTCTAGCAGATCTCATGTTGCTATGAATCAGAATGGAACAGCAGCCTTAAGCTTGCATATAGATTGCATATTGTGAAACTGAAATGGTCTCTGAAGGCAGTGAGGGAGGAGAAGTGATCCTAGCTGACTTTCCAAGTGTGCTAGACATGTGGGGCAGAATGCGACAAATTAGAGGGGACATCTATTGATGCCTACTGTAGTCACCTTTTGTTAATGGCCAAAAATGTGCTTAGAAGGAAGGAATTCTAGTTGCTTGTTTTCTGCCAAAGAGAGAAGCAGAACAGTATCAAAAGATTGAATTGATGTCAGATGATCCAAAATTGGGAATGGGTTGTCAGCACTACTGACACCTGCTCATTATTGGTTCCTTTCAGTTTGTTTCCAGCTGATGCGCTAATCAAATGAAAAGCTAATGCATCTACAGGAAGGAAAGCTGAGGAGAGGGAGATATACTAAAGAATTCCTTTTAGGAAGGAAGGGTGCTGGATTAAGTGAGCTTGCAACAGGCCCAGGTGTGCTGCAGTATCCAATGAATTTGCAGCTGTAGCAGGTTTCTTTACCAGTTTGTGATGACAGTAAAGCAGGAAATAGTCACTTTGGCTCTGCCAAATGTTAAAGGACTTGTAGGGTGTTTGTCTGGTTTCAGACATATTTCACTCTTTATCTCTTTATACAAGGAGCAGTACATTATGAAGGGGAAATGTAAGAGAGCCTCTCGCTCTTGGAAACTGTTGACCAAATCAAGGCTGCTCAGAGCCAGAACTCTTGTGAGTTCTTGTGAGAAAGTTTTTAATAGTGGAGAGCTCAGAGAAGATCAGCGGAAAAGGCAAGTGATGAGGGGACTGAAAAGAGAAAGACTTCTGCCTTTGAGTTGTGTATGCTGGCAGCACTCTGTCTTTAGTGAATCTCTGCTGGTGTTTGGTATATGTTCCTAAAACATGTGGTCTCTTAACCAAGTTATTCTGTAGGAGTGTAATTGGCAGTAGAAAGCTGGCAACAATTTCTTCCAAGAGAATGGATTTCCCTTGAGGGGATAGTACCAATTATAGGCCCAGAACTGGGATAGGGTGGAATTGTCATGGACGTGCACTGTGGATAGATAGGTATCCTGCAGCTTTGTGAAAAATCTGTATCTGCAAATACAGAGAAGTTAGTGAACCTTTTTTATTTTGTTTGTATTTATAATTCCTGGCATGAGAATCTCTAGAGAAAAGACCTAACCAGGGAGCAACAAATTAAAATGAATGACAATACCTTGAATAGCAAGAAACACTTCTTGGCAATAGACAGACTGAAACTTTGTGGGTAGAGAGGAGGGACAAAACCCTACAGCGAATGCTGCAGTGCTTAAGGTAGTGAAATACATGACTACTAAAACTTCGTCCTGTAAATATTAAAGTCAGAGGCTTTATTATATAAAGTTAATATGAAGATTTTCACCTTGTTTTTCTGATTATCCTGGCTATATTCAACAAAAGATGCCAGAATATCCCAGTGATTAGACAGCCAAAACTGGATAGATAAGCATTTGTGTAAAATGGGTAGTTATTTTAAGGGCAGAGTTCTATAGTTAATCAGTGACATGAGGTGTTTGCCGCTGTCAGCATCAGTAACTTCCCTCTGACTGTTATGGGCACACTTATTTAGCTTGATTATGTTGGAGTTGTTTCTTGTCCTTAGACTGGGTGACAGTGACTTGACTTCCTTTGAAATAATGAAGTGAAACTGAAGATCCCACCTTCCTTTTGAAGCTGTAATTTAGTTTCCTTAGGACTGTGTAAATCCCAGTAATTGCATTGTGGGGAGAACTGCCAATAGAAAACATCAAGTGCTGGAAGTTCAGGTCAGCTTTGATCTAAGCTATTCAGGGGTTTTTCTAATGATTAAGGGATATGCAATTTCCCAGTCACAGAGGTCAGCTGCTTTGAAGCAAGGGCCATGATGTATCCACCAGCTGTGATTTAGCACAGAGTGGTTTGTATATACTCTAATGGCAGAACCTGTGGTGTTGCAGGCTGACTAACGTCTGGTGTGTTTCCATGAAATTTGGGTGACTCCAAGTTAGCTGAGAATAGTGACTCATTTATAATATCATCTGCCTAAAGACATAGTATGTATCAGGAAGGGAAACAAAGTAAGATTATTTTCTGCATTTAAATTGGGAGAAGAGATGACATGATCAATTTTATATATGGGGTTTAGTTGCTATTTTTGAAGAGATACAGTTAACAATATGTGAAATTCTATTTTATAAACATCTTTCCAGACAGATATCCTTGATCATGGTACCAGGTATTTTGAGTATTTTTGATGATTGAAAGTATTTAGGAGGGGGAAAGAGAAGATGATTTGAGTAACCATATGCAGTTCCTTTTTAGTGTTGCTTGCCAAGGCTCATTGTGCTGTTGCCAGGAGCCAGTGTGGTTCTTCTTTTGCGAAGGTACTTGGGTTTTCAGGTTATAAAATAAGCTACAGGAACATTTCCCTATACCCCTTCCTCATTTTGTGGAGCATGATGCATGTAGGAATGATGTGAGGTAAGAAATGTGCATGTTACGCACCCTAAACCATCTCAGACTCACACTTACGAGTGTGTTATCTGTCTGGGCTAAGAAGGGGTATGGTATCTTACCTTGTCAGGAACTTCCCCTGGGAAACAATCAGACGTGAGGTTATGGGAGATGAAGTTGTATTGAAAAGAATAATAGAGTGGTTTGGGTTGTAAGGGACCTTAAAGATCACCTAGATGAATGAACCTAGATCATTGCAAATCTAGAAGTGACTTGGAGGTGCTACCTGTGTCTGTCCAGAGCATAACTCAGGTTAAGTTAGGTTTCAGCTGGGGTTAATTTGTGCTTTGGCTGTGCCAGTCAGGGGTCTGTGCCAGACCTAATTTAAGTGTGTTTACAGTAAGAGCTGATGCCCTGAGGCTGTTGCAAGATGGAGAGGGATGGGGGTGCTAGTATACATGCTCTTGTGTAGGTAGAGCATGACATGACTTTCTCTAGATAGTCAGTGAGTGAGTGAATGGTGAGGGTGGGCCAGCTTTTATCAAGCAGTAGTTTATTGTAATGCTGAACTCTTAAACTAAGCAAGAGATGAAAGGAATCTCAAATAACCAGGAATCTACAAAGGAGGCTTGTAACTTCTCTTGGGTACACTTTTCCTCTATTGAGTATCTATTTGCAAACAAGCTCAGATATTTAAAATGGTGGCATGAAAGCTGTCTCCTGAGTGCTGTTGCTCAGAGCCTTGTGATTGTTTATGTTCTGTCAGCTTTCTGTTGGTGTCTGAAAGCAGCCTGGCTTTGTATTCTGTTTGTGATGGGTCTGGAGCATTGTCAGGAAAGATGATAAAGGCTTGGCTTTGGGCTTCAGGTAGTTGTGCTGTATAAGCAGCTGGGCTACTGCTCTTGTTTTCTCATTGTAGAATCCCTTTTTGTATAAGTGAGGAGCCAACTAAAGTCACAAAAAGTAATGGCTTCTGGAGAAAACAAGCTTTTGTAACCAGTCAGCATGAAAGATTAAGATCTTGCAAGCTAAATGAGGGTAGCAGGTGGAGCTTCATCCTATTTCACAGATATCACAGAATGTTCTGAGTTGAAGGGACCCATCAAATCCAACTTTTTAGGTGAATGGTGCATACAGGGATTGAATCCAAAACCTTGGCATTATTAGCACCAGGCTATAACTATATTTCCAATGTGTAAAGTGATTTGTCTCTTGCTCTGCTTTGTTTCTGGGAGTCCATCTCTGTCAGCATGGATTCCTCAAAACACTTTGAACTGTTCTGGACTTGAGACTTTCAGCTCTTGAAAGGCAGGCTGTCTTCTTGTTTTTGCACTGTATACGATAAACCTTATGGCTGATCTCTCCCTCAGTCTGTGATGGTTCAATGGAGTGGGTGACCACAATGGTTTCTGAAGCTGCATTTTTAGACCTGAGTGAGGAGGCCATTGCCATGGTGTCTGGTCACATCTTAACACATTTGTATTCAGGTCTAGAAAAGGATGGTCCGTGTCAGTTGGAAAAGTGCACTCTTAGTTCAGTCTTGGCTCATGTCTACTTTGTTTGTTTTGTTTCTTCATATTAATAAGCACTGTTTTCTTGTCATCGTAGAATTGTTTGATAGAACAAGAATGAGAGGATATTCTTGTCTTAACCACTCACCAAGCTGTTGCTAAATTGGTGACTAAACACTTGGATGAGTAATGCTGCTTCTTCTGGTGTGGGCGTGTACATTGTAATTATATGGCCACACCAGTGTAACCTGTCTTTTTTTTTTTTTTTTTGTTTTTGTCTCCACCTATATCCCTCTTCTCTCTTCTTTCAGAGTACTTGAATCCTGAAAACGGAGGGCAGCAGATGTTCTCTATAAGTGACGCTTTTATTAAAGGTAAGGAAAAACTTCAAATGCTGCTGTTGTGTGCTTTTTAATATAATGATGGAAATTCCTTGATACTCCTTAAAGAGAGCACTGACCCTTTCAAAATATTTACTCAACAGTAAATCTGAACTTATTTATGGCAAAACAGATGTATAAACTATACTGGCTTTTTTTGAATGCACTTTCAAGCTTAAATTTCTTTTACTTCTCAGATTCCTGCATTCAAAAAGACTAAAGTAAAGCTTTTACTTTTTTAAAAAAATGAGTGTAAGTGGCAAGTTTGTTCACAGTTTCTCCACCAACAAATTTACGTAACTGATTTTAACTTCCTGTGCAAGCAAATGAAGATGTGATACAATGAATTGCACTGCTTCTACAGAGTAGCTTAAAGCTTCTTCTCTTAAATCTTTCTGGGTTTCTTGTCATCACTACTTCTGAAATGAAAGGCCATTACATGCACCTATGAGTTTGTAAACCCACATGCTTTCCAGTATCAGGGCCAGATGCACTTGTGGGCTTTTTTTTTTCTTCCCAGTTAATGCTATTGATTTTGGTGCCCTCATAAGAGGAGAAAATAAGGGAGAAGCCCCAGTGTCTGTCTAGCCTGAAAAATAAAGTCTTGGATTAAATTGGTGTTTAGTTTTTAATTGAGCTTTTGCAGAACAAAGGGGGAAATCAATGAAATTTCTGTTAATCTTCTACACAGCTAATTTTGTGCATGGAGCACCTGGAGGAAGTTAATTGTTGTTTTTTAGGAGACTTTTTCTTCAGTAGTCCTCCTTGGATTGCTATTGTCTAAAGATTTTGATTAATAGTGAGGAGTTTTAAGCTTCATCTCTGAAGGCTTACATACTTGCTTGATGAACATTTATACACTACCAGTATAAATGACTTATAATATAGTCAGCCATTATGTCAATGTGGAAGTTTATAATTTGCCTCTATAATATCATAATAACCATGCAGGAAATAACCTAGTAACTCTTTCAAAGCACGGACTGTGGTGAAGTAACCTCTAATTTTGGTACTCAGAACAGAGAGCAGTTCTAAGGAATTACTACACAATATAGTAATTGAAAGTGTCAGTCCCCCTCAAACTGAGGACCATGATATCTATCTTAAACTCAGTACTTACTCAGTACTTACTGGGACTTACGTCTTAGTAAATTCTTTCCTTTTTGAAGCAGCCTTTCAGAAAGACACAAGCATTCAACTGTGACCTTCCATTAACAACGTTTGTTTGTGTCTTGCAGAGTCGTTATTCAACAGGAGGGTGGAGGAGAAGTCCAAAGAGCTCTTGTTCACACCCCTAGGCTGGCACCACAGCAATCTGGATCTGCTGAGAGAAGAGAATGGGGAGAAACAAGCCATGGAAAGGCTGCTGTAAGAAATGTAGAAAAAGGAATTTGTATATCTTGAGTAACAATTTCTGAAGCCCCTCTATTCCACCAACTTTCAGTGGGACTTGAGCTACAGTAGGCAATACAAGGAAATAATTTGCATTAAGAACACAGCATTTTTACATATATTTTGCTGTTTTTTTTTTTTAATCTTGTGATGTTTATATATAGAGTACAGGACCAAAGCTGACTGTAGAACATTCTAGGTAGCTTTTGCTTCAGAGGACTTCTGCATTGTAAATGTTAGGAAATTTACTTCAGCTAATCACTGCACTGTATTTTTATATTTTATAATGAGAAATCTATTTTGCCTTTTTTATAGGTCTGCTAATCACAACCACATGATGGCGCTGCTTCAGCAGCTTCTATACAATGAGTCCCTGTCACTGTCCTGGAGGGATATTATTGTGCCCGTGGTCTGCCAGGTAGTTCAGACGGTACGGCCAGATGTCAAGAAGAGAGATGATGACATGGATATCCGCCAGTTTGTCCACATCAAAAAAGTAAGTTTCAAGCAGTGGATGTAGGGAAACAAAAGGGTGCAGCTGTTGGCAGTGCACCTTGTTTGAAGAGAATAGTCCCCTTTCCACTGCCCCCAGCATATTCAGTACTGTAATTGAATGACTTGGCCTTTGGATAAGGTGGGGTTCTGGAAAAAGTTGCACAGAGGGAACTTGGCATGCTGTGAAAAGTGCTTTAATGTGCTGGGGCTGACCTCTTCTTTCAGGCTGTAGGCTGCAGAAGGTAGCAAAGAGTAACACCTCTGTAGTTACTTGGTTCATTTTTTGGTTTCTGCTTGTTTTGCTCTTGAATTGGAGATAAGTAGCTTGCAGGACATGGTGCAGCAATCTGTTTCCCTGTACCTATCCATTAGGGAGTATTCAACTCCTCCCGTGCCAAGTATGATGACTTTCTTCAAGAGCAAAACTTAATTGTTATGGAATGGTGTATCCAGTTCTGCCAGATGGCCCAGTGTTGACACTGTTGAGCTGTAAGTCTGGAGTTCTAGCATGCAAACTTCCTTCTGAGAGTCTGATGTGAAAATAACATCCAAGGAGTTAGTGTGATTGAGGACTGAAGATTTGGACTTAGTTTTCTTTGGCCAAATTCACCTCAGCAGTACTCTACTTGAAAGCCATATGAGATTTGAGGAGAACCTTCTGATTCTGGTAGTAGTTCTGTGGCATCGCTTCAGGCAGCACTTGTTCCTGCTTCTCCTGAAACTCCGGTTCAAAGAGCAGTTGTTCAGAGGTGAAAGCTCATCATAGCTGTCTGCTATTTTCACAGGCTGGTAATATGAATGTCCTCTGAAACACATTATTCAGAAACCTGCTTGATGCTGTTTATTATGCCTGGGATTGCCTGTGACTGCAGGCATACCAGTCAACTGTTTGATGTGTTCAATTGGTGGGAAGAGGTTTTTTTGATTTTCTTTCTTTCTTTTATATTTTTTCCTCCCTTTGCTTACAATTTTTTTGTTGTTAATAGAAATGGCATGTGCAAAGCTGTATGCTTCTCATAGCCTATCCAAATTAGGTTCCCTTGTCATGTGCTGAAGTATACTCATTTAACAAATAAGCATCTCTTGGGAAGGATGTAGAAATCCTAGAACTCAGTACTAGTTTTCGTGTTGTCCTGAGTTTGTCAGGCTTTAAAGGGAAAGACTTATGTGTCCAGCATGACTGTATCTGATCTTTCATCTGATAATTGCAGGTGTAGCTGAAGTTTGTACATCACCTGCAATAGGTTTCCTTTGTATTAGCTTTACTGCACTACAAGATGTGGGAGTGTATGACAGTTCTAAAAATGTTCTTTGCTTTGTTAGATCCCTGGTGGAAAGAAATTTGACTCCATGGTGGTGAATGGGTTTGTTTGCACTAAGAATGTTGCGCACAAAAAGGTAATGCAGCTTGATTAATCTTATTGTAATGTATGCTGTGGAAACAAGGGTGCTCTGACTTGCTTTTTGTGCCAGGAAGCTTCTCTCACCACCTTGGAGGTTTGTGAGCTTTCTCTGCTTTGAGCCCCCAAAAGAATGGCTTTTAAAGCACTTATTTTCCAAGCTGTTTTGTTTTCTGGCCCAGAGATTTTGGGGGAGAAACTCTCCTCATGCATGTATAGAAAAACTTTCCATCCCTACCACAGCATGAGGCATCTAATAATTATCCCAACTTTTAGGCAGAAAAAGGCATTTGTTGTTCTGACTTACAGTAGTGTAGTAAAATGGGTCTCTAAGGCAGGAGGGCAAGATAGAAGTGAGCTGCATGACTCAAGTGTATGAAGACTTTGGGGCCCTTAGCAGGGACTGGAAATCCTCTCTAGCATTGCTTGCTTATGGAGAGTACCTGTGAAATTCCGAAGACTGGGTGTAACAACTTCAGAAGAAGGAAGAATGTGTAGTTGGGTATAAAGCGGGGGATAGCTGAGACACTTTAAAGGGAGGTGAGGGTAGCAGGGACCAATCCTGGGAAGTCTGTCTCTTTTTCTTTTGTACTTCTTCCTCTCCGGGTATTTGTATTTTTGTTGTAACTATTTTGTGTCTTTTCTAGATGAACTCTTGCTTAAAAAATCCTAGAATTCTTCTGCTAAAATGCTCAATTGAGTACCTCTATCGAGAAGAAACAAAGTTTACCTGCATAGAGCCTATAGTACTTCAGGTGAGCATATGCTTTTGTTCTTGGTTAAAATAGCACCAACAAAACCATGACCAGTGCAAATTTTTTCAGTGTGTAAGGTGAAGTTGAATGAGTGAGATTGCATAGAAAAGGAAGAACTTTCCTCTTCTAATAAGCTAGCTAAGAGAACTGCTGCAGTAAATGTAGTATAAACTTGAAGCCTTGCACTGAGGGTTTTTGTCTTCAAGTTACATGTCCTGAGAACATGTGAGCTTTTGATTCTCACAGTGTAGCATTTTAGAAAACTTTTATTTTTATTGAGACCTTCTGAACTGTACATTCCTTATACAGTATTAGAGCTAGATAAGGTTTAGGTGTGTGAAGAAATATTTGAAAAGTTGATGTAGGTTAGGGTTAGGTCACACCCATGTTATTTTCGGTCAGGCTTGAAAAAATGGAACAACCACCAACCTAATGGAGTGATGAGCTAGAAAATGTCACTTTGGAACAGGTGCCCTGCCCCTGTGAGTAGGGATGTGCCTTAAATATGAAAACACTGAAATACACAGATCTTTTCTTTATGAAATGCTTATAAAATATTACTGATAAACTAGTGTTGTGCTGGGGGAATAGGAAGATATTCACAATGGACTACTAATAGTGTTTTCAGGATAGCTGTTTTCCCTGTTTTATAGGAGAGGACAGTATATAAATCAAGTGAAAAGGAATATTGAGCATTAAAGTGGGTTTATTTTCCAGATGGGTTTGCAGTCGTTCACTGCTATACTTTGTTCCTGTCTGCAGGAAAGGGAGTTCTTGAAGAACTATGTACAGCGGATAGTTGATGTTCAGCCCAATTTGGTCCTTGTTGAAAAGACTGTGTCCAGAATTGCCCAGGACATGCTCTTAGAGCATGGTATCACTCTGGTCATCAACGTCAAGCCGGTGAGCATTTCTGATCAGAGTTAGACTTGGCCTTGTCATAGATTTCTAATGACTCCTTGTAGCAAACTCCCTGGAGATAGCCAAGAGTTGTCTTATTTTCTTCTCTAACCAAATGTTCTCTTCCAAGAAGGTAAGACAGGTGAATCTGTAGAGTTACTTTTTCCTCAGGTCTTCACAGCTATTGTGCTGTGTCCTTGTTTGATGGGTCCTTGTACCCTGGTTTAGTTCTAGTTGACTTTGATATCCATTTATAGCAAATTATGTGTGGGTCCTCAGCTATTTCCAGAGAGCCTCTGTCCCTGTGAGGCAGGGTACAGACAGCCAAACAGAGAGTAGCTGTGGGAGTTGGCTGAGCTCCTGGCAGAGCCAGAATTATGCTGACTGCACTGCACCTCCTGGAGGTATCTGGATCTAGTCAAGTGAGAAGTTCTAGGCAGGGTACAATCTCACCAGAATTATTTATCCAACTGTGTTTCTAAGATTCTTGTATATTGTGGATGTTGGATTGTGGGATTGAGTTTAACTGAGAGTTTGCATCTCAGTGAGAGATTTTATACATTGCACTGGTGTTTTTTGGTTTGTTAAGAGCAAGACAAGGATGCAAGTGTCCTCTTTGCATTGTAGATTCTTATAATTCTTTCCAATTTTACAGCAAGTGTTAGACCGGGTAAGTCGAATGACCCAGGGCGACTTAGTGATGTCAATGGATCAACTGTTGACCAAACCACAGCTGGGGACCTGTCATAAATTTTATATGCAAGTTTTTCAGTTGCCCAATGGTGAGTAAAACTTGATGTGCCTTAGCCTATGTCTGTGAAAGGATGAATGCTTTGCTCCTTTTTAAAGAGATTTGAACTGTTGGCTTCCTTGTGTGATCATGTATAATCCTACTCATTTTATTTCTGTTACTTGCTGGAACTACAGTGAACTGCCTGTAGAGAAAAGTATGATCTTATTAAGAAAAGACACTCTATAGATTTTAATTAGACTGATTTCTTTCTTCCAAGCTGTTTTTTCTCTTCCCACATGCTGTAGTTTGTCTAGTCCAACTTCCTGTTCAAAACAGGAAGGATTAATTTCAATGCTGCATCAGATTTCTTAGGGTTTTGTCAGCCAACTCTTGAAAATATTGCAGAGTAGAGATTTTGTAGTCTGTCTGGGCACCATCCTCACTGTAAAGAATTTTTCTGCATTGAAGTAAAAGAATCACAAAACAGCCTGTGTTGGAAGGGAGTTCAAAAGATTATCTGGTCCTACCTTAACAAATCCAATCAAAATTTGCCTTGTTGCAAGTTGTGCACACTTCTCCATGTCTAGTTATTGTGCACCTTTAAGAAAGGTTCCTTTTTCTCTCTAACTCCCCTAGGCAATGGGAGTCTACAAAGGAAGGAAGAAATGCTGCTTGACAGGTTACCAGTGGTGCTGGCACACATGAATGCTGTGGATGAAGATCTTCGTGGAGATGCAGTCTTTGCATCTCTTCATAGAATCATAGAAAGGTTTTGGTTGGAAGGGGCCTTAAAAATCATTTAGTTCTAACTTGTCTGCCATGGCAGGAACTAGACCTTCCCCTAGACCAAGTTGCTCCAAGTTCAGTCAAATCTGTCCTTGAACAATTTCCTTTCCACTTCCTCATTGCCCCTTCCAGCCTTTAATTGCCCTCAGAGTGTCATAGGCTTTTGAGTTGTAAGGATGAGCAAATGTGCCTGGAAGGGAAGTGATTCTTTTGCCCACTGATGCAGAGTCTACAGTGGTCTTATAATACTCTGTTTATAAGACCACTGAGTGGTCAGAGTGTTCCATATGGCCTTCACTTTGACTTCTTGATGGCCTGTTTTATAGAACAGGAGAAGATTTATAGCAAATGTTTTGTTGTTTATTTTTTTTTTCTTGCTAAAATAAGTTAGTACAGTAATATGAATTTCTGCAGCTACCAATGTTACTTGCTCTTAGTCTCCTTTACAGTCTCTTGGGTGAGTGAGGTATCTAAAAGCAGATGAACTATAGCTGTCATCCTAACTCCCATGTTTTATTTCTAGATCAGACAAAACCCCTGATGTTCTTCGAAGGGTGTCCCCAGCACCTGGGTTGCACTATCAAGTTGTGTGGTGCTGCAGAGTACGAGCTGGCTCGTGTGAAGGAGATCCTGATCTTCATGGTCTGTGTGGCTTATCATTCCCAGCTGGAAATCTCATTTCTTATGGATGAGTTTGCCATGCCCCCTACTCTCACCAAAAACACTTCCTTTCACTCCCTTATTGAGGAGCCAGGAGATGAAAATGAACAACAGAACCTCTTCAATGGTGAGGACTTCAGCACAGCAGTCAAAGACATTGAATTATCCTCTGAAAAGCTGCCTGTAATCTCTGAATCAGTGTCCTCTGATGAGGTCAGTTTGCCTGAACCAAGAAGCATATTTGACAGAGGTGACCAAGAGAACAGTCAGCTGGAAATGGTGTCCTCCAAGCAGCAAGAGCACCACAAAGCGGAGTCACCATTTGCAGTGCTCAGCCCTGTACCTCATGCAATACCTGAAACATCCCCACTGCCCCTCCATGGCATGGACCAGCACTTGGCCACTCTGGATGACCAGGCACTAGAGCCTCTTCCACAGGCAGATGATTTACAGGAGTCCAAGAGTCAGATGAGAGTCTTCAGAGACCCTCTCCAGGATGATACTGGTTTATATGTCACGGAAGAGGTAACTTCGTCTGAGGATCGTCTCAAAACTTACTCTGCAGCATTTAAGCAGGAGTTGAAAGATGTAATTCTCTGCATTTCTCCAGTGCTGATGTTCCGTGAACCATTTCTTTTGACTGAAAAAGGCATGAGATGCCCTGCCCGGGAATACTTTCCCGAACAAGTTTATTGGTCTCCTCTCCTCAACAAGGAATACAAGGAGTTGGAGAGCAGAAGGAAGAAGCAATTGTTGCGGGATTTCTCTGGACTACAAGGGAGGAATGGGAGTATCCAAGCCAAGGCTATCCAAATCTTACCTTCTCATGAGTTGGTTAACACTAGAATAGCAGAACATCTACGTGATAGCCAGAGCTTAGCCAGAATGCTGGCTGACTATCGGGCCAGAGGAGGTAGGATACTACAGAAAAGCACAGATCCTTTTGCCCAAAATAAGGATGTGTCTAGTGTCCCTACTGGAAAAACTGGGAACAGAACTGAAGAGGAGGAGAAGGGACTGGCTCAGAGTGAATCCTCTTGGTCTCATAGGGTAAGATTGAGTTGTGCTGCTCAAAATTCAAGTTACATCAGTTTCTCATGGTATACAGAAGGTGTAGGGACTCATATTAAACCAGAGGGGATGTGTTTTTGTCTGTTTCTTTCTGTTTGATTATGGTTTTTGTGGTTTTGTTTTGTTTTTTTGACTGGCCATAACTCCATTTTAGATTGCAGTGCTCTGCAGTCAATTAGAACAAGAGACTGCAAAATTTCTCTGAGAAATGCACAAAGTCAGCCCAGAATCAGTTTTGCCTGTTTGACTGGGCTGTACCTGATTTTTGAAAATGAGTCCATGAAGAGGGAGCAAACCTTAAGAAGTTTCTTAAACTGACCTTTCTTGCTCCTTGTATTTGGTTATTTGTAGAAATGTACTTGAATTTTCAGAGGGCTTTATGTCATAGAAACAGCAGTAGGCTGTAATTACATTAAAGTACTTGATTGATTGTAAAAGTTTGGGTGGTCTGAAGAAAAGCGAGAATCACATAATGGAGCGAAAGGAATCTTCTTTGAAATTTCAAAGCAGGGGGTATGTGTTTGTAATAAAAATATTTAAAGTTTTGGTAAACTGCCATGAAACTAACCAACTTGTATCTGAGGAAAAGAATCTTGAGATCTTGAATTGTGATCTGTTTAGGAAAAATGTCTATGAACAAGAGTAGCAGAATTGATCTGTTGAAACAGTCAACATTTTGGTCCCTGAGCCAATGAGCCCTTGTGTTCATGAGCAGAAGTCGCTTTTTAATTGGCACTTCAATGTAGATCTCTGTAGCTTCACAGGCCATAATCTTACAAACTCTAAGAGTAGCCCTTGTTTTGGATCAGACTGGCTGATGCTGTTTTAAATTTACTCAGTGATCAAAGACAAGTATTTGGTAACATCATAGTTTTGCAGGGTGTGGTGGTACATCTCTTCCCAGAGAATAGAAAGATGGAAATCTTTCTATAGCCTGAATGAGTAACTGGAGTATAATATATTGGCAGAGTTTTGAATCTAAGATGTCCTACATCATACAGTAATTTAGAGATGTCTGGATGTTTGTCATGGGGCTTTTGTTTTCTGTTTCTCTTGGCTTCATTTCCACAGAAACACATGCATGTTCATTGGTTTTGTTACGAGTTATGTTGTTCTAAAAATGTCACTTGGCAATTATACATAGCACAGGTTTACCTGAGGCTGGGAGATAATGCCAAGTTCATCTGTACGAAAGGAGAAAGTAGAGATTTGTCTTTGAATAAAATTACTAGAACAGAATTTTGTCAACAGAAGTTGTGTGTGAATGGAGAAGTCTGTAACCAGTGAATGAGTTGTTTTCTCTCTACTAGGTGGATTGCCTGAGTCCAGTAAACCATCAGAGGCTCTGTGTTCTCTTCAGCAGCTCTTCTGCTCAGTCCAGCAATGCTCCAAGTGCCTGTGTTAGCCCCTGGTATAAAAACTACTCCTCTACAGCTTGGATAGTTGCTATTCTTTCCTTCCCCAAGTCAGAGTCAGTGCTTGCCTCATGGCAGTATTTCTTTGAGGACTCCTTGGTAGGTTGTGCTCATCCTGTAACAGGAACTTTTGCCAAAAGACTTTTGTCTTGCGTAATCAGGTGAATCTACAGCAGTATTGCACAACCTCTGTGATACCCAAGGCATGAATGAGAAAGGCCAGCCTGAAACCAAATGCTTTAGTTGGTGTTTCACTGCAGAGTAATGATTTCTGTGTGGGGAGCATTGCATGCAGTCTTGTGGAGAAGAGTTAGTGTAAATGAACACAGGATGCAGGACAATGTCCAAGCCCAAAAGTGAGCCTTGTGAAAATCTTGGCATACTTGTAGATTGCATTATCCAACAGTGGCATTGGACTATATTGCTATCTTTTTCATACTATAGTCATCACTATTAAGAGCTTTATTTCCAGCTTAGGGGGCTGTAATTTACTAATTGTGTGCAACTTATGACACACTTCTGTCTCTACTAAACAGGACAGATCTTGGTGTTTAATCATTAGCCTAGGTGATTTTAATAGTTTAACTTAGGTGAAAATAAAGAGATGACCCTCTTACAGGAAAAGGTCTAAAGTTCCTGTAAAAGCTTAGAAATGAACCAAAGAAGATGGTGATATGCTCACTAAGCAGCAACAATGAGATAATGTAAATTAGTGATGTTAGGGATATCTGAATTATGACACTTAAACTGATACGCAATTTAAATGGCTTGGTCACCTCAGGTTCTGGGGAAACTAAAGTTGCTATTAAATATTCTACAAGAATAAGGATTTCTTGAGGCTTTTTTCATGTTCTGGATGTACCCTTTTTTGTAGCTGTTTAAACATTAGTGCTTGAAGCTTAAAGCTGTTTAGACTTCTGTGCCTAGATATTTTTGAAAATAATCTTCAGAAGTGCAGTTGAATTGTATTGGAATTTTAAATGTCAAGTTGAAAGTTGTTCTAGTAGGACTTTGATCTTATTATTAGCAAACCTGACAGCAGGGATCTAAGAGGGGTAGTCAAGTGGAAAAAAGATTTTTGAAGTTATATAGGGCTGTAAACAAGCCAGCAGTGGGTGTAGATCTGTGCTCCTAAAGGCTATTGCACAGCTAATGGTGATGGCATCCAGTCTCTAAAGCTTTTTTTTTTCTCTGCTTTAGGATTGTGACCATGGAGTTCTATGGGAAAAATGATCTAACTCTAGGGATTTTTCTGGAGCGCTACTGTTTCAGGTAAGGAGGAATTTATTCTAATTCACTCATGCTCAGTTGTTACAAGTAAATACATCCATTGCTTTCATATTTTGGCCCTGTCCTTCTTCCCTTCCTGAGGAAGTGAAACAGATTATGAAATGAAGTTTATAAGTTCATGAAGACAAATGTGTTCACATTTCTGTAGCAATTAGGGTTTAAGGGCCAAGTTAAGAGTCTGAACATGTATTCCAACTGTCTGTTTTTCAAGACTGACAACTGTTCTGGTCACAGTTTTCTGAGATTCCTCTTTGAAAGTTCATACAAGTGTTGGCTAACACTACTCATTTAGTGTCTCAGAGTAAGGCTTTGTCATATGTGCAAGGTGGCCAATGTAAATGGTCCAGAACACTTTGAGCCCTGGAAAAGTACTCTGTCATTTATTTCATCTCAGAGGTGTAAGTTGTCATGTTTCTGTAATAACTGGTGCTGTCACAACCCCATGCAGAGTCTCAGAAGTCTGGGAAGCTGGATAGGTCACCTGCTCAAAAGACGAGCTTACTCTGTTCTCTCCATTGGCCACTTGCACCAGCAGAAGGCTGTTGATGTTTGGCCTTCTGGAGGAACAAGTATTTCTCCTTGTGGTGATCAGTGAGAAGGAGCTTAGCTGCCCACTTTTAAATTCCTGCTTCTCTCTGCTCATTAGGTAGTGTCTGCTAAAGTGAATGCTTCTCAATCTCCATAGTTTCAGTAATTAAAATTCTTTGTTTTTTCACTTGAGCAAGGACAACCTGAGCCTTTTCAGGCTCATTCTGGTTTTGGAGAATATCTTATCTTACTTTGGTACCTCAACAATTCAGCTTTTATTTTTCTGGTATTAGTCTTTCATCTGTGACTTAAAAAAAGAAAGGTCATGGGTTTTACTGTTTCAGGAGCGAAACATTGCCATTTTAAGGCTCTTTGTCACATCTTTGTCCTTGGTATTATTTGCTCGGGTACATTGCCAAAGCAGTCTTTTAATTTGGTGCCTTGATCCTTATACAGAATACATTGGTAGAAAGTGATTAATTGTAAAAAGATGATAGCAAACAGTATCAGTCACTGCTTTTGGGATCTATACAGCCATTGCTGTTGATGAAACTTCACTGTGTGCTACTTCTAAATTGCTCTGCAGATACAACCTTCACTACAGGCTTAGAAAACTCTTTTACAGTGAAGATACCATGATATTATAAGGCATATTAGATCTGTTGAATCAGTTCTTCAGCAGTGCTTGATATGTGATCATTTATAGGTGTTTCTATTTCTCTCTGTAAGGCCTTCCTACCAATGCCCCAGCATGTTCTGTGAAACACCAATGGTGCACCACATCCGTCGCTTTGTTCATGGGCAGGGCTGTGTGCAGATCGTGTTAAAGGAGCTGGACTCCCCTGTCCCTGGGTACCAGCACACCATCCTTACTTACTCCTGGTGCAGACTGTGCAAACAGGTAAGGATGTGGACTTCAGACTCATTGCTATGCCAATTTAGTATTCTTGCTGTGACTGGCTTTGTATGGAAAGGCAGCATTTTTGAGGAAGTGCTCATGCCTGGAGCTATGGCTAAACTGGCAGAAAACCTGTTACTGGTACATATGTTCTCGTGTCACCTACAAATTCCTCTTTTAGCACTGGGGCTGTTGAGGGTGAAAAATCTTGTGTGGGGTGGTCTTATTAGAAAGTGTCAAAACTGACTCTGAGAGGAGAGATCTAAGCAGAAAAAATGGAGTTGCTCACTTAGAGGTGAAGAGTATGGTCCCTTTCATGTAGTGAATCTTTATGAGCATACTGGAAAGGGCAGACACCAAGACCTACTGGCATAGTAATTGGCTGAAGCCACTTCCTGTTCTTTGATCTGCTGTGGACTGAACAGCCTACACTGCGTCAATGTGATGTCTGGAGTTCCTTTAGTAGTCATTAGAAAGTAACATCTTCATTAGAGAAATATTAAATTGCTTTAAAAAGCCCACAAGATAGTACGATGGTGTATTATCTGGAGCTTGTTCTGTAATTTAGCTAAGAAAACATTGCTAACTGGATACTCATGTCTTGCTAAACATGAAGAGCCTTCAAAGAGATGAGAATAAAACATAATGAAAAAAGATTCATGCAGTACCTGAAATGCAGAACATCTGAATTACCCATATGGATGACTCAGGTCACCTACTTAGGCTGCCTTGGACATGGGTGTTGGATGTACAGATGCCTGGAGGAGGTTGACACAGTTGCTGACTGCAAGCCCTGTGTTGCTGTGTATATAGCTGCTCTGTAACCTTTTATTTTTGTGTGCTCATGTAAACACTTATGTGGTTGAGGTTGTTAAGTGTGTGTAAAGTGTCTGGTGTAAGCTTGTAAGCACTTCTGAAGTTGAAATACTCTGCAAAGCAGTACCAACTCATTTGTAGCTGCAGAATCACCAGGGAAAAGTATATGATATGGCCACTGCTGCTGGCTGGGTTGCTGAAAATTGACTCTATACAGAGAAATAGCATCCCAGAAATAAGCTTCCATCGAGGGTATGTTTGGACTCCCCCAGCTTAGCACCTGTCATCATCAGCTAGCAGTTGTTTAAAAGATTTATTTTAACTATGTGTTGGCCTTAGCTATGCATAAATGCTGTCTTTGTTTTTAAGTATGTTTCAGGGTCACTTCTGGTACTAGAAATACTAGATTGCTGCCTGGATTATCCTCTCCTTAATCTTGTTTGAAGGATAAAATTTAGATACTTGCCTTCCAATTTTTCAGGTGACACCAGTTGTTCCCCTTTCCAATGACTCTTGGTCTATGTCTTTTGCAAAATACCTTGAGCTGAGGTTCTATGGGTACCAGTACACTCGAAGGGCCAACGCAGAGCCTTGTGGGCATTCCATTCACCACGACTATCACCAGTATTTTTCCTATAATCAGATGGTGGCATCTTTCAGGTGAGTTCCACTGCTAAAAACTTCTTTCTCTCTCTGGTACTCTATGAAGCATATGGCTGTAGTAAGAATTCATCAGTTCTGTCCTTCACTGTGAGTATAGCATGGGATAGCATAACTGTACCATAACCACAAGTGCAGGATTGTGTGCTGGCTTGCAGAGGGGCTTTGTGGGTGGCATCACTGTCCTAGCTGTGGTGGGCAGTGTTCCAAGAGTGGATGGTTCCTCTTCATGATACAGAAGGGAAATGCTTTTCCCTACCCAATTCCAAATGCTTTCTAAATTTTGGTTTTGCAATATGATTTGTGCTTTAACTTCTTGCCTAGGAGAATGAACAGTGTTATTTCTGCTAAAAGTAACTAAAGCCCTGCATACATTGACAGTGCCCTTTTTCATACAAGGGCCTCAAAACTCAGTATGGTGTGGAACTGGTACTGTGTGCTGTGGGTCTTGTTACAAGCTGTTGTATTGCCTTCTCAGCTACTCTCCAATCCGGCTGCTGGAAGTGTGTGTCCCACTCCCCAAGATCTACATCAAACGACAGGCCCCATTAAAAGTTACTATTTTGCAGGATCTCAAGGATTTCTCACAAAAGTAAGCTCTGTTTTTAATGTCTTCTTAATCTTATTTGTATTTTGTATTTTGATTAGCAGAACACATAACAATTTTTCTAATATGATGAGATTTGGCTAAATATTCATTACTTGATAGAAAAGTAATAGTTTAAAACATATATGCATATGTACTTCCAAGGGACAGTGGTATTGAAATCTTTGTTACCTGTGCTTGCTCTGTCTGTACTAATGTCTTAGCTCTTTGTCTGGTGGCAAGTCAGGTTAAACATTGCCAGCAGAAACTTAGATTCTTTTCATCTCTATCCCTGAATGTTTCACTGATGTCTGAGTCATATAGCATGTTTCTGAATAATGCTGCCAAGCTACTGAAAGGTTGACCATCAGCAGGTGTCTGTCATTACATTATGAAATGCCTGGTGAAAGTATTTTTATTTCTTCATCTAATGCTAAAAATGAAAAGATGGTCCTAGAAGACCGACCTGGAAAACTGCAGGTTATACTTACGTACTCTTACCCTAATGTTCCTTAATAGAACGTTTGACTGAGTTTCAATTCTTCAGCCCCAAAAAACTGCAAAGACCTTGCTCAGATCTTTTGTCTGAACAGAACTGTTGTCATTCTGTTGGTCATGTGGCAATAGAACTCTGGTATATAGAAGTCTTTGCCTTTGTTAGCTATTGAATATGGGAACAGCAAGCAGACTCTACCTTGTAGTCTAAGGTGAACGACCATGAGCCTAGATATTTTCTAAATGTAGGAACAAAAAAGTTGAAAACAGGCAGGATGAAAACTGTATAAAATCCAGCCAGACTGCTGTTCTGCCTGGTCACAGCATTCCTGTATTGCTATAAGTCTCTGTGACCATCTGACTTCAAAACCTGTGGAGCTTTGTTTAGAGCTGAAATAGAGATACACATTTTTTCTGAGCCCTGCTGGTAGATGTGTAGCTTGCAGACCCAGATTCTTCCTAATCACAGATGACACAATAGTTCCCCTCTGTTAATAATGTTTGAGACATTTGTATTGCTCTCTGACAACTTCCACTGCTAAGAATAAATTGTGGAGACAAGAGTCAGTGTACGTAACTTCCAGATTCCTCCTATTACTAATGAAGTTTTTCCAACTTCCTCTGTGAATACAGTTGGATGGCTTACTATGCAGGAAGGCTGTCATGTAGCGTGTTTTGTATTCTTAAATGCTAACCTTAAACACATTCAGACTATTTTAAAGAATGTTGAAGAAGCTCCAAGTAGTTACAGCTTAACTCTTTTGCATTGCTGTTGGCAGGGTGTCACAAGTGTATCTTGCTGTGGATGATCGCCTTGCTTCTCTGAAAACAGATACCTTCAGCAAAACGAGGGAAGAAAAGATGGAAGACCTCTTTGCCCAAAAGGAGGTAATAGACTAGTTTTGCATCAGTGATCCATAGGCTAAGAGTGTGGAGGAGCTACTCAGATCTTGTGTCGTCTTGGTGAGATAAAAATGACAGTTTTCATTTTGACAGATGGAAGAAGGAGAGTTTCGAAACTGGACTGAGAAAATCCAAGCAAGGCTGCTTTCATCATCACTGGACACACCTCAACAGCTGCAATCTGTTTTTGAGTCCCTGATAGCTAAAAAGCAAGGACTTTGTGAGATGCTACAAGCCTGGAATAATAGGTAAGAGGACACATGCTGGAATCATGACCAACACTGTAAGAGGACACATGCTGGAATCATGACCAACAATGATACAGTGTTGGTTCAGGGAGGGAAGAAGTTCAGCTGTAGTTTCTTTCACTGCAGAGCAGTTACTGTATAGAACTTGTGCTGAATGTGTTGTACTGGTTGAGAACACACCAGTTCTGATCAGTTGGAACAGAAAATCACTTGAGGCCATATGATAAAAGCATTGTGTTGTAGAGCACAACTTACATCTGGAGGAGAAATTTTCGTTTGAGTAGTGGTGGAAGAGATGGGAAGAGGGGTGCATGGGACCTGAGGATTGGGTTTTCATTCAGAAAAAGAGACTTAGTCTCAGAGCTAAAGAAAATGTGCTGTCTTTGGCCATTTGATGCATCTTTGGCAAGTGTTAGCAGCAATCGGAGTTTGTTATGGAGAAACTTCATAACCTGTATCATTCAGAGATAACACCTTTTGATTAATTTTTCTTTGGTGGTGGTGGTTTTGTGTGGGTTGTTTTTGTTTGTTTATTTTATTATTAGTTTTTGTTCAAGATTGCAGGATCTCTTCCAACAAGAAAAAGGGAGAAAACGTCCATCAGTACCACCCAGCCCTGGGAGACTGAGGCAAGGTGAAGAAAGCAAGGTATGGCTAACAGGCTCTAAACCTCTTAAACATTTTTTTTCCTGGGGCAGCACAATAGTCTTAAGACTGGCTTGAGTTCTCTTTAACAGTTATTAAACTAGTTTCACTGCGTCTTTTAGTTTTCAACTTAAATTTTGTGCTAGTGTATGTATCTTTTCCTAAAAGATGTGAACTAAGAGCTATATTGTGGAGAGGAAGAGTAAGCATGAGTAGGAGTTGATGATTTTCTGTGATGTTTGTGTAGGGTTGATATGAGCACTGCCAGCAGAGCTGCAGTCATTGGTGAGTGTGTGCCTAGATAGGAACTGGGCCATCTCCTTCAACCCTAGGTTGTTGCCCATCAGGTGCACCTCTTGTGAAAAAGAAATGACAATATCGAGAGGTAGAGCAAATGACGCAGGAGGGACTGATCATGGCTTTTCAGGATGTGATGTTTTGTGATGTATCCTGTGGGAACTGACTGAAGGGATGGATTTTGGACGGCTGCCTCAAGAGCTCTGTCCAAGGATACACATGCCAGCATGATGAACTTCCACCCTTTGGGGAGCTGGAGCTCTGAGGAAATGTCTGGGCTGCAAGGCAGTACAATATAAGCATCATACAGAGAGGCTGAACTCCCAATAGTTCTATATAGCAAGGTGCACTAAAAACTCCTGGAGACCCTGGATTGCTCTGCTGCATGCACAAATGCCCCTTCCACTTAACACATATTTGTTAGGTGCTAAAGCAAACCTTACCTTGATCTAGCAGGAAGTGGGTCTTAGAGAGGGAGTGTAGTGTTTAAACCAGCATACACAGATAACAGCCATCATAAGCATCCTGTGAACTTGAGTTGCTGTTGCCTTGTCTTTTTTTTTATGGTAACAGATACAGTGACATGCAGAGGCTGAGAAGTGGGTGGGAGTGCTCTGTTATAATACATCTGCCTTTGTAAGTGTTCCACATAGGAAGAAATAGAACTGTAAAGAGCTTGGCACCAACATTGTTGTTTTATTATTCTGCCTAGATCAGTAGCATGGATGCTTCCCCACGCAATGCTTCTCCAGCTCTGCAAAATGGAGAGAAAGGTCTGTTACTTATTTTTCATAATATGCCAATAGAAGCATATTATAGCCCTTTTCCTGACATAATATGGGAGCTTTTGTCAAATTTGATAAATCAGAGAAATACCAAATCCCCATCATGTCACATTTGTTTTTTCTAATGGTAAGATAGAAGTTGGCCATCTGCTTCTAATATGAAGCTGAATTACTAATGATTGGCCCACAAGAATTTTCCATTGAACTTTAGTTTAAAAACTTTCAGAAGCTTTCTAATTAACTGAATAATTACATGGAATTTGGGAAATGCCTTTTCCCTCTTTTGTGATCTGGTTTTGGGTGCTGAAATCTCTTACCTGGGAGTATACTGAGAGTTTGTGAGAGCTGAAGGTAGTAGTTGTAAGAGTATATATTTTCTGGAGGTTACATGCTACACTGATGAGCTTGCCCAGTCCGTTGGTCTGTGTGGCCTTACCTGCTTTCTAAGTAACAACTTTCTTAAAGCACGTGCTGGTTATAGCTTGGGCTGGGAGCAAACAATATCACTTTTGACAGCCATGTAAAATTATTTCTTCTGTCCTTAACTCTCAGAGGATCGTTTTCTGACAACTTTATCAAGTCAGAGCTCCACAAGCTCCACCCATCTACAGCTGCCCACCTCTCCAGAGGTTGCCTCAGAGCATATGACTGGTGCCAACACACTCTCTGAACAGGACACAACAAGCAGCTCAGAAGGTATAGTTCAGTTGTCTTTCTCTTGCTTTTCTGTGCCAAGTCCACAAGATCCTTTTAGGAAATGACAGATAACTGGTAACTCTGTGGTCTGTAGTCATCCTTCTGAATTTACATCTTAAACTTTGATATTGTGGTGCAGACCTGACATGTGTCTGTTCCAGATGTGTTTGATGGACACTCGCTGGGATCTACAGACAGCCAAGTGAAGGAGAAATCTACTATGAAAGCTATTTTGGCTAACTTTTTGCCTGGAAACAACTACAACCCCATTCCCTTTCCCTTGTAAGTACTGCATAATATGTACAAAATGTACAAAATCAGCAGCCTTGTCAGATTGCAGGCAGAGCCATGCATGCTTCCTTTGCTCAGTGTATAATTTAAGTCATTACTTGAGTTTGCCTGAGTAAGATAGAAAACTTTGTCAAGGTAGGAAGTTCTCTGTGTCCATTCTAGTTGATTGTAGGTTAACCACCTTTCTTATGAATGATCTGCCCTTGTGTAAAGCCAGCATTAGTTTCTTCTCCTAACAGGCATGCCTCCTCAGAGCTCTTGTGGGAGATGAAGGGGTGGGGAAGAGAGGAGAAAGGTGCCTCCTAACTTCATTGCTGCAGGGAGGGAGTGGAAATGCCCTTCCTTAGCAAAGACTTAACTAAAGCTACATGCCTGCATCTTGTTTTTGCTTCCAGACCTCTTCCAAGGGTTGGACTCAAATTGGCATTGTCTGGGTGTAGGTCAGGTTCAATGGCTACTGCATGTGCCCTCAAGTGTCCCTCTGGTGTGAAGATGGGCAGGCTGGAAAGTCTTTCTTGGTCTGTGTGCTTTGTAGTGTTTCTCGTTTGACATGAGCCTAACGTTTGGCAGCCTGAGTTTACCTTGGGAATCCCACCCCCAGCATAAGGCCTTGGGCTGATGAGGTAAAACCTAAATGACTGACCCTACAGATCAGTGAAAAAAATCATACAAGAATCCAGGAGGTTTTGGGGAATTTTCTGTGATAAACTGCCTGTTTAGAAAAGAGTCCAGGTTTGTTCCCTAAGTTCAGTCTACAGGCTATGCTGCTGGATAGTCAAACCAAATTCAGGCAGGTTTTGGTGCCATTAGAAACAGTGGCTGCTAAACAGAAAGAGACTCTTATTCTAACCTGAAGCTGGTCTTCTGATCCAAGCAGCTTGCTTGAAATGCTGATTGCCCTAACACTCTGCCATTTAGAATTAACCACAGAGTTATGAATGTGTTTGTTGGGAGAAGCTGATCTGGGGAGCTTTGGTTCCATGCTAAGACTTGCAGCTTGTGCCTGGGAGTGCAGTGATGAGATCTGGGTTTTTTCCAAAACTTCTTTTCTTTACACAAATTTTTATGATCTAGTAACAGTCTGTTGTTTTCATTTAGTGACCCAGATAAGCACTACTTAATGTATGAGCATGAACGTGTACCTATTGCAGTCTGTGAGAAAGAACCAAGCTCCATCATCGCCTTTGCTCTCAGGTACTGGTGTGATTTGGCTTTTCATCTGATATACTTTGTACTTTTGCAGCTTTTGTGTTTGAGGAATATATAAATTTTAATGATAGGGAACAAGCATGACAGAATTTCTGCATTAAGCCGTGTTAGAGTTTCTGCCAGAGATGGGATTCTTTCCTCTTACTGCTGAGATAATGAAAGTGCAACTGGTTTTTTGACTTTTAGTGGAACTCTAGTATGCAAAAATGACTTAGTTGTGTGGTGTTTCTTTTAATGAGATATCTATCACTAGAGAAGGAAGTGAAACTACGTTTTGCTCAGCCTCTCCAGCTGGAGGAAGTGCAACTGAGTTGGGGAACAGCTATTAGTACTGATATTGCAGTCTGTTTCTTGCCTACCTTCGGTTGTAGCAGCTCTTGTTATGCTCAGCTCTTCTCACCAGTTGCTTCAGTAAACCTTTGGGTTTGCGTGTCACAAGGCAGCAGATTTTTGAAGAAGTGCCTTCTTAAATTGTGGGAGGGGAAAAAATAAGGGGATATTTTTCCTGCATATTGTCTAGAGCAGCTTTAGTTCTAAGAAAAAAAAACTTCTAATAATAAGAAAAAATAAAACAGAGTTTTTTCTACTGTGGTGTTTTGTTTCCTATGGTTGTCTCTGAACTGAATATTTGGGCTGGTATTGCAGAGTTTCCAAGAGAACGCTTAATTATTTTGGGTCTTTCTCTTTCCCTTTCTTTTCTTCTTTCCCCATCAGTTGCAAGGAGTACAGAAATGCCCTGGATGAGTTGTCCAAAGCATCTCTGAAGAGCAGTTCTGAAGAAGGACTACAACCAAACAGGTTACATGCAGGAACTACAGTACATAGAGTGAAGACGTAGTGATGGTAGTGAATTAGCAAAACTAGGATGGGGAAGAACCCTCAAAATATGCCCCTGTTAGGGTGTCTGCTTTCTGATGGAATCTGACTCATTCCATGTTACCAACACACATTTCAGTATGTGAATTTGCATTTCACGTTCTGGACCATGCTGGCTCCATCACCTAATCTCTTGGCCGCATGCATAGTAGGAATACTGGGCCTGCTTACCTTTGCTATGGCCATGGATGAAACTATTGCTATGGACCTGAGAGATACTTTTTAGGATGATAGAGGAGGACAACTTTGGAGAGTCCCACACTGTTACACCTTTAAATGGTGTTTTTTTCCTTTAGTGTTTAGGCAGGAGAGAGAAATAAATGTCCAGGCATAAAGCAGTAGTGTCTTGGATGGCAGCATTTGTTGGTTCATCAGTTTTTTGTTCTTTCTCCTTTTAGCATGTCAGACAGCAAACCCAAGAGCAGCAGCCCTGTCCGCCTGCCTGAGGCTAACATGTGTCCCCTTCGCAATGCAGAGCCAGAGCAGCGTAAGACCATTTTGCCAAAATCATCCATGGTGCTAATCTCAGCTCAGACTTGAGTCCATTTAACCTGGATTCTAGTTCATGTGGGGAAGAAAAAGCAGCATTCTGAGTTGAAATTGTGACTAGTCTTAGAGTTGACTTAATGTAACACATGAGAGGGATGGGAGTGTGTGGGTTTTTTAGTTTTATGAAGATCTTATGAGATCAGTAGTTCTTATGATAACTATTATTCTTATGAGATCAAACTGTCATTCCCTGGTTTAATGTTACTATGTAGTGAACCTAGGGTTGTTCTTGAATCTAGTCTGTTCAGTGGGATATGATGCCCTTCTTTTGGCATTGCCTTCTTTAAGGAGATGCAGTTAAAATATCTTGAAATGCAGACATTAAGTTCTCACTGTATTAAAGACACTTATTATTGATCTGTGTTTTTAAATATCTCTGCACTCTAGGATGCTACTCAGAACACTAAATCATCCACCCTCATGGACCTTAGTTGCCTGAAGAATAGGAAATGAGTTATAGTTGAATGGCATCATTTCTTCACATAAAACAATGAATAGGGAATATTCATAGGAGTCATGCTGTTATTAAACTGCCTGTGGAAATGCCAACACCATCTTTTCCATTCCTTTTCACTGTAGCAAAGAAACCATCTGGTGTTTTGTCTTTCTTCCGTGGCACGGGAGGGAAGAGCCCAGACCTGTCTTCCCAGAAGAAAGAGACCTTACGTGGTGCTGATAGTGCTTACTACCAGGTTGGACAGATGGGCAAAGAGGGAGCAGAAAACCAAGGAGCAGAGGCTCAAGGTACAAGACTGCAGAGTTCTTCTTCTCTCTTGGGTTGGTACTTCTCCCTAACCTCATTCATCCGTGCAAGGCCCCAAATGCACTCCTGCTTGTACTTTTTCAACAGTCCAAGGTTACTCAGCATGCATTGAAAATTAATCATTTGAACATCAAATATGTTTTTTTCCTAAATACATTGCTTTTCTTTGTGATAAGGGAAACTGGATCTTCCAAATCCAAGCTATAGGGATGTGGAGTAGTCTGGTCTTGAATGCCTTTGGATTGAATTGGCTCTAGTTAAGCAGCCCTGTCTTTCTCACTTGCTGTTTTGTTCTCATTGTTTTAGCTCATGGAAAATGCATGAAGAGGGAGGCTGGATTTGGGTCCATAAACAGCAGTGCCTTTCTAGCATATGTACTATATTATACAATAATAGCTGTATTTCTAATTCCCTGTGTATAGTTCTCTCTGTATTCTTGGGGAAAAAAAAATTTCTTGTGAAGTGAGTTTACAAGTAGTACCTAATGTGGCCTTCCTGGTAATAATAGTGAACAACCCTGACCAAATGCCCTTTATGCCTTCAGATGATGGAGATGGAGGAGATGGACAGAAGAAACAGGTGGTGAATCCCCATGTGGAACTCCGTGAGTAGTTGTAAATAACAACTTAGTCTTAGCTGGCAAACTCATTTCTTCAGGCACATGCAGTGGCAGTCTTGAAGTTAATAGTTGTTTTTTTTGTGGTTTTTTTCTTTGTATTCTTGGTATCATGAAGGAAAAGCAAATGAAGAAAAAGAGCAATGCAATTTTTACTTACTGCAATCAATTTCTTTTGCAAAACTACTCCATGAACTTTTAAAAATTGTTATTTTGTCTGAACACTTCCCCATGACATACACTATGAGCTTATCTAGAGGGATTTGACTTTCCTGTCAATTTTCCATTTAAATCCCATTGGTTGAAACTTCTGAATTACAATAAGCATGAGAGTTGGTTAGCACAATAATGCTCCTTTAGACACGAGTAGAATCTCAGTGTTGTCTAGGGCAGTCAGTGCATGTTGCGCGCTGTTATTGAGGAAAACCATTTCTTGCAGAGTTCTCAGATGCGAATGCCAAGTTCTACTGCCGGATTTATTATGCTGGGGAGTTTCACAGGATGCGTGAAGTGATCCTGGGGAGCAGTGAAGAGGATTTCATCCGATCCCTCTCTCACTCGATGCCCTGGCAGGCACGAGGTGGCAAATCTGGAGCTGCGTTCTATGTGACTGAGGGTAAGTGCAGCTTCTTCCCTCCTTGTAATTAGGGGTATTATTTCTGTATGGTGGTGGTTAGTGTGTCATTTAATCCCTGATAACCTCTGTCCAGAGGGTTGCTGATTGTTAAGTGGTCACTAAGAAAGGAAAATTAAGTGAGTTGTTCTGGGGTCTTTAGTATCAAATTATTTGTCTCTTTGTATGTGCAGGAAAACAAAATATAGTTCTGTTTTTCAGCATTAGCAGCTAGGAAGGCCAATTGAACAGAAGGGTTGTACTCTCAGGCAGGCTTCAGAAAACAAACACTTGAGTATAATGCAAGGAAAACTTGTTGTTAAAGACACAGTGTTTCTTATAATCTCATGTGCTATTGTTAATCTAATTTTTTTTTAGAACTTTGGCCATTTCTAGGCGTCTGTGTAAAACAAGTACTGAACAAAATGGTCTGTAGGCTGTTTCTGTTGGCTATATAGGAAGCCCATATAGCTGAGGTAGAGCTAGTGTAGTCAGTCTCTTGTCCATGATTTACTGGAAGGTAGAAATCTAGGGAGGCTGAAATTCAGAGTATGTGAAGTAAAAAGAATCTAGAAATGAGCTTCTGAGAGTAAGGATTTAAGAGCATTGTAGTGCTTTAATTTTTTAAACCATTTCACCTATGTGACAGTCCTAAAAAATTGCAAATATACATCACTTATTGTATGTAACCCTGTTGCCTGTGTCTGATGTTGAAACAGATGACAGATTCATCTTGAAGCAAATGCCTCGTCTGGAAGTCCAGTCATTCCTTGACTTTGCTCCACACTATTTCACTTACATCACGAATGCAGTTCAGCAGAAGGTATTTTAAAAAAATGCCTTTTATTTTAGGCAGTGTTTCTCTTAACCTTTTTCATTTAAATAAAAGAAAATTTTGGAGGGTGTGAGTTACATTAATAATGGGTTTTTAAGATGTAAAGTGGAAATTACGCTTGGACTTCTGAGCTGTAATACACAGAGCAGTGATGCTTCTAGTATGGGATTGCTGATTGTCTCTACACGGATCTTAACCCATGTCTTGTCTTCATTAGAAGCCCACAGCACTGGCTAAAATCCTTGGTGTGTATCGAATTGGTTACAAGAACTCTCAAAACAACACTGAAAAGAAGCTGGATCTGCTTGTCATGGAAAATCTTTTCTATGGCAGGAAAATGGCTCAGGTAAGAGCAAAGTGTTCTGTTCCTTGCAGTGCAGTTGTGACTGGGAGAAAGAGCAGGGTCATTTGTAGCCATCTAGGTGACTGAACTTTGCATGTGCTGTTGACCTCAAAGGTGACAGTTTGTGCCTCTTCCTTGTTATGTGATCCTCAGGAGCTTGATGCCTATACTGGCTAGTTCAGATAGCTGTTGTGCAGGGTTCTGTCTTTAGAAGTCTTGTTTGTCCCTGTATCCCTGTTGTCTGAGAGAAAGCATTACTATCCTGGTTATGAAAATGTAAAATTATTTTACAAAACTTTCAGAGGAACTGACTGGAATTACAGACTAATTTGTTTAGACTGCGAGCCTCACTCAGAGAGAGTTACTCTGTAGTGGGGGGAGTTAATTATTTTTTCAACCTGCTCTTTTTTCTTGGAACCACTTCAGGTGTGGGACAAGATTTTGAGTTCAGTCTTGCTCCTAGTCAAGGAAAAGCCATCTTTATCAGGCACTAGAATGAAGATAATAAAATTACTAGAGGGAAATTCTCTTAAATAGAGATTTGAAGCTGAAAAGGAAGTTCAAACAAACATCACCTCTAAACTTTGATAATATCAGTTCTTTCCACTTTACATATCAGTGCCTGACCTCAAACAGGGAATGTTTGTGGGAGGAGGTGGATGGAGGGAATTCTAGATGGATGTAAAGGATGTTGTGGGTTTTCTTTTTGCTTGTCTGTTGTTTAAATAATGAGGAGGGCTGCACTACAAAACAGAAACCCAAACAGAGTGTGGACTCTCTTCCATGCAAGTTAGTGAAATCTCGACTGAACAGAACTTGAACAACCTTCTCTAACAGGTAGAAGCAGAAGTCCTTGAAGCAGGACTTTGGACTGGAGAATTCCAGAGATAATTTCCAGCCTCATGATGGGTTTGTCTTTTGCCTTGCCAATGTTAACTGGTGCTTCATGCACCACCCACCGCCCTCTTCAGTGGCTTAGCTTTTGTCAGCAATTAACTCTGTAGAAACTGGCTGGAAAACTAAGTTTACCTAAACAATATAAAAAGTAGAGGCACCTTTTTTCTCTTAATTTAGACTAAATATTAGTGAAATAACTTGCCTAAAACTTGTGAATTGAGATGGCAGAGCTTTCACCCAGGCTTACATGCTATTCTCTACAAAATATTTTTTGTTGATTGTCTTCCCCCTAAAGAGAAGGAAAGAGTTGGCCAGCTATGCTGCCTTCTCAAGTGCTAGGTACTGAAGTCTTTAACCCAGAAAAATGAAACAAAGTTGTGCTGTTCTCCATTTCAGGTGTTTGACCTGAAGGGCTCCCTCCGGAATAGAAATGTTAAAACAGACACAGGCAAGGAAACTTGTGATGTGGTCCTGCTGGATGAAAACCTCCTGAAGATGGTTCGGGACAATCCTTTGTACATCCGTTCCCATTGCAAAGCTGTGCTGAAAGCCTCCATACACAGTGACTCCCAGTTCCTCTCCAGCCATCTCATCATCGACTATTCCCTGCTGGTGGGTCGTGATGATACCAACAACGAGCTGGTCGTTGGGATCATTGGTAGGTTGTCTTTTGTATTTTGTTGCTCTCAGATGATGAAATGGTTTTCTTCTGGTTTAGATGTTCATAGTGCTCTTAGAGCTGTGCCACCACCAGAGAGATGTGTGTCAGGAAATCTTGTCTTCTCCCTGGTGGAATACCACCCTCATCTCTTACAAGTATTCAAAGTGGAGGCAGTAAGTCTTCTCTCCAGGTCTCCAGGTCTCTCATAGGCTCAGATTAGCATTTGCATTGTTGAGTATATGCAGGAGGACTCAAAAGTAGTTTAACCTACACTTTGAATCCACTTGAGTTATTTGTATGTTTTTGTGTTTAATCTGTAAACTTTAGTTTAGTCATGTTTACATAGGCTTTTTAAATCTTGTGTGGATGAGCTCTAAGGAGAAACAGTATTGGTAGGGTTGGAAGAAAGAAGTTAAACATCATGGGATCTCATATAATCATGTAGTCTGACCTGGACAATGTGGGTGGCAATGCAGTAATTACCTTGCTGCATCTTCTGACTTGTGACTGGAAAGTAGAGACAGAAAAAGAGATGGGTTAGACAGACAAACTTCTGTAGTATAAAAGACTTAGAGATGAGGCAATTTTGCAGGATGTGGAATTGACTTAGGGAAACTGTCTTGAAACCCAGCTCATAAATGCTTCCAGATGAGATCTCAGGACAGGAGGTCTGGATTACACTTATTCTGATAAAGCTCAAAAGCCATTTCAATAACATTTCTAATTGAGTATTAAAGTCCCAGCTACAAAGAAAGCTCTTGTTTGTTGCAAGTTGTTATTACTTTCTAGATTTGTAGACTCTTGAATATTGGAACAAACAGGATGGGACTACACTGACCATGTGCTTCTCCTGTATGTGTGGCTTTTTGTTGCCCTATGTCACGTCTTGTCTGATATATTTTATATGATATTTAAAGCTACCAGTTCCTTCAGCATTTAACACAGATATCTGAGGGAACTTGGTGAGCACAAATATTATCAAGAAGAGAGAACATGTCTGCTGTATCAGGCTATCAGAATGTTCTTTAGATGATACCCTGAGAACTTATAAAGTACTCAAGCTAAATTTGTGTTGGACTGCAACTAAAAAAATCTTAGCTTGGACTGTGTTTCAATCTGAGGTCAGTATCTCCACCTATTTTAGATCCTGTCACACTGAGATGTGATACAGGAAACAAGTAAGTTAGGTCTCTGAAAACTGATCTTACTGCAGCTTTAGCTTTGCAGGCCCAAGTGTTCATGTGCTTGTATTGACTGAGCATGCTTTCTCTGAAGGGGCTTGGAAACAATTCAGAAGTTGTCTTCTTGCTGCCCCCTCTGCCAGTCAGGGTCACTGGTGATGTTTCCAGTCCTCCCTATCATAAAGTGGCAATCACTTCCATTCTGTTATCGAACCTGCAGGTGGCTGCAGTAATGATAAATACTGGTTTAAATGGAGAGGTCTCCAAGCCTCATTGCTTCTAGTGGGGCTTCTGGGATGAGGGTGAGTGAAGTGACCCTTGTAAATGAGCCCTTGACACTAACATGGATAAAGACAGACGTGCTTGGGCACCCTCTTCTTGTGGACTCAGGAAGAGTTGATTGTGATCTTGCTGGACTTTTGAGATACTGTACTTACCCTACCCAAATGTAATCAATACTACAGATAAAGGGGCAAGGTAGGGAAAATACTGAAGCTCTGACTATAAAGCACTGCTGCTTTCCTGTCCTCTTTGGGAGGAAACAAATACATTTTAAAACAGTGTTACTTGGACTAAAACAAATAAAACATATTTGTGTGTGGATTTTTTTTTTTTTATTGTAACAGACTATATTCGTACTTTTACCTGGGACAAAAAGCTTGAAATGGTGGTAAAGTCAACTGGCATCTTGGGAGGACAAGGTAAGTTCAGACTGAAAGCAAAGATTTGGATCATGTTTCCTTGTTACATGGAAACTTTCTATAACGCTGCTGGTAAAGTCACAACTTCCCCACCATGCAAATTTAAGATGAAGTTGTCGAGAACAGAGGAAGGAATAATAGAATACCAGGTTGGAAGGGACCTCAAGGGTTATCTGATCCAACCTTTCTTGGCAAAAGCACAGTCTAGACAAGATGGCTCAGCACCCTGTGCAGCTGAATCTTAAATCCCCTCTGTTGGGGAATCCATCCTTTCACTGGCAAGACTATTCCAATGGCCAGTTGTTCTCATTGAGAAAAATGTTCCTCTTGTGTCTAACTGGAATCTGCCCAGGAATAACATATGTCCATTACCCCTCATCTTTTCCATGTGGCTCCTTGTAAAATGAGTCTCCGCTTCTTTTTAGCTACCCTATAAATACTGGAATATGGTGATACGGTCTCCTCTAAGCAGCCTTTCTCCAAGATTGAACAAACCCAGTTCTCTCAGCATTTCCTCATATAGCAGGCTTCCCAGTCCTTGGATCATCTCTGTGATCCTTCTCTGGACCCTCTTCAGCCTGTCCCTCATTTTTTTTTTTCCTTTTTTTTTTTAATATAGCAGGACCAAAACTGATTCCAGTATTCCAGGTATGGCCTGGAAGTAGCACCTTCCAGGTGGAAGATAATGCTGGGATACTGGTGGGATACTGACTTCTGTCCTTCTGTCTCTGCTGATGATGTCCTTGTTGATGCAGCCCAGTGTCCTTCCTGGTGGCTTTCTTTGCCACAGCAGCACTGTTCACTCTCACTGAGCTGCTTGCCCACCAGGATCCTCAGGTCCCTTTCACAGAGCTGCTCCCGAAGGGAGATTCCAGCCTGTGCCGTGCTCCTGCATTGTTTTCCCAGGTGCAAAACCTCATGCTTGTTTGTTGTTGAACTTTATAAGGTTCTATCTTGTTGCTTTCAAGTTTATGCTGTCTGCTGGTGTAATCTCCTGTGACATCTGTCTGTACTGCAGTATCTTTAGTCCATTTCTAACTGCTCTTGACTCTTACACATTAGGTAAGATGCCCACTGTGGTCTCTCCAGAACTGTACCGGACCAGGTTTTGTGAAGCTATGGACAAGTATTTCCTGATGGTGCCAGACCATTGGACAGGACTGGGCCTGAATTGCTGAGCTAAAGCCCATATTGGGAAAGCACAAGAGGACAATGGCATTATAGGCCACTCTCTTGCAGTGGTCTGTCCAGCAGCAAGAGGATTGCAGTTCCGTGTCTACACTGACCATGTGCATCATGTTGCAGAGTGTGAAATCTGCTTGCACTTTAGTCCCCCCTTGGAGGATAATAAGCAAACCAGCCTCAGTAAGGATCTAAACTGTAAGGTACCACTGAACAGCACTGATAAGTGACATTCCCGCTGTCAGTAGGGAAGGTGATGCTATCTCCTAAGTATTGGACTGAGATTCTATCCAGATCCTGATGGTACATGAAGAACTACGTGATCTCTGGAAGTCTTGCACTGCCAAAATGGTGTTGAATATGAGCAGCTCATATTTCTGTAGTGGATACTTGGTACTGAAAATGTGAAATAAGCCCCCAAAATGTGGATGGGGGAGAGAAGAATGAAGTTAATTCATGAGTTCTGCTATTGTTGCAAGGGTCTGTAATTGACCTATATAGGATCCATTAATAACTTGTGTTGTTTATGCTCCATAGTTTTAATTCTTACTGTAAACAGTATTTTTTTATGGCAGCTCCACATCTATAATGCCCTATGACTCCATCTTTTATGTTATGTTACTGCAGTACAGCTCTGGTTAATCTGTCATAATCACATTTTAGCCGCATCCCATAAAAATGGGTTGTCAGTCATCAGTATACTGCAAAACTCAAAACATATCCCTTCACTCCTAAACAGTACTTTGGTCTGAATGTTGCTCAAATTCCTGGAAACAGGTAACTAACATACACTTTAATTTAACAAGACTTGATTGATTATAGTTATGAAGCAGATTAACCCTTTCCTTGGTAAAGGTAATAAGTTGCTAGACAAAGTGCATACTGCAACTTTCTTCTTAATGCAACTATCATTCCTGGCAGATCATTTCAAATCCATTTCAGTTTCCCTTTACTTTCAAGCAATGCAATTACCTCATGGTGAAATTTTGCCAGGAGAATGTTTGTCTTGCATTCGTGACATTATTTTTTGTGGTCACGGAGATGAATGTAGTTGTTGTTTTCTGAAAAAAGGAAAACCTGAACTAACAGGTATCTTGTCTGATGCATAAGATGTGCAGAGATCTGTGAGTCTCTATATTATTACAATAAGCATTTCTTTCCATTAAAAAAAAATTACTCATTTTTGTAGGTGATGAGTTTACTTTTTAGTTTCATTATAATACAGGCCAGTAAATAAGAGGAACTTTAATGAGTTTGAAAGGCAAGAATACTGTCTTTTGACTTCCAGTCTCTGATGGAAGAACATCAAATGAACATGGAATCTGGGAGAGGATATCTCTTAGTGATCTCTTGCTCATTCTAACCAGTTGCCTCATAGTGCCCTCATCACTGTAACTATGGATTGGAACATGCATTTTGTTCAGTTCTCCTGTGTTCAGTATTTTTTTCTGCAGCAGATGGTGGTGGCTGTTGAGGAGTGACCAGCAGTAGGCAGCACTGAGAAAGGAAAAGGCCAGCAGTGAGAATTGAGCTATTTGCTCCAAAACCAACCAGTGCAGCTCTTGTCTGAGCTGCCAGGAGGCGACAGTCATTTGTGTTGGAAGGAGCCTTCCTCACCCTATTAGCAACACTGTACTAGAGGATGAGCAAAAATGCTGGCCTTGAAGCAGCAGAAAAGAAAGTGTACTGATTTCCTCAGTGCAATGTGAGAATTGTTTCTGGGGATGCACTGTTCAAGGCTGCAGTGATGTGTGCTGTGGAAAGAGGACACAGTACTCCTTGCTTCAGTCCAACACAGCACATCAGGTACAGCTGATCACCTCTGGGATGCATCTTGTCTCTTCTGTTGAAATGTTCTCCCAATTTGCCTGGCTGTGTGTGTGGCCTTGTCTAATGAGGTCGACCAGTCCATTAATTCAGTGCTGCTCCCACTTCTGTCTCACCTACTATCTTGTTCATCAGTGTGAAAGAACCTGCCATGCAGCCTATGTTCCAGTCTCAGTTGAAGTTTACATGTGTTCCCTTACTTCCCTTCTTACAGTTTACAGGCAAAAACTAGACTGTCCTTGCCTGCTAAGGTGACCCAACAGCAGCTAATTATGTTGTCTTCCACCTTTGTCAGTATGTGGATTGGTGGATGGAGCACGAGTGTGGGCATGGCAGCTGCACTAGGCTGATGTGGTGTGCTAGCCCACTCTGTCACCAGTGACCCTCATCCTTGTCCTGGGACGTGTGGCTGCTCTGTGCTGCTTGTGTGCCAGAGTCCAGAGCAGATGGCTGTTAGCAGCTTCATCACCTGACAGGTGCTGATACTCCTCTGAATGTGACAGCACGAGGCCCTCAGCACTGCAGAAGGGAGAGAGAAGCTTCCACTGTTTTGCAGCCTGTGAACAGAGCCAGAGACATGTGAATGGTCATGGCCCAACTTTTTGGGCTGAAGTTACAGCAGTTGGAGAGATTTGTAGGAATGATCTTGAGCTGGTATCAACAGTTAATTTTTGGCCAGGATGTGGCTGATAGACTAGTTCTGATTATACTGGAGTATAAACTACTGGTCATGAGTATCACAGTAGCTGCAGTATCAGCTGGAGTTTGGTCATCTTGGGTATTCTGTGATACAAAGCTGTCAACATTTCTAGTCCAAATCCCAGCAGCTGAATGGGTCTCCTCAAATGTTCCATTTTCAGTATGATAGTTGTCCTGACATTTCAATTGCTACCAAGCCTAATTTTCTCAGAAGGAGAGCAGTACTTAATGCAGAACAAATCTTTGAGAGCTACGGTGTTCAGTCTGTGTCCCTGTAGAATTCCTAAGGATGAACCCTTTGGTCAGAGCTTATTTCTTTCTTTCTAACACAGGTTTAGCATATGTAAATCCCAGTTGCAAATATGAAGACTGAATTTCTTCAGAGCTACACTGACTCTTCTGTTGTTTTGATCTGAGGCCTTGAGACAAATGTCTAAATCTTGTCCAAGTCAGAAGCAATGACTTTGAGTCAGCATGTGGACAGCAGAATGCCTTCTAGCAGCCCAGGGATGCATTCTGTCCCCAGAAAGCACATGGAGGGACTCTTGCTGGTGGAGCAGTTCTAGGGTGCTGTGGGGAGTTACCTGTGGAGTCTCCTCTGTGAGAATGACCAAAACCAAATGAATTGTTCACTAGCTGGTGGCCAGACTAGTCATTCTTCAAAGCACTTAATGTACTATAATGTATGCATTTCTATTCTAACTTGGTTCAGCTGTATTTTATAAAGTTGATGTACTAAACTCTTTGAGAATAATTGCCTTGACTACTTGGAGAATCAAAATGTAATGTATATAGATACAAATAAAGTGACTAAAGTATACTTGAGTCTGTTCCATGTGTGGAGCAGTTAGGTCTCATTGCACCCCATTTTCTTGATCAGAGGCAAGGCCACTGCTCACTGTGCAGGGACTGCTGTGCTGATGGAGTAGCACCTCTGGCCAGCTCCCCAGGGCAGTGGCAGTAGAATGTGCAAATAACCTTTTACACAGTTCTGTCTTCTCTGCAGCTGCTTTCCACCACAGTGCTGTGTGAGACAGGGATCCAGTTTTGTCCAGCAGGTGGTGGTGTGCCTTTGCCCAGTTCTGCCACAGTGCAGAACACATTCCAGGTATTTCCATAATCTTCTTTTAAGTGGATTAGCTAAAGAAAAAAAAATCCAAGAAGGTCGGCAAAGAAATGTATTCTCTTGATTGTTTCATGTTAATCTGATATATATTAACCTCCTTACTAAGGCTTAAAATAATTTTTGATTAGTTCTGGGAAGGGGACTTGTTCATTCCTAGAATATAAAACCCTACCTAAAACTTGAGGTATTTACCTGTATTATGTGCAGTCACCATTTTTTGCCAGCTGAGTGAGTTCTTTCATCTGCTGCAGTATGAAACTGCATCACAACCTGTCCTCCCATGGGGGTATGAGCAAGGAAAAGATGGGATACTCATTTCAGGGGCAGTGCTGCCTTCGGCGGGTGTCAAGACGAGTGGTGGGACTTGAGCTTCTGGCATGAAGTTGAGAAGCACAAATGCAGCCTTAGTTCAAGAAATAATGATCCAATGACCAAAGGTAGGATAATAAAGTAAGTGAACACAATTACCAAAAAGAGCATTGAATTACAGTTGAAAAGACAGGAAGGTAATATAGTAACTTTTCTCCATTGCTTACATAGGATGTTTTTCTACTATGGCTTCAGCAAACATGAAACGTCCTGGGTATGGCCTTGTTACTGTACTGGCTGAGATCTTGTGTCATAACTAAAATAAACTACCTGCCAGGTGAAAGAGTTACATATCTACCACAGCAAAACTGGGATTGCTTAATGAACACATACGTACATAACAAGAGAAAGAAAATGTTTTCTTTTTCTGACAGGATTATAAGTATTACTTAAAATACATATTATAGGGAGAATATTTTCTGGAAACAAATCAGGTCAGCTATATGAATTTCTAGTTGAGCTGTAATTAATTCTGACTGACGTGTATTTTTGTTAACATGTCTGTTAAGGTAGAAAAAGAATAAGGTAACTTCATGTGACTCCATAGCAGCCTATAACATGCAGAAATTATATATTCTTCATGTTCATTTGAACTGCTTTATGGAAAAACAATATTCTGCTTTTTGTCTATTAAGACCTAAAAAGCAGAGTATCCTCAGGCTGTATTTTCCAAGTCAGCTCACTTGTACAGTAAGAATTCACCAGAACTAATGTGTTTTTACAACAACCCAACCCCTACTTAATTCAGCTCTAGAATGTTTTCTTGAAACTCTGACATTTAAGTAGTTATTTTCTTACAGGAAGTATTGGCTTCTGCAGAATACATACCAAATTTTAACCAATATGGCTCTTGTGGTCTTAGTCAAGAAACAGTCTGCAGAATACAGTGGTCATATACATTAATTTGGGAAGCATTCTTCTTTTTTGCTCAACTAACTGTAATTAATATCTGTTGGCAACTAGAGAAGTCTGTTAGATCCTATAAAGTTGGCAGTAAAAGGAGGAGTCTGTTCAGTGTTAGGGGTAAGTACTTAGTATCATGTTGATGATTTACCTTTAGCTGTTTATTATCAAAATTGTGGTGGCTTTACATATAGGGGGATATAAAATTAGTAGTGAATTCTAGCAGAGAGAGAAGATCAAGGCTGAAAGTATTGGGGATTGGAACATCACTGTTTTCAGGTGCCAAGTTTCAGTAAATGGAGTAAATTCTTGTGCATTCCTCTTGAAAACTTTAAATAATAGAACATTTTAAGTATTTTTATTTTAAAAAATCCATGAAAATTGTGCAAAATCTTAGAAATCTCCATCATCTAATTTGGAAGATTATTTTCCCCCACCCATACACATCCATTTGGTCTCTCAAACCAAATTTAAAAATCTGGATACAAAGAGAATACATTGATACAGAATTATATCTTCAAAATGAACTTTATTGATATTTAAACTAAATCCTCTTCCCCACAGCCTAAATATGTTTCAAAACTTTTCCTAGACCTCATTCTCCAAGAAGAGTGTGGAAGGTGGGAACTGCAGTACAGTGATATGCAAAAACTAACCAGAACAGTTATTTTAAAAATTTTAATTTTTAACTGTGATTGAATTTGAAGTTAAATTTGGATGTAGGAAGATGTACTTTATTAAAAAATAGATGCAACAGTCTCTTCATTCTTAGAATAATAGGCTGCAAAAATGAAAAATCAATAGAGGCAACCCTGAGAGTAGGGGAAAAACAGCTGAATGTCTCAGTTACTTGTCTCTTCACTTCTTGCTGCCTTCTTCATGAAATAAGTTACTTGTCAATAACAATGTATTTACAAATTTGTCATACTCATAATACAGTGACCAGTCATGCTAGGTCTAAATACGTAAAGAGCAGGGAGGGAATTCCATCTGTCAAGTGCTAGGGAGCATTTTATTGAAATCATGAAACAGTTGTTTGCAGACATTTTGTCATCTGCTGTAATTTTTCTTGTCTATGGAGAAGCTCTGAAAAATATTACTCTTTAGAGCAGGAATTCTAGTAAGAAGTATGAGGAGACACTGCAATGTACAGTATTCATTATTATTAAATTAAAGAAGGCACTTGCTCTCCTGCTTGCCTGAAGATTATATAAAATAAACAAACAAACAAAAAACCCACCTAAAAATATGTCTGCAGGGAAAGGGAAAGTGGTAATGCCAAAAGAGGTTAAATATGCCCACAGAATACATTCATATTTAAAAAGACAATGATAAAAGTGATGATCTAATGACTTAACCAGATGCTTCTATTGCATAATTTACACTTTGAAAGTTAATACCACATTTGAATTATTTTATTTTTTCTTACTTAAAAAAAAAATAATAAACACAATCCCAAAACCAAGCAACTAAAGCTCTTCAAAGTTCTGTTCATCCAGGTAGCATCACCACTGCCACAACAGAGTAATCCACTCGAGAGCAAGAGCAATTTAATTCAATAAACATATCCTCCCACCAGTTCTTGATTTTATTTCTTAACCATTGACTAGACAATAATGCAACCCCAAAGCAGAATAATCATCAGGTACAACTGTTTGTCTTTCAAATAGACAATCCGTCATTATGTTCTGCATTGCAGAGTGCTTCGAGTGCATATTCAGCCACAGGCTGAGTGCCACATTCAGAAAGCATTTGAGAAGAGACAGAAAAAAATATAAGGAACTAGTAAATGGGTAGGCAAAAGTGATGAGAGTCCACATTTCTGGTCAACTCCAGTGTTTGGCCAGGAAGAAGGTAGCTGGTATATCAGAAGAGGGACATGCAGAAACATTGCCTCCACCAAAACCAAAATGTTTTCATCTCCCCACAGTTTAACAGAACTCATACAGTCGTGTATGCCTGTGAACTCAACTTGTTTTCATGTGTCTCGTCCTGTCTTCAATGTAACTATCCTTATATTTTCCTTGTGGTGTCTTCTATCTTCACAGCTTCAGAATATTTTGAATTGTATCTGCCTTCAGTACCAGTTAGAGTTCATCCTAGTAACAAGAAAATAAACAATGGAGTTTCTCTGAAACTACAAACAAAAATATTTTTTCATATGATTTTCAAGTTTTCAATAGCAATAATTTTTCAATTGGACAAACATTTCTTAAGTAGCTGTGTGTTAATATCTTCTTAAGTTTACCCAATCTTGCCTTTGTAATTTGCATTTAACAGTATGGATAAAGAACAAATACTAACATCATTTTAAATAGTTATTATTTACAGCAAGTCTTTTGCAAAGGCTCCACAGTAAGTGTTCTTACCTTATTTCTAGATTTTTTTCTTTTTTCTTTCTTTTCCATTGCTTCTAATTTTTCATTCAAAAGGTCAGCTATACCTTTTGCATCTCTGCTGTCTATGTATTCCCCAAGAACACTTTTCTTAAAAGAAAATAAAAATAGAACATGGGTAATATGTTACACAATTTTCAGACAAAATTCAAGACGAAAGCAGGGCAGAATACAATGGCCTTGGTAGCTTGATTTATGATTCATGGATATATTTCTGTCTCTGTTTACACAATGCTAATTTGCATTGTACTAAGAACCACTCTTAGTGTAGTTCTGAAAACTAGCAGCTAATTTTGTCCTGATCATTGAAGAAACCTGAAATAGTTACAATTTGCTCACATTTATTGAGTGTTTAAGCTAGACAGCTCTTACAAAGTCTGCCACTTTTTAATCTATGTGAAATCTGTCACTGTGGGTGGCTACTTTGAAGACTTAGAAAGTCTTTACCCTTCACCACAGAAAATCTCATGGAATTTGGTGGGATTGTGTGATGAAAGATTTCTAGAACTTCCCATTAAAAATTCAGTTAAAAAAAAAGGAAAGTAAGTTAAGCCAGTTCTCTGTCAGAAACCACTGAATACTTTCTCTTCAGCATTAATACATCTAAAAAGTCACTATAATATTTCTGCAATTTATTAGTGTTACAAGAATAAAGGCAATTCCCTATAACTCTCTGAATACTCTTTGTATTTTTAATTTATACTATTACTCTGTTAGTAGGAAATGTTGATCTGAAAGAGTCCACTGATAATTGCAATACTTTGATAAGGTTTGTTTTTGAAACAACACAACCATGTCTTTTTCATTAATTATCTGTCTTACAATACATTATATGTCAAAATTGGTCTTTCAATATAATAACAACATTTAATTATATTTCTCATTAGCCAAAATGTAGTTGTCCATATTTCATTTAGAGAGAGACAGTCAACTTTTGGGTAGTTGGTGATGGAATTGGTAAAGGTTGAAAAACATTTTGTCACCCAAGACCTTGGAAAATAAACCCTAATTCTGGTTAAGCCTGCATGTTAATTACTATTAGAATTCTACTTCTATTTAGTTCTATTAATTTGCAATTTGTCACTATCCTACTATTTTAGGTATTATTATTTGTTGACACAGTAATATATAAACAATTCACTTTAATAAGTTATAGAGTAACTCTCTATAGTATTCTCTTTAGTTTTAAGGTGAAATGAAATACATTTACTCACAGTATCACTTTACCTTTGTTCCTTGGTAGGGGTAAAACTTAACAGTAGGATAGGCTCTGATATCAGCAGTCTGACAGGTCTGACCATATGCCTGACAGTCTACTTTTCCAGCTTTTACTTTTCCTTTAACAGCCTGAAAAGAAATATTTATTAGAAACAAATTACAAGTTTCCATGGGTGAGTATAAGCAAGCCAGCAGTGCAGCTAAAAATAAAAAAGTGTTGCTCAAATCTTTGAAATATTTCAGAGTAGTTGCTTGCTTGCTTCCCAGACTGTCAGCCTTGTGTCAGGTGTGTTTCTGTGTATTCAGAGAGCACTTGTACTTGAATTCAGAGCAAAGCACAAAAGCACGCACCAGCTCCAAAGACCATTCCATCAAAATTTGAAATCTGTTCTCAAAAGAGGGTGTCTGTGTGTCTGTGGAAGAGACAACGCCCACTGTCTAGTGGGACCTAGAAGTGTGCATCACTCCATGAGTAGGAGGCTCATGGAAGTATTGTGGTTTTTGGATGACTGCTAAGAAATGAAGTGCTGATGAGTAAGATTTGAACCATTACAATTTTAACAAACTGCCAGTACATATAAAAACATACCCTTGCAAGCATCTCAAATTCAGGAGCAAAATTTTGGCAAGGTCCACACCAAGGCGCATAGAAATCAATGACCCAATGATCTTTCCCATTCAGAACTTTTTCTGTGAAACTCTGAGGGGTGAGATCTACAGACACCTGTGGTAAATATCTGTGTAAAGGAAGAGTAACAATTGTAATACATTCAAACTTTAAACAATATGCAAATTGCATTTAAGAAAAGCTTCTGAAATTGAGAACTTGAGCACATTCAAACTTTAATGTTTGTTTGTATAAACAATATGCAAATTGTTTATACATTAATATGCATATTGTTTGTATAAACAATATGCAAATTGCATTTAAGAAAAGCTTCTGAAATTGAGAACTTGAGCAGTCTGGAAATCCCTATTTCACACTTTGTGCTATAGGAGAATAACTTCTTAAATGTAGTAAACAAAATAATATGGTCTGCAGGAGGTGGGTGGACAGCAAGGAGTATGCTATTTCTCCAAATTTTAAAAGCAGTAAGTGAAAACATGTAGAAAGTTGAATGTCTTCAATTAAGCAATAAATATACCCAAGTGTTTCTACTTCTTGATTTACATAGTATCTAAGTATTTATTTATCCTAGCAAGCAGCTTGTGAACAAAGTTGAGTGCAGTAACTTACCCCAACGCCCAGCCTCTGAGTGAATAGGCATCTCTGTGCCATCCATTGTAGCTACTGTAAAAATGTTAAAGAAAAAACAAAAAGCCTGTTGCACAGTAGTTTGAATTATTCTGGAAAAAAACTTGACAAACAACCCACTCTGAAGAGTGGTGATAATCAAATAAAGAATGTAAATGCATATGCTTTAGGATGTATTTCTACCCTGCTTTCAAATCTGAATGAATGAAAAGTCTCACAGATAGAATTAAAACCTATAAAATTAAGGACTAGAAGACCAAGACAAGAAAGGGAGTAAATAAAAATGAAGACTCCTGTGTCATTTCATATTACTGAAATGGCAAAATAAAATCACTAGTTTGAAGTAACAAAGCCAATGGTATCCAGTACAGTAATATCCTAACAACCTATTTTAATAGCTGTGATAAACCTCTTCTACACAGCAGAAGAGGTGTATTTGTCTTGTTTCACATCATGGAATGTTTCCCAAACTGAAGCAATGTACTTACTAATATTGATGAGCCGTGTTTGATTTTTGAGGAAAGAGTCTGATTTCAGGATAGCCCCTCACACTTTCTTGGTGACAGAAAGAATAATATTTTTGACAATCCACACTGCCTACACTAATTAATCCATTTAACATCTGAAAAAGAAGGAAGAAAACCTACCATCAAATATGTTAACCAATACTACTACAATTTCAGTAATACTTCTTAGTTGAGGGAAAAATCTGAACAAAACAGACCAAGATTATCACAAGGCTTTCCTCTTACCTGTAAACAGATCAGTGGTATCAGAGCCAGCCACTCATCATGCACACAATTAGTATAAGCTGCATGGACATGGCTCACAAGGCACCTACCTTACCTCAAAGGCAGCCAGGAGTGGAATTAATTAGTGCAAAGAATGCCCTGTTCCTGTGTGTCCCATCCCAGCTCAGTAGCTGTGCCAATCCTGGTGCAGTGCAGATGTGCCAGCAGTGTCACAGTGGGCCTGTCCTGAACACGCTATTTCTTGCAAAGGCTCGAGCTAGCTGGCATGGGCAGGGAAGCTGATGATTACTGAACGTCTCCTAAGAGCTACTAACACTCCACAGACATTCCATCAGAATAGTAAATCCTGGCTATAATTCCTAGTCGAGTTCTAAACATCTCAAAGTCACTTTAGGCTTGTTTCCAAAGCCCTTCTTTTCCCCCCAAGTTTTCTAGCTCACATTCCTGTAAACACCTCCAGGAATGGTTGTCAGTACAGTAATATTACTTTTGCAAATAACAAAACACTGTAATGACCTTACACACTTGTAATCAACATGAAAACTGGACTACAGTATCAGTGTATTGAAGCTTTTAAAAAGTCAAATGGAAACTTTTTATTTGAAGCAATACAAAACTGTCAGGTAGAAATTGCCTGTTTTGGTGGCAGCATTGGACTCTGAATTTTCTCAGCTGACAATTCTCTTAAGAAAGCAGTTGTGCCCTCTCAGCAATTTCCCAGAAGACGAACAAAAGCAGAGAAGTGTTTGACTGTGACTTACCCTGGCCATTTTCTTCCATTCTGGCATTAAGGCCTGACAAGGTCCACACCACGGAGCGTAGAAGTCCACCATCCAGATCTCCTCTCGCTTTCTTCTCTGAACCAATTCAGCAAATGTCTCTGGTGTTAGGGACACCACCGATGGATTCCTAAGATCCTAAATAAAGACAGCTCATGGACATTACTCTTTGTTGCACAGTGTATCCCTATCTAGAGCCAGCATGTACAAACAGACTGTGCCAAATTTCGAGAATGTTCTGTGAAGTTTGCCTGCTGCTCTGGTAGGGAAGACTCCACACCACTGAAAGGCATAGAAGCACCAAAAGACATTCTTTCAACCCAAAAATCATATGCCTAATTTGTTGAGAAAAACTATCAAAAAAGTATACCCAGGCTCCAAAAGGGAGGTTTTCTGCCTTTTCTCAATAAAAGAAGGTAAAAACCTAGAAATCCAGCTTATCTGGCAGAAACAGGTGTTACAAAACTCAGCCATGCTATTTAAGCCGGAATGCAGAAGAATACATATAGTGCACTATGGGTCTCTGAAGACCAGCTGAAAGACTAATCTCCACCTGTTTCTGCATGTGTGCTCTTAAGATGCTTTTTCTGAGCTACCTGGAGAGAAATGTCTTTTCCAAAAGTGAAAAATACCCTGTGGATATAGCAGTGAACCTGAATGCTGGAGCCAAGCTGGGTGCCAGAACTCTAGCATCAACAGTGATCAATACCAGTAATTTGGAGTTCTGTGAGTTAAGAAAGTTCAAGGACAGCTGAAAAATGTGGACAGCAGCAATCTAATTGACAAAAATGTGAACCCCCTCCTATATCAAGGTGTGTATGTGAAGCATTTCCACCTTAAAAGTTGGAAGTGATGTAATATTAATTCATTTATCCTCTCCATAAGACAGAAATCATTACTATTATTCTGCAGATTGGAAGGCATCTTTCTTTATTTGCTAATGATCTCAAATAAATTATGTGGCAGAGTAGGGAAATTAATCCATTAGTTGTCAAGTCTCTCACTGACAGTTGCTGGATCACTTTTCTTGTCCCAAGTTTTTTCGCCTTTTATTTTCCTTCTCCAATAAAAAAAAAAAAATCTTAGAATCTTCCAACTGAAGAATGTATTTGTGTATGAACTGCATAGAACACGACTGCAACCAACATTATCATTTACATACCTCTATAAACTCCAAGATCTGCTCAGCTGAGTGATGTCCTTCATACTCATGAACATCAGACTGATTGAATACAACTGTTGTTGGGTAAGCTCGAATGTTATGCTGATAAAACAGACAATAACAAATTGCACAGAATGATTAAGGCTCTTGGACTTGCCTCTAACTGTCCCTGGTGTTGGTGGCTCAGGCTGATCATCTGTTCAGTTTGTACAGTACAAGTGCTCAGGCTTACATGCAGGTGAGAATCTGACACCATAACAAATCAGTACAGAGAAGGTGCCAATTGTATTCAGAGATGGTATAGTGTGTTCTCAATTTAAAAACCAGACAGGAATTCTTTTGCCATGCTCCACAAATACAAGAATTAATCCATGGGCCTCCTAAGCCTTAGCTTTAAAACTATTCCCAGTCCTCAGATGGAATGTTTGTACTGTGTGAATAACTATTGTTTACCATTGAACACAGTCAGTTCCAATCACTTGAATTCCTCAGTGGGTAAACACGTCTAAATAAAACTTGACAAAGTTCGTCCTTTTTTGCTCATTTTCCATGTGTTTTCAGACACTAACCCCAGCCCCCAGAATTATTAAATTCTAAGACTTCTGAAGTCTTCCAGTAACACTACGAAATTAGAATAAAATCTGACCTGTATTCTGCATTATTACCTATATATAGTTTGCTTCCTTAAAAAAAATTATGATACAAGTGCCTGTTCAATTTACTGCCCTTGAGGAAAGCAATGTTAAAGGACAAACATTGTCTGCCCATGTCCTCCTACCCCCCAATTCAAATGTTTGAAAGGATTATATTTGTATTTCTTTACTTTTAGTTCCTGCAGCTTACCATGTTGCAAAGGCCTTCATGGACAGTACAGTCTAGTGTTCCAAATTTAAGCTGACCATAAAGATGTTTAGATGCTTTTCTCAGCTCTGGTAACAAGGCTCGACAAGGAGGACACCACTAGAAGACAAAATGCAAGTAAGTGCAATTGCTTTTCCCACAGGTAGCTCTCAGGAGACTATTCGAGATTAATAATCTGCTGCTTTGACAACAGAACCCGCTAAATGCAAAACCCAGTTAGGAACTAGAGCTGCCAGGGAATGAGGAATTAGAACATCCTCTCATGATGCTGAAAGGCACTTTCAAGCTACTCCTTAGCACCTTGTTACATAGTTACAGAACAGATTTTAGAAGAAGGAACATATAGATATCAAGTATTTACCGGTGCAAAGAAATCCACAAGCCATGGTTCCTTATCTTTGTCAGGAAAATTCTGAGGTCCCAGTGTGATGACATGGGAGTTCACACTTTCTTTGGCAAATGCAACAATGTCATATAAGATCTTCTTTCCTTCAAAAAACAACATAGAAAGGAAATTAAATTTTTACCTATGAGAGGTGAAATTAAAAAACTCTTTGAAAGCAATAGGAGTCTTTCAGCTCCCTTGTCTCATCTTTAAACCCAGCCTGCTTAAGTAAATTTGGCATAAAATTATGTTGCTTTTCCTTAGGAGGACAGTGTTAAACTGTCCAAACCTACACAGGCAGAACATACTATAGTTGATAGTTGATATGTGGCTAAATATTAAACTGGACAGTTACCCAATATTAGCCAAATAAATACTTTATCCAAGACAAAACATGTTTTTGTCAAACAAAATGATGAATTTTTTTGTGACAGGATTATTGGTCATTTTACCATCTTACTTGTGTTGGATTTAAAAGTACAATTTTAGATTCACTTGACTTGGCAAAGGGATTGACAAGGTAAAAACTTCAAGCAAAATAAATTATATTGATAAATCACAGCTATTTAGGTGTAACTGAAATTCCTGCTCACACAGCTCCAGTGGGCAAAGGTCCAGTCTCTTCATAACCTTTGTATATTTGTCAGCAGAAATTAGTTTGTCTGTGAACAAGAGCTTCAGGTTAACCAAATCTCAAGTCACTGCACAATGACTTACCAAGATTTATTACTGTTCTTAGATTTTAAACTGTTGAAGCCCTTCAACAGAGCATATAAAAAAGCCTGATTGTTTTGAGGATTATTTTCTCATAGACTGGAGTGAGATGGCTATTGGTAAATGTTCTACATGCCATCTATTTTCTAAATAGTAAACCAAACCATTCAGAAAAAAATGCACTGAAGTCCAATGTACTTCTCTTCCACTGAAATCCACACCATTATAAAAATGCTGCATGGATGTGAGCTCTTATTGCCCTCTCTTCAGCAATGTATATACAGGAAGTATATAAGGCTTTTCGTTAGATACCAATCATTAGATGTATGGGATCATCTCTCCCCCTTGATAGGCCTAATCTTTTCTAAACAGTGAAAAACTTTTCACTTTTCCTGTTTATAACAGTATTGAGGTTCTGACTTAATCCTAGCAGCTGTTTTTAATACCTCAAAGGCTGAAAAATGAGAACTTCATCTTGCATAACTGCCTTGTGCCACATTCTGGATGAAGCTACACCTGTTCCTGCAAGCTACAGTTTGGCTTTAGGCTCTCTTCTTCTTCAACCAGCATTTTTGAATCCTTTCAGTAATAAATAGTAACACAGTTCCAGCCTTTCCTAAAAGGAAACTGTGATGTTGGAAATGAAAGTAAGTGGTAAAAGTCTCATTATCTTGGACAGAAGTTAACAAAGCATGGAATTAGTGCAGTGGTACATGAAACCAAATCCAAGTTTGTCAAACTGGCTGCACTGTGTAACAGCATGTCAGGCCTCTCTGAAGGGTGTGCCTTACAACATTCTTTGGTTATCCTGCCCAAGCAAAAGCTGTCCTGATCAGCTTCAGAGATTTCATCTGTATGTCATTATGCAAATGATGTTGAAACAGACTGCAAAGACAAACTACATCCCTCAGCATCTGATGACTGCTTACCCAGGAAAAATAGAAAAAAGAAAATCAAAGGAAATTATAAATAGGCTGTGTGAGGCTACATTATGGTCAGAGGAAATATAGCAAATATTAAAGCTACAAAACTGTTCTTTGGGAAAAAAAACATGGTTTGCAAAGATTTTGTCACCTCAAAGGGATTAGGTCATGATTTAAACTTGCCAAAGTTTCCCTTACCATGATGAATTTCATAATCCCCAGTTCCTTTTCCTTTGAAGACTGCTAAACAAGGCTGATAAACATATAGTTTGTTGCAGATGGTTGGTGAGGAAAGGCAGTCGAACTTCCCAACCTATATTTAACAGACAATGCCATTTTAATTAAAACAGCCTAATTTATATCAATTAACATTTTTAAGAGGAAGTAAGAGTTAGAAAACAAAGCTAAAAATATGGAAAACTGATAGCCTTTTTTATAAAGAGAGATCTTAAGAAAAATTGATGTTCAAGGCAAATGACCAGCATAACTATATTAGGTTCCTTGCTAATTTTTAATTTAAAGGCCAAAATGGGGAATAAAAACTTAAAGAATTTTCTTTTACCCCCCCTCCAAATATAACAGCAAGGAAGCAAGAAGACACCTAAAATAAATGTAACATTAAAATTCTTCTAGTCAAAGCAACAATTTAAAAAAATACATACTTTAGGGAATAATACAATCTGTCGACCTTTAGTGCAAAGTTTGAACTTGGTTTCTTTTTATTAAGAAAATAATCAACATGATCACATGGTTTTCTGAATAATTAAAATATAGTTCCACACATGTAAATTTGATGTTGGAATGTTAATTTATAATTATTAACTGAATGGGATCTGCAGGAACATTTCCAACAACAGAGCAGATTTAAAAGATAATCTCTTTCTACTTTTAAATTATTAAAAACGTGCAGGAAATGCAAGTGACTGTTTTAAATAAAACACTTCACTGCAGATCTACTATATGATAGCATATCTCTTCCAGTACCAGAGGTGGCATGTGCTGGTAAAAACTAATAACAATGAAAACTGTGACTTGTTCTTGGAATGTAAACAGCATTTAACATTAGATGAGTCAGCACTCTTACCTGAATATGCTCATCCTTCAGTAAAAATTTCAGTTTCTTAAATTCCTGCACATTTGATTTATCCCCCTCCCCAAACTGGAAGAAAAGCAGCCACCGGTGATGAGCCAGACGGTCCTTTAAACCACAGGAAAAAACAAACCAACAAAACCACAAAAAATTAATCCCAACTACACCAACGTGTAAAATTTTTCTGTGCTTTATAAAGGCAAATGTCCAGTTATTCATCTCCAAAAGACCTCCACTAAACAAATTCTTTCATGCAATCCTTCCACTAAACTTCCTTTTACTGCATCACAATCAAGGAAGTGGAAAAAATCTGAGAGCAAGCCGGCTACAAGCTGCACTCTAATGTTTTTGTTTCTGTGTGGATTTCCTGTTGGAAATTATGCTGCTGTGTGCAGCTACAAGTGTGGAAAGAGGTTTACTTTTGTTTTTCCTCCAAGACATGAGCTACTTTTAAGACTCAATTTCAGTTCATACATAAATTATCATGGATTAACAAGTATTTTCTTTTTCTTTTCTAAATTCCCAAACAAAACACACTTAAACCAAAATTCTCTACAATGTAGTTGATTCAAAAAATTACTAGAAAACTGCAGTTGCAGAGTGAGTTGCAATGGCAATTTCTGTGATTTCCTATATTCCTATGAAATCTCCTCCCCTTACTTTTGTTATTTTGCTAAACAACAGAAGTAAATGTAGACAAACAGTGTTAAATTATTTTGGGTACAGAAAACAAGTAGTAATATTCAGTTAAATACTAAGTTGTGTCAACAGGATTTGAGAAACATAGAAAATAACAATAAAAATATAAAAACATATTATTTGAAGAAATCATAGCATATTTTAAAAAAATTACCTCTAATGATGCTGCAGAGATGATTTCAAAGTCTGGGAGATGCTTCATTACTTCCTGATATATTTCTCTGGCATCCAAGGAGTTAAGAAACTAGGATAGAAAATTAGCTGTCTTTATTACAAGGAATTACAAACATCAACCTGATTAGTACTCAAAGTGTCAGGGAATTTGTTCTGATTTGTTCCCTTCAATCAAATGGAGAATGCAGTTAATAATATTTTATTTGATCAACTTCTTTTCCATACATGTAATTTCACAAACATCACTCTCAGAATACTGCTTTTTAGCTCTCTTGCCTACAATATTCAACTCAAGAAATTGTATTTTGTCAAGACAGAGACCAAAGAGTGTGAAATTTAAATTTCACACCAAACCCAACAATCAAATTTACAGGATTTCCAATTTAGTTTTACAGCCTTCCTTAACTGCACTGTAGAGATATTTAGGTTTCCTTAACTTGTAAAATTTTGGAAGGAATATGAATCAGTAACGGAGTTGGTAAGTTAAAAGGTTCAGAGTAGGTAGGTTGCAATTTATTTTCCTCCTTTTAAAAATATAGGTAACAGTAGTGACAATAAAGGAATAAGTCGTGCTTCAAACAGAAATTTCTCCCATCAATTAGGGAAGTTAAAACTACCATACAAATGTGGGTTGCAATTTTAGAATAGAACTGAGCAATAAAATTTGTACTGACAGACACCGTAGGAGTACTTTTATCACACATGTCAGGGTAGCAATTCTCAAACTTATGATACCTAGTGTACATTATTTCTGGAATAAAAAATCAGGGGCACATCAAAGACCACAGAATCATTTAGGGTGGAAAAGACCTTTAAGATCATTGAGTCCAAGCTGTAACCAGCTGCCAAGTTCACTACTCTAAACCACGTCTACTCATGGATAGTGACTCAACCACATCCCTCTGGGCGTCATAACCCTTCTGCTGAAGAAAGATTTGCTAATATTCAATCTAAACCTGCCTTGCTTGAGACCATTTGCTCTTGTCCTATCAGCTTTTACTTGGGAGAAGAGACTCCCAGGTTTGCCTAGGAGAGGTGGGCAGCAGCTTTGGGCCAGTCACAGAGCACTTCCCAGCCCTGCACTCCCAGAGCTGCTCAGGGAGGCTCCTGGGGAGGTGGCCAGGCACAGTCACAGGCTGCTGTTCACTCTCCCAGCAAACTGGAATCACCTCCAGGATCATTGCCTGAGCAGACACAGGGATATAAACTCACAGCAGAGCATACCAGCGTAGAAGAGAAAAGAAAAAAGCATCTTTTCAGTTGTGTATCATCAGTCAGGAAATGATTTATACATTCCTTTAGCATGGTTATCACTTTGTTTATATAAATAGATAATAAAAGACAAGTCATACCAAAACACCTCCTTTCTCTTTGTTATTTATGGTGGCTCCAGGTGGAAAGTATGCAGTAGTACTAGATGAGACATCTAAATTATCACAAAGCTCACCCTGGGTGCCACAGTCCATCCAGCCCACATTAACAAGACCTTCCTGTAATTAGGAAAAAAACAACACAAAACAAATACAAAGAAAAGTATTTTTTGATTTCAGGTACAGAAATGCTTTTGAAAATACCAACACAGGCAATTATTTATAATACTTAGAAAATGAAAAAAAAAAAAAAACAACACTGTAATTTATTACATAATATTAATCCTTATTTTATAAAATTCTTAAAAAATTTTGTTATTCCAAAAGCTACTCAAGCAAAGTATTCAATTCTTCTGAAAGTTAGCAGGTGATATCTTGGTTCTACCAAACTCAGTGAGAGTTTTAGTTACAATTTGAAGCTTTCACTTCTGTTATTTTGTTTTAAATAGAACAGGTAATGCTATCAAAGTGAAACACTGCTTACCAACATGCCGGCTAGCTTAAGGCGGGTTTGGTAACTCAAGCAATCTGCAAAACAAAAATTACTTATTTACAAACATAAAACTTCACCTTATTAATGCACTAAATTGACTCTTGCTTAGAATTGCCCCTTTCCTCCGAAAAAGCATGACCATTTCTAATGGCATGCTTCCTGGCTGTTCATCCAGTATTCTTGGAGTTGTCATATCTAATAATCAGCACTTAATGACTGTCTACTCTAGGTTAAAAAACCCTCAAATAACATTCTCTTGCTTCATCAACACAAAATTCTCATTTAAACAATTTTACTGTTTTCTTTAAAGACTGACCTTTAAAATTTGTTAATCACTTAAAAAAATTAATCTGTCTACAAAGAGTCTTGGAATGATATTTCAAGAGAAATATCCATTTTCTGCAATACAAATAATAATTCACTATTATAAATATATCATATGCTTTAATTATCCATCCAGACTTTGAACAGTTGCCTTTGGATGCAGATTTTTTTCTAAAAAATAAGAGGGATCAGCTTCTCCTTAAATGAAACAAAACTGAAAACTCAATAACGAAAGGTCTGCAACTTGAAATCAAGCTATTTACAAATGTAAATCCAAGACTGAAGCTCTGGCTATTCAGTTCTTAGAACAAAGGTCTCCTCATAAGGCTGAGAAATCTTTATTTGTCCAAGGTGTAGTGCATTTACTTAGCTCCACCAGCTAACCAAGGTAACCTTCTCATATACTGTATCCAATACTGATCCCAAGAAAACCAGGGACAAACAGCTACAAAAAACTACTCTGATGTGAAACCAGTGGTACGAGCCAATTACTGTGTGCAAACCTAACTTGGAACTTATTCAGCTACATTTTAATATTGGTGGTTTAAGGGGGAGATACAGCCTTTCTGCTACTCAGCTATCATGAGAAGCTGGCACGTACCTCAGCACTGACTGTCACCTGAGCTGGAAACTGAAGGGACAAACCTTTCCTGCCACTTCCCTTCCTGATGGGTTACACTCCAGTGCTGCTTCAATGACTTAGAAGACATTAATGGAAATATTACATTATTGTGCTTCTGTAATGTCCCTTTTGTCCAACTGCTTTTAACAGAGAGCTCAAATGACCCACAGGCCAGTACTGTGGTGACCTAAGATGTTTTTTAGCAGCAAAAGGGATTACACTGCTATCAACAGAAATCCTTTTTTTGTCACATTATTTAAAAAGTATTTAATATACATACCTCCACGTTCAGCACAGAAGGTGATCAGCCAACCAACACCGGATGCAAATGAAGTTTCAATAGCATTTACAAAATTTCCTAAGAGTGAAGCAATTTGCATCAGTTTGCGACTAGTTAAACATGACCATGAAACAAGGTTTTATATTTATATGTATTAGCAAATTACATGAACTATTTTTATTCTCAAAAAGAAGACTTAGAAATAGTTGACAGATTCAGTCATATGCATAGTTTCTGCCCCATTTTATATAGTAAAAACAATTTCAACAACAGCCCCCCAAGCTAAACACGTGAACATTACCTGCCCATAACTCAGTGACTGTGCTTGTAACATACTGCATGGCAAAGTTCTTTAAGCTCTCTTTTGACCTGTCTCCATAATATTTCACTGGTTGCTATAGAAGACAAAAAGTAAAGCTTATAAAATTAAGAAAAAAAAAAGGCAAATAACCCCATCCCAAAACCTACTATGTTCTTCTAAGAGTACTTAAGCAACTGGAGGACCACCTCCCACTACCACCCTAACTGTTCTCTCCCTCCCCATCAGAATGTTTGAAATTTAACCTTAATTTAAAGAATCACGTTTTGTGATGTGATTTCTTTCCAAACACTGCAACCTGAGGATAATTTAGTCTTAGAAACACTAACTCCCAATGACAGTATTTCTATTTAAATAAAAATTGCTTACATCACTCTAGCATTCAACTTCTTAAAACTTATCATTGTCAAAATGTACCCATCTATTCAAGCGCACTTTGTACACCACCTCAGCACCACGACTTAGCAAGCAGCTATAAAGAGTGACACACATCATGCAGGTAGCATGGAGGGAATCTTGCAGAAGCAATTTCCAAGTTTCTTTAGGCATATGGTCATATTCTTTAAGACTCCAAACCACTGACTGTGCTTTGTACTTGAAAAGTCCTTTACAACACTATAAGAGTCTGTTCAAGGAGACTTTTGGCTTAGCTACAGCACCTCTGCTGACAGTAGCTTCCCAATCAGAAGTGATATGTTGCACAGAAAAATTATTCAGAAAAACAATTGTAAAAATATATTAGCATTTATTTCAAATTATATATATATATATATATATATATATATAAAAAATATATAAATCATATATATTAACAAATACATTTTTGACATTAACTTTATAAAATAATTTGACCAAGGTAAAGAAAAAGTTATATTTATCAGTAAAGGAAGTAACATAATATAAAGGAAGATCTTTATAAAAAAATCACTCTGACTGAACAAGTATTAAAGAAACACTTCTCCAGATTTCATTCTAACAACACTTGAAGTCTTATCACTCACCATTCCAGTTTTGAAAACGTACAGACTGGGGTAACTGTTAATCCCTTTAATTCGACAAAGCATTCTGTTATCTCCACAGTTCACAGCTCCAATGCGTATCACTCCATCCAGCTCCTTAGCAAATTCTCTCCACTAAAAAAAAAGCCAAAAAAGAGGCTATTTTCCTATAAAGATATAATGAAAAATGAGCACGTTTTATTTCTGGCATTTTGAATTGTGTTTGGTTTCAGCCTCAGTGTAAAAATCTACTTCATCAAGTTTTATGCTATGAAACCAACGAATTTTCAGAGTTCATTTACTTGGTTTACGTACCGTAGGTGCTAAATCATGGCAGTGGGAGCATCGAGGAGAATAAAAATTCACAAACCACAGTTCTCCTGAGTTAACAGCAGCATCTAGATGGACAGAAGAAAACTGTAGGTAAATCATGCACATCTGCAATGTAGTTACATCTAGGATGTACACTTTTGCTATACTGTATTCCCCAAAATCTGTATTAAGTATTTAATGTCAGGCACAGTAACAGTAACTCAGATGAACATGCTGTTGTAGGCAGGTGCATAGAAATCCTATTTCAGAAGGTATCAGCACCCTGACTTTCAGCACTTGTTCTACTAATTAAGAAAAAAAGTACTGTCTGCAGATTATTCTAGCTGAAATGTGTGATAGTGTAAGTGTAGTTACAAAATACAAATTCTAAAAGATTTTTACCCACCAGAATTTTCCATTTCTTTATATTACTTTAGGTATTTAGTGAGTCTCACCTGGCAGTATTTTTATGAAGAAATCATGTCTAATGTAATTTAAAAATCCAAGTTAATATAATTACTAGAAAAGTCAAGGGAAACATAAATCATCTTGCTTATGAAAGAAAACAACAGCAACAAAATATACACAAAGAGCAGTTATCAGCTTTAATTACTTGGCTTTCAGCCTGTCCAATTTTTGTGTAGTGGATTTTGTAACCTTTATTTGCCTGTATTAAAATATCCTCACAAAAAAGACAACTAAGGAATATGTTGGCCCTGCAAATAGATTAACCAAAGCAAGACTGTGGTCTCAGGGAAAGCATCATGAGGGTCTGCTCTTAGAACAGTTTACAAGACTAATTCAGCATGTGGGTCCAATCTTGCACATGGGAAACTGTACTCAATATGCAGATGAAAAATCACACAAAATCCAGTATTTTTACTCTAACCTCTCTTAGTTACAAACAACAAAGAAAAAAAAGCTGGACAATATTCACAGAGAAACTGTTATCTTTCCACACCCTGTTCTTCCTAGCTGTGTTTTTAGTATCTGGTATCACCGTCTTGTTTTGAAATACACACAATTGACTGGATTTCACAGAAAAAATTATATTGGAAAAGTTCTATCAAGTGTGTTTTTATTGAAGAGAAACAGAGACGATAAATTAGGAGTAACAAAATTTTAATTCAAATAATTTCCTTTTACAGACCTCACAAAATAGCTCTAAAACTTAATGTACACTGTTTATTGATATTGATTGATTTTCTAGCTAGTGTTTAACAGGAAGCATTAAGGGGTTTTTTTTCTTGTTTGTTTTCTCATGTGAAGATGATTCTCCAACATGTGTTTGTAAAGATAGGTAAGAAAAGCCTACCAAGACACAGCTCAATATGTAAAAATTGTACTTTGGGCTGTCATGTTTAAAAAACTTACCAAATTCTCCTCTATCCAGTGTTATAATTTCGGGATCATCGTCATAAATACCTATTAAAAAAACCCAACAGTTGCTTTTATTTTTCACCTTTAAAACACACAAACTACCATCTTATGCACAAGAGAAGACAGTAGATTTAAGTTGAAATACTAAGCTGCCAAAGAAGTTTTACAAAAATGCTGTCCCTGTTTAGTATGATGGACCCTGAGTTTAACCTCTTGCTAGCTCACTCACTCTCATGCTACCACAGCCACTATCAAAACATTCTTTAGATAATTAAGTAACCAACCATGAAGGCAGCAGAGAGTTAGAACTACTGCTGTTATGGCAAGAGAAATTATGTTAGAAATAACATTATCCAGCTGTCAGATTAAAATTCAAGAAGCCTCAGCTCTCATTGAGAGCTTTATGTAATGTCCAGAAACTTCCACACTTTCTCAGCCTCTGGTTACCCAAAAATTTATATCAAAAGGTGTTTCCAGCCACAGGCTTTCCCACTAGCAACGTGTGTGTGTGAATGCAGTGGAATGAAGTGGCTAGAACAAAGGAAGACAAAACTAACCAGTCCTACCTAGGGCATCACTACAAAATACTCTACTACTTCAACTACACAACCTCAACTACACAAGAAAGGCAGTGCAGAGTACCAAAAATGCTATTAAAGAGCATCATATTATGCTACTATGGTTGCAGATTTTTACAGTACATAACACGCTGAGATGTCATTTCACCTGAAGTACACAAGGATCAAATGCAAATAAATAATGAGAGAAATTAATATCTACAGGTGACAAGGTACTTTTTATATTACTTTTCATTTATATCTCATGTAATATAGTACATATGCTCATCCATACATATAAATACATATAAAGCTATTTTTATATACATACACACACACACATAAAATATAAAAATAGATGCTCCCTAAATCACTGATTAATAGACATTTCAGGATACTGTTTCTCAATCAAGCAGTGAAACTTCAGGGAGGTAAAATTTAAATCTGTTTATCTGAAGAAGTTTTAGACTAATTTCCATATTTTCCTGTGATACTTGTGCCACTGGTTTATTCAATTTCAATCTGCACAGACATTAATTTCTTAGAGATTGGGACATATTAAATAAAACAACACTAGAAAAAAATTGTTGCCAAGGTAGAGGTTCCTTTCAGCTGTCTCTTTCATCCCAATCCAACTATGTTCCTCAGTTCCCTGTTGTAGTTTACTCCTGTTACAGTAGCTCTGAGAATCATTCATTGCAGCCTTTCCCTACAACTACCTAAAATTTGTTGAGACAAACATTAAGTAACTTGTGTCAAGATCATTTTAGGTATGATTCTGTTCTTTTTTTCAGTTTCTGCTACCTCTTTACTGATGCCTAATTGCATAGCTGCATATCAAATAGGCTTGACAGTGCAAAAATTTCCTCTCAAAATCCCCCTGAAGGTCTCCCTGCATTAAAAAGTTAAAAAGAATCCTGATGAAATATTAACACTTACATTTAAGTGAAAAAAAATCTTTGCACTTTAAAAAAAATAAACAAGAAGTTAGCTGACCTATAAAAAGGCAAGCAGCAGGAACAAAAGGCTAGGTAAATAGATTGCACCTTTGGGTAGCCATTAACAGGGTAAATAAAATATTGGGCCAGCAGAGAGAAAGTGACAGCTACAGAATCTAGACAGCAGACAGCAATCTGGAGAGGGTACATAAGAAACATGTGAAAGGTCTGATACAGATCTGAATATGGCATTTCCTTGTGCCTGTTTTAAGCAAATCACAAACACACATCATAACTTACCAAAATCATAGCGATAAAAGTGCCAGCTCTCGTAACGACCTCCCTGCTGCTGATCTTCGAGACCCTTCTCCCCATATTTATCATACTTCTTCCGTAGATCTTCATCTTTAAGTACTTCATATGCTCTATTTATTTTCAAAAAGTTTTCATGTGCATTTGGATCATTCTATGTAAGGAAAACTATAATTAGTAATTAATTAATAAACCATATAGTGTATATAATGCTGAAAAAATGGTATTTGGAAATATTTTTATATCCCTGCTAAGGATGTCAGTTGTGATGGAAGCAGACATTGCACTGTGATCTCAAATCAAGCTAGAGTAAAGTTTTCCTTTCCTGAAGCCAGCTGTGCCCTCTTATTTCTTCCATCCTTACTCAAGTACCAACTGAAATACAAAGTGAACTGGTAGGAGGCTGTAACACCCTCCAGTGAACCCTCTTTTTTCAACTCTCTCTTCAGTGGAATTTAAAAAAATACTCAAGAATGAAGACATACCATTTCCTCCATAATATTTTCCATTCCCCTAGAATCCCTGCTTGACCAGTTCAAAAGCTCTGCTAGAGACAGATTCATCCCTTCTGGTCTTGACAGTGTAAACAGATGCCTCCTCCTTTTACTTAAAAAGCATTTTTGTTCTAGGTAGCTTGGGAATTAGAATGGTGAAAAATCTGCAGACATATTTTGAATCCAAGTTTGGGATCTGCACAGGTGCAGTGTAACAGTGGTGTGCAAAATGTGCCACACAGTCCTGCTCTTTTAACTTCTGCTTACACATTTGTTTTAAAATACACTTCTTCTTAAGATTTTTGTTTTAGCTAGGTGGGCTCATCTTCTATATACCATTTATATAAGGTTGAAAATAACCTGTTGAAAAATCTTTAGTAGTATTTACAGGCTCAGAAACAACAGCATCTGACCCCAAAGGCCATTATTTTGAAAGGGTCAACAGAGAAAGCAAAACTTTCATTTCATAGCTACAAGTTGGCATTCCTAACTTTGCTGACATTTGGCTTTTTCGCTGAGCACTGTCAGACACTCCAATGTGGTCAGTGAAGGCAGGCCCTGAGCTGATATGAAATACTGCTGTCTTTTGGGACTCCATGCAGATGTACATACAAAGTTCTAAACCCTTTTATTTCCTGTGGATTTCTGCTTATTTCAAGTCATTTAAAGGAAAAACTGATGACGTCTAAAAGTGATGTCTTTGTATTTGAGAAATACACTAACACAGACTGAGCCATTCCAATCTTCTCTCTCCAGGTAGTCCAGAGTAACCTCCACTGTTATCCCTTAGATGTCTGTTTATTTCCCTGACCCCAGGATGTCTGTTTTGTCCTATTTGATACTTGGAGACTGATGTCTCAGAACAGGCTGTTCTTACATGATTCGGGCAGGGAAACAGCAAGTGCCCCAAAACAAAACGGAAAGAGGAAAACTCAACAGCTTACCAACAAGGTAATATGGTACACAAATAAGTTTTCCTCTAGTTACAAAAATATAAGTGAGAATTAAAGAATCTTGACTCTTTTCACTATGGAAATTTAATGCAGCCCAAATTCAACAAAATCATGTATGACAACTCAACCACTTTTTGTAAATTTTCTCTGTAGAAAATCTGAGTCGAACTGTATTATCAGGTGCTAACTACCCAACAACAGACACACATTTTTGATACATTAAAACTGCTTTTTGTTTAAACACTAAGATCCATTAAGTCAACACCTTTGACTTGTGAAAAAGGTAACTTACCTGATTTTTATCAGGGTGCAACTTTAATGCCAGCTTTTTGAATGCTTGTCGTATTTCTCTACTACTTGCTTCTTTGGATACTCCAAGTAAACTATAGTAGTCCTGATCAGTGCACACAAGAACTATTACACATACTAAAACTAGCAATAAAGACCTTTTGAAATACCTAATATAATCTCCTTTGGATGCTAAAAACTCCATTATGAAGCTTTTGGAAATTTCACAGGCTCTGATTCAAACAGACTTTGGGAAGAGTCTCCAGTAAATGTGCCAACATTCAGAGATACATCTGTATTTATGGCAGAGCTCTTCAAAATGCCTGTTCTACTTCATGTCACGAGTCTTGCTAAAGAGAAACCCTGTAAGATAACAGAAGAAAAAACAATTAAATACGATCTCTTCAATAAACACCGGTTAGTAATGCACCCCACCATCAGCTTCTGCGGACTGCACGTGAGCACTGAAGTTTCTGGATGGCTAATTATCTTCCTTCTGAAAACCACACAAGTGGTAGACCATCTCTTAATTGTTACCTTAACTGGGGTAACCATGCACAGCTTCAGCGAATGGCACTAAAAGCCACGCACCTGCATCGCATTAAAGAGGCGGGTGCAGGAGGGCTCATACTCACCCCTCAGCAGCGCCGGGGCTCATTCCGCGCAAGGGGCCGCTGGCTCTGGGCCGGCCGCCGCCCCGGGGCGGGGGCTGCCCGCCAGGCAGGCTGCGGACGCCCCTCACAGACAAAGCCGGGCAGATAAGCCCCGTGCCGGGAGCCGCCGCCACCGCCGGGAGAGAGAAGGTCGGAGCCCCACGGGGCCGGGGCCGGGGCCGGGCTGCGGCGGGAGGGCCGGGGAGGCACCGGGGCGGGGCGGCCGCCGCGCTCTGCCCTCCCCGCAGCGCGGAGCGGGGCCGGCCCCGGGCTCGGGGCTGCGGGAGCCGGCGGTGCGAGCGGGCCGGGCGCGGGGCAGGCTGGGATGGCAGCGCCTTTCCCCCGGCGCCGGCGGAAGGGCGGCGGGATCCTGGATCCGGCTCTGGGCCGGAGGCGGGCGGGGCGGCTCCGGGGCTGACGTGGCCGCCGCGCCCGCCTCGGGCGGGGGGCTCGGCTCCACCCGACCGCTCCCTCCGGGCACGCCGGCCCGCCCCCGGCCCGCCCTTTCCTCAGCCGGGCCCGCCCCCGGCTGCTGCCGCCCGCTGAGGGCTCCGCGGCCCGGGGGTCCCCGGCGGGTCCGGAGGGAGCGGTGCCCGCCGCGGGGTTGAGGAGCGGGCCTTGCCGCAGGCTCCTGCCCAGTCCGCGCCCTGGGCACAGACCCCGCCCGAAGAGCCTCTAGGGACTTGGAGCCAGCGGTGGGGTGTTCTGGGGCCTGTGGGGGACTTACTTTAAAAGTTCACATAGGGCTAAGAACTATTAATTAAGCACTTAATATCTTAAGCACTAAAAAGTTTTCACAGTTTGTGGAGAAAAAAAAGTACGTTGTTTCATGAGCAGGGCCTAAAAAGCAGGTTATGAAATACATACACATTGCAAGACATCTTTGCAAGTATTTTCTGTTTCAAAGATAATTTGGGATTATATTGTAATGCCTATAATTGAGTGTTTCTTACAGTTTGCCCCTCTGTGCACTTGCTTTGTTTGAAATTATATCAGAAAGTCTTGGTTCACTCCCTTGCTCTTGTTTGTATGGATGGAACAAACCATAGGTTCTGAGTACTGCTTCTGACAATGTCCAAGTAACATAGAAGTACCTCAGGCTCATTATTGACAGGGAATTCATTTTGTACTTGCTCCTTAGTCTCAGCTACCTGAATAAACTTCCATTGTGAAACGTGTTTGGGAAAAAACTATTGAATCAACAAATACAGAGATATACTCCAGTATAGTGTACCTGGAAAATTAGTTTATAATGTTCACATTATTACAGAAACCACAACATCTGTCAAACTATTGGTGAAAAATATATCTGCTGAAACATTTATATTCCCTTCCCAATGATTATATGCCAAAGTGGCTCAGTGGGTGGTGCCTTTGTTTTTAATTTTCAGTTTTTGGAGTTTAGATGAGACTGCATGCAGAAGCACTGACTCTCCGTTACCACGCTTGTTCCTTTATGTGTGCATTCAGTGACCTGGGGTCTTTCAGATGGGATGGGGTTAATATATTGCAGTCTTTAAAAGATCATTTAGCATATGATGATATGTAAAATCAGGCATATTACAACACTTCAGTATATAATGTAAATCAACATAAGACATATGAAATGTGTCGGTCTGAAGTAAGTTTTGTGTAACTGACAAGTGCTTCCAGGTAAGGAAAATCAATTGTCTCTCAGAACTCACATGCAATGAACTATATATTGTGGAATGGGTAAAAGCTCTCCTGTTTAGCTGGAGGAATACAAGAATAGGCATTTCTGGATTTAATAATAACAGCCTTTAAATTAAATTAATATCTATTTGCAAGCAGTGCATGTCTGTAATTATTCACTCAAATACTTGCTTGAATTCCTAATGGTAGAGAGTTTTAGGAGTTACTCTGCTGTTTGTTTTGTCAATGTCTTTGAATGGCTGATCTGAGTATTAAAAGAGATGGTGAGCAAATGCTTTTATATAGTCTTGATGATTCTGGTCATTTTACCACCTAACTATCCTAGGTTTATCATATTGCTGTAATTTTTTTTCAAGCTGATGTTCTGATTTAATAAAATGCTTCATGTTTTGTTGTTTGTTGTGTTGCTGTTGGGGTTTTTTTTTGTTGGGTGTTTTTTGCAGCTGCTGATTTTTATGAAATTATGAGTCTGAGGGTTGCTTCTCTTTGTACAATGTGCTGGTCATACATAAAGAGCTGTGCTGTGACGTAGCTGCCTTTCATCGATTAAAGAATATCTATGAATGTTTGGGTTTTCTCCCCTGCTCAGTGGTGTGGACTTGGCTCAAGAGGAGCAGGAGAGACTTGGAGTTCTGAGCTTCAGTGTGGTGAATAAGTGGCTGGGAAGAGCCAGGAAAAGCTGCTATAGTTTCAAATGTGCAGTGTGCCCTAGTGCCAGTGCCTTTGGTTTTCATGAGGGGTGTAATGACTGTGTCCCAAATTACTCCACATGACTCACAAGTCACTTAATTCACTTTCACTTTGTGATAGGCATTTGTCACCTGCTTATGTAAGGACCCTGGTGCAGTGTAACTAAGCAGGGCCATTTGTGCACACACTGGTACCTTTTCTCATCTATTTGATCTATAAACCCAGAGAACAGACTGAAGTTCATTCTAGTCTAAGGTTATCTTTTGTAGTCTTTAAAAAAATCCCCTGGCTCAGTGACTATATTGTTGTTTTATCGATTTCTGCCTTCTACTGTTTGTTTTTAATCACCTCTATAAAATCATGCCAGGAACTCTACATGATAATTGTGAAACCCTTCCTTTTGCTGGAATTACTGCATCAAATTTGTACTTAATAAGGATTTTGACAACTTTTCTCACTATGCTCAGTTTGTTCTTTTCATCCCACCTTTTCCTGCCAGTTGTCTGATAGTGGCTTTGTGCTACTGTGTAACCTGATTTTATTTTCCCCTGGGGAACCTGGGGACAGTGTGCCTCTTTGTCTTTTATGAAATGCTTTCTAAGTGAGTTCATTAAGCCTTCTTCATTATCTCAAACCTCTCACACTCTTCAGTAGTCATGTCTAGCTTTTAGAGCAGCATTCAAACCTGTATCTTGTTTGGTGTTTGTTTTAATATTTAATTTCATAAAATATTTCATCTTATTTATCCTCTTTTTGTAAAGGGGATAAAAGGCAAAAAATCTAAAATATTGTTTTTAAATTAGGACTATTTAAAATAAAGGAAACCAGTAGAATTATGGAAAAAGTTAGTATTACCATCAAGAAATAGGAACAAAGTGGATAACTAGATTTTCACATGTATTAGAAGATAGAAGCCAGGTCAGTAAGTTGGTATTAGATATGAATATTTTAATTATCTGATTAATATGGTGCATACGTAATTTAAATTTAGAAAGCCAGTTGGAAAGGATGCCATCAAATACCATTTTACAGAATATATAAAATGTTTAATTAAGCAGTAAAGCAATATAAACCATCTGCTTCTGTTGAAATAGTCAAGATGTTAGAAAGCCATTTCTTTTAATTTAAAACATCTATGCATTTCTGATTGCTTTAAAATTAGCATTCAGCTTTCATAAGGACTTACTTATTTTTTCCCTGCAGTGAAATATGCAATAACTGTTAATGAAGAGAACTTTGAACAGAAATTCTGTTCATTTAGCACATTTTGAACTTTATTTTAACATACCAATTTTTGTCAGTGAAGTTTCATGTTCTTGCTAGTGGCTTAAAGATCAAAAGCTGCAGTTTGATGCTTTCTCTACATTGCATGGTGGGTAATTTATGAGAAACTGGGTTTTATTTTATTCCATTCATCAGCTGGGCAAATTGCAAACTATTTAATTGATGCTCAGTAGCTGAATGTGTCATGAGATACAGCTCTTTTGGGCCAGCGTGCTGCAGACTAGCTTGTCTTGCAGGCTGCTGAAGAGTCAACATGAACTCATAGAATCACATAACTTGTGTCTCCTGGCAGGAGAAGGGCTGTGAGCAGAAGGGATATGTCTCTTCAGTCATTCCCAGTGGCAAAATTCCTGGGGAATCCTTGCACAAATGAAAGCCACCTGCCAAATCCTAACGAAAACCTAAACATTCAAAGGAGCTCACAAGGAATTCCGTATCCTTGTTAGCAGGTTTTCAAAATCTGTAAATGGAGCATGGTGAATTGAACAGGCAAAGCTGTATTTGTCTGGAACTTCCAGGTTTATTTGGAGATTCTCTGATGCAGTTGGAAAGCTGTTTGCAGGGTGGTTTGTGCCAGTTTTGAAAAGATGAGGAGATAAAATGAGATATAGCTGTGGGGGCAGAAGTTTCCTGTAACGTATTCTTCACAGTCTAGGGGTTTCTTTACAGACCTTGAACACAAAAATATGCTTTCTGTCTGACATGGTCTGCCAGTTGTTGGTTTTTGAATTCCTGGCTATGGTGTTAAGAAGTGTTTTTTCCCTTGTACGTTCCAGGGGCTTGCATCTCACTTTGTTTCCTAATAGCTTCACAGAAATCTTTATTACTCTTTTGATGTACAGTTTGATATATACAGACACTGTTATGAGAACACAGAGTTGTAACACCTGTGATTTTGTAAATCAAAATAGGACAAATACACTGTGAGATCAAATATTTTGCAGGATTTTCAGACATCTTAGGTGAAGAGACATTCAGAGATGAGCTCAATATAGTCGGCTAAAAGGGTAAAAATGTTGAAAGATTTGATTCCAGCACCCCTGTCTTCCCTTCCTCTGTAATGGTAAAAGAGTTTTTCCTAATTCAGTAATAATTTAAGGATGGGGTGACTAATTTGTATGCCAGGCATCCATAAACTTGACTGGGTCTTAAAAAGCTCCACATCTGCAGTGAGACCTCACATAGAGGGGCACGCAAACCACAGCAGTGTAGCAGCTGGTGGAGCTATCTGAGTATCCTTGAAGAAATTTTTATTAAAGAAAACAGAAATAAACCCCAAGATTACAGCTCTTCAAAAAGTCTAAATCAAAGCAGAAACCTTGAAAAATGATGATAGATGTCACATTGGGAAAGAGTGGCAGTCATCTGTCAATGTACAAAAAAAAAAGGCAAAGAAATGGAAGATGTTCTTAATATTCACAGTATTTAGTCAATATTTTACAAGATGGGCTTTCTGCTTCTCTTTTATCATTTAAACTTCGCTTTGGGGATTTCAGAGTTTTAGCAGCCTCCTCTAATTCTGCTGAATTACTGCCACTTTGCGTGCTGCACTGGCCCCTTTTCGGCAGTTCTGAGCTGTCTGGCACTGTTTGGAAACAAAACAAAGCATTCCTATTGCGCTACAGAGATTTCCCATCTCCACAAACTGCATACTACAGCTATGGCCCATGAAGAGCAAGTCAAATTACTGATTTTAAGCTGATATGAGTTAGGATAAAAGGAGACAAGTCTGTTTCTCCTGCTTCCTGCCTTCACTGCAAGGCTTTCTTGTTCCTTAATGTTAGGTCTGCTGGTGTGTGTATGTGTGTGGCTGGATGACTTGCTCCGAGCTGAAACCCAGATTTTCTGCTCCCAGTTGATGGGTTTTTACCTGGGTGCTGTGCTCTTTTTGGAGTACAGTTATTCCTGTAGGCCCTTTAGTCCAAATCTAGCTACTTGGGCTAGGAAGAGACATGTTCACAGGAAGCAGAGGCTAAAGTTAAAAAGGTGAAATAAGTCAGTGATTAGACAAACTTGGTTGGAGGGAGGGACGTTTTGAGGCTAGGAGATAAGTCATGCTTGTTGAAGGCAGTGAAAGGGACTGCTTGGTTATACTGGTTTAGTTATTTAAAGATTAGTACCTTTCTGTATTAATGCCTCAGGCTGTGATCTTTTAGTCTCACTGATGAGCACTTATTCACAAAAATAGCCCTGGACATCATGGGCATTATTCTGGTAAAGTGGGTGACTTTTCAGAGCAATTTGTGCAGTGTTATTTGCACAGGGTGCCCTCCCTTGGTTGGTGTAGAAGTCTGTCAGAATTGCATTCTATTTGTCTTTGTGCTTCAGTATTTCTTCATGGCTGTTGCATTTCTTCTAAACTGAACCATAACATGCAGCATGTAGTGGAAACCATACATCCTCAATTTACTCATACACACTATGGCAGCTTGTCTGCAGACTCGAAACACAACTGTTCCCCACATAGGTCATTCTTTTGGTTTTATTTAATATTTTATTATTGAAGAATGAATCAGGTGTTTGACTGTTGTTGTCTGGGGAGCTGATGCTGTCCCTTCCACACTGTGAGCAGGTAGAGGTTTATTCGTTGTGGATGTGTTCTAGAATAAAACACCAAATTGCATATACTTAGGTTCTGTGTTAACATGACCTCTTCACCTGTATTGTAGCTGTCTTAGCATTAGGTATCACGCTTAATTTGGTTCTGAAGGTGGCATTGTGAGGAAAAGCCTTCATTTCCACTAGTATGTCATATACGTTGCATATACATCTGACTGCACAGGGTGCTGCAGTTTAAGCCTTTGAGATAATACAGAGAATTTAAAACTGATTTATTTACATTGCTACTCTATTTACATTGTATTTATTACTTCTGATGAAAAGAGAATGTTTAAACTCCCAGTGGATAAACCAAATACATTATTTTAATTTTTTTGTGATTCATATTCAGATATCTGTAATGAACCTGAGGAATGATTGCCAACTAAACTTGCCTCATTAATTTAAAACTAATGTTAATAGCATTATTTTTATCTGTGTTCCTTTAAAATTGTTCCCTCTGCTCCTGTTACATTCATGATCCTTAAATAGATTCTTAATTTGTGCTTTGAATCATCATATAGTTATAATTTATATGCTGAAATGGTAATAAAGCAAAGATTTCTAAGGAACAGTAGCTTTTAAAGCATCTATCAATTCAGTCAGCACTTGAGACATTTGCCATAAACATATGTGCTAAAGTCAAAACCTCACTGTTTTAAATGCCCAGTCTGGTTGCTAGGCTGGATCCTAAGCTGCTTTCCTTGTGGTATGAACTGGTGTAATTTTATTAAGTCCCTGGGAACTATCACAGTGTCCTCTTCACAACCCTGGACATCTTGTGTTATTTCAGCTTCTTTACTAAGTGGTGTCTGAATTTTAAAAATGCTTAGGTTTGATTTTGACTCTGTTCTTGATTTATGTTTAATGTGAAAAGTTGTTGTAAAATATGTTTCTTCTAAGCAAATGAAAAGGCTATTAGTAGCACTATTATCAATGAAATACTATTCAAAGTAAGAGGAAACTGTTAAGCACACATGGCCTCAGTTCTATGAGCACTTTGCATTCATGTGCATTTGAAAAAACATAAAACAAACAACCCAAACCATGATTACACTGAAGGGCTTATACTTCAAAAACAAACAAGCAAACGTGTGTTTGAATGTTGGCAGAACTTAAGTCTGTGCAGTCAAGGTCATAGATTTAAATGCTGCAGAAATGCCATAATGTATTCACTTGGTGCAAGAATCAGAATATGGTTGAAGCCAGTTACTATGATTCATTTTTGTTATGTAAACTGTCATTCATACATTGCAAATCAACATGCCTCAGTCCTGATTGTCTTTGATATTTATTGTAGATATGTAAGCAATTTTAAACTGCTTGGCATTTGTTCAAAAATTCCAGATTTACTAAGAGCTTTGTAGTTGTCTTTAGAGTAAGCGACTTTACTCTCAGCATTCAAGCACTGCTGTTTAAGCTGGCTGTGCTGGAGGATGGCAGGTGTGGGCTTGTACTCAAGCAGCTCTGTCCTGCCCTGGGACCATGGCAGAGCTGAGATGTGGGCAAATCCTGGGGTTGTTGGAGGAGAGCAGTGCCAGTTTGTGTCGTCTTGCAGTGGGACCTGGATCCCACACAGGCTCAGCTCCCACCTAGATTTGCTTCTGTGTTCCAGGTGGGGCTGCCACTTCTGAAGTCAGGGATGTGAGAGTGCAGCCACTCGTCTGAACTGGCTGTGGCACAGAGGAGCTGGGCTCACACAATTGCACTGACCTCAGCAGCCCAGTAGGGCTATAAAGAGCACTGGATCAGAAAGGACCAGGCCTAGTTGAAAGGGATGTTTTTCCACTGCTATACCCTATGAAGGAAAAAAACCCATGGAACTCATCTCAGCTAGGATGCAGAAATTTAATGCTCAGATCCCTCTGCTTTTACTCCAATGCACCTTACAAAGCAAAGCTCCCAGAAGAGCTGCCTTGGTTTAGTTTAAGAATATTGGATTTGGCTCAGCCCCAGGCAAAACAGTCTGCTGGACTAGCTGCAGTAAGAGCTTGGAGCTGGAGGGTTACCCTGCTGGAGGTAGGATAGTGTGTTGGCTCTTGTGGCTGCTGATTTCCTGAGCTCAATAGTTTAGTATCATAGAACTGTTTAAGTTGGAACAGATATCCAAGATCATGGAGTCCAACAGCAAATTTTTCATACTATCCAGTCTAAATCTTCCATGGCATAGCCTGGGGCTATTTCCTTTGGTCCTCTCGTTTGTTAATTGGGAGAAGAGACTGACCCCTACCTCTCTACAGCCTCCTTTCAGGTGGTTGGAGAGGATAAGGTCCCCCTGAGCCTTCTTTTTGCCAGGCTGAACAATTCCCTCAGTCAGTCCTCAGAAGACTTCTGCTCCAGATCTTTCACCAGCCTCATTGCCCTTCTCTGAACACATAGGTCAGAATAACTACTCACTTTATTTGTTTGATCTTATTTGGTATAGGATGTTTCCATGAAATTATTTCAATCACAGACTAAGTATAAATGTCATTTTTGATGGTGTATTGAGGGATGCAGTATTTTCAGGACTGGGGAGAACATTGACTTTTGAAGCCCTTTGACATAAAATACACAGCTACCACAAGTGGTTCTCTCTGAACAAACTTAAATTGATAGCTATTTATTCCTTTGATTATTTTTCATAAATTTATCTTCTAAGCATGCTAAAAAACCCCAAATGCCATTATTTACCCAGCCTGTGGAGACCTGTGGTACCTGTGGAAGATACAAGGAAGTTAACATGATTGTAGGCTAACTGAGCTTTATAGAAGGTCGTAAATTAATTTTGTGTTTGAAAACCTAGGTGATGTTGTATGCAATATTTGACAATACTTTCCAACCCATAATAATGGGTGCTATCTTGTTTTACTAATAGCTAAAACAAAAAAGAAGCCTTAACTGCATTAGTAATGAAAATCTGTGATATAATTACCCATGTAGAATAAAGAAATAAAAATATGACAATGTGTTTATTTCTATTTGTCTTGATTCTTACTAATATAAGGTAATTAAAAAAAAAAAAGAAACTCTATTAGAATCTATTTCCTCTAAGTCTGTAGTTCTATTAGCTGATTGAACTCTGGCATATATGTACCAAAAGCCCAAGAGACTGCCTGATGCCATTCAATGTGTTCTTTTAAACAGTGCCCCTGTTTGAGAGATTGTACAGCCAGGGCTCTGTGCTCAGCCAAAGAATTTAAGGAAGACTGAGACAGCGAAGGTGTCACTCTGCTCGTTGTACGTTTTTCCTCTATGGGCTATTCACTTCAGAGTTGGGCTCAGTCATCCTTGTGGGTCCCAACTCAAAGTACTCTGGGATTCTGTGTGATTCGGTGACTTTGCAGAGGATGATTACGAAACCAGCCTCAGCAAGGCCCCATGGATATTGCAAGGAGAAAATGTTAGATGAAAAATATTAACTGTTCTGAAGAAGACTTAATAGGTCTCTTAATCTAGTGATGTGCTAAATGTTTAGTTGTGTTTTTTAAAGTAAAATATATTTAAATTGAGGACTGTGGAGCAAAACAAGAGTGTGAATCCTAGCATTAGGATGTGAGGGTAGCAATGTGTGATTTTTTTTTTTAATTTCTGTCAATGACAGATTCTAATCTACGGGTTTATTTTGGTTGTATCATGTATATGCAGCTCTTTTAATTGCATGTGTGCAGTTGTCAGGTTTATAGGTAATGCTTTATTTGTCCTAGAAGAGGCTGTCATATCTAAAACATTTTTCTCATGGCAAAGCTCTGTATTCTCCAATGAGTGGGAAACAAAAGAATCTAAAAACACTAGGTTGGGAAAGTGCTAGATTTGCGTAGGGATTTTATGCATTTGAAAATGGTGGGGTTTTTTTCAGTTTGTTTCTTTTGTTTTAGCAGTTTATAGAAAATAAAATAAAACAATTTATTGTGAAATTCTTATATGCCTTGTCAAAATTGCTGCTTGTATTATATGGAAGAAGAGGTAAACATTTACATGGAGCTGCTCATGGCATTGTGTCAGGGACAGTATCCTGAGATTCACAATATGAGTTCCCTTTTCTTAGGGAGGGGAAACTATGCTAATCTTTCCTGGTTCAGCCTACTGGCCCATCCATGCTGCTTCAGCTTGGCTTCTCTGGTATACTTGGTGGGGAAAAAAATGGCTTGGGCTTCTGAGGGGAAGACAAGTATGTGTCTTCCATTACTGTGACTTTTAATACAATTTTCACTAATTGATAGCAAAAGTTGTCCATCCACCCACACACTTTTATGCCCTGTTTTAGTTACTGTGGAGCGTTTAATAATCTACTTGCATGTTCTCATACTTGTATCAGTGGGGAAAACGTCTACTGACCTGGATCAAGCGAGATCAAACTCCAGGTTGCTGTGAGTTCCACTTGAATTACTGGAACAAGTTTAAGGTGTTCATGGGGAAAGATATTTTTACATGTATGTAAGGTATTCATTTAGGTGTTAAAAAGATTCTCTTTTTTTAATATACAGATAGCAGATCCACTTCTAAGCTTAGTTTTGGATTTTTAAAATATCTCAAAATGGATTTCATGTAATGTGTTCCTTCCTTTACACTTCAGTGTGAAGTTGCATGTGTAATTACATAATATTTGGATCTTATGATAGTTACATGGAACAGCAAAATTTACTACACTGATTTAAGAATTTGATAAGTACAAACACATAAACCTATTTAACTGGGAATGTGATTTTTGTTTTTCACTAACAGTGAATTTTTTTTGGAAGATAACTTAAGTAGGACGTTGGCACTTACAAATGACCTATACAATCTTTTATAATTCCAAGTTTGTGTCAAAGCTAAGACACTAGAGGGAGCCCATATCACAGTTGTCTGCACTGAGAGAAATGGCTTTACATAGATAAAACTATTTCTACTAATGAGTAATTTAAAGAGAAACTTCTTATGGCTTTGCAATACAAAAGAAAATATCACAGTACTATAGCACACTTAGTTGAAAGCATTTTTGCAAGTCCTTCAATTCATAAAGTCAGTTCTCCCTTACCACTATCTGCGTTTTTTGAGTGCTGTAAAAAGAGTACAACAGAGAAATCTGTTCTGGTGCTTACGTAATAGAAAACAATTTATGGCCGTTCCCTTTTAGAGGACTCTCAAGACTCTGTGAGTGCAGTAACACAGAGGGAAGGCTTGAGTACGTGCGTGTTGAGGCATTCTGCTTGTTCAGGCCGTGTGGAGGCATGAGATTTTTGAGATCTGCTAGGAGACAAGATTTTACCTTTGTTTGTGAATGCCTGTATGTTGCATGTAACTTCCTGCCACATGTCAGTGAGCATGTAAAAGATTGCTTCTGCAGCACTAAGCAGCAACGTGTGCCAGCCACTGGGCAATGGACCTTGGGTCATGTTACAGCAGCCGAGGGGTCATGGCTATAGTAATTATTTAACTGCAGTCTTTAACCTTTAGATCGCAGTTTCCCCCTCACTAAATAAAGAGGCTTTAGAATTTAGCAAGGCTTTTGTCCCAGACAGATTGCTTAAGGCTGCACCTGCGCTGCATGATGTCGTTTCCATCCTGTGCCTGTGCTTCCTGCCTGTGGTACTTTCAGGTGGTAGTGCCCGCCCAGTCTCCTCCTGTTATATAGTCAAAATGACACTCAAATCCACAAGATGGGAAGTATTTTTAGTTTCAGTCTGGATGCAATTGGGCTCACTCGAACTGAGAGTGCAAGTCTGGATGAGATTTAAAAACAGTATTTAATTTTAACTGCCCAGCCTTATGTTCACTGTACTGAATACTTCAGTTCAAGGAACTGGAATATGTAATGTTTTCAAAATTTCTATACATAAAGGATAGTTGAGAACATGTTGTTTTGATAAAAATACTTAAATGCAGTTTTTATTAATTCTGAGGGACAACTTCCACATTTCATGTAGCAATTCACAAGGGATTCAATACTGAAGACCTTCAATATCCTAATTGCAGTTTGTTTAGTCTCTTATTTTAAAAATGTTGGACCTAAATCCATCAAAATCTGTTTACAAAGACAGTATTCAGTATTAACTGCTTTTTTTCTTCCATTCAGATCCCTTTGTCATGCTTCTAACAGCAAGCATTTTTTTCAACACTGCATTAGCAAATGATTATGTAAGTGTGTGCTGCAACTATTCACAGGGTAGGTAGTATCAACATTGTATTTACAATTCAAATAAGAGTAGAGATGTATGTAATTTATCAGGACACCCTCTCTCCATCCATCTGTTAAGTGTGCTCTTAGAATCCTCTAACAGAAGAAGCTAATCCAAACATCTTTCCTCAGCATAGATACTGTTTGTCACTATGCACTACACTTGTGTTTTGCTCTGGACTGGTTTTCCCAGATTGCTGTGGTTTTGTCCTTCTAATCACAAGGAATGTTTTTTAGAGCTTTGCTAAGATTAGTAGAAAATTACTCCTAATAGTTATAAATCTCAGTTGCTTGTGCAATTTTTTAAAAATTAGCAGCTCTTATGCATGTTTGTGTATGTGTTTTAATATATCAAAATATAGTAATGGAAATATTGTATATATGTAGTGCAAAGCTACTATTAATATTGTTTTCATGGTTTGAAGAGTAGTCAGTGCTTTTTCTAAAGCTCTCTGTCCATAGCACAGAATGAACCGAGCAGTGAAATTACAGAACTGGTAATTTTACTGGTCTTTGTGGTTCTTAGTATGGATCTACAGAAAGGTTTTAAATATCTACCAGCTGATTCTCACAACAGCTCTCAAGCAAAAGGGTATTTCTATTCCCATTTTGAAATTGTCAAGTATGGTATTCAGATCAGTACTGAAGTAACAAGCAGCTTTATGTACACCTTTTAGGAAAAGAAAAGGCAAAAACTTCCTTGCCTTCTGAAATGGAAGATGAAGTCTAGGTGCTTGTATTACCAGAACTCCTGTTTTCCTGAAGGTCTGTGACATCAGCACTTTCTTACCCATTGGAGTGAAAAGAAGCTGAGTTTAACAGTAGGAATGTAGTTCTTCTGATGCAATTTTTCTTTCTTATTAAAACAGGCTAGGGTATATTATCATACTGCAAATAGGCAGCAGATTTGGGAGGCAATTCCCATTTCAGAAGTACAATGATAAGCAGCTAGAGACAGAAGGACTTATTAAAGTATTTAGCTAACACAGTGACACCAAGAAGTGAAAATAGTCCCAGGTTTGTAGGCTACTTGCAGCTTAACAAACTGTCATGTTAGGAAATCTTTTATGACTATCCACTATTTTTCCATTACCAAAATAATGTGTGTTTGCCCCACAAAGGCATGTGAATCCCAGTTTGATTTTATCAGTTCTCTGCCTTCTCAGTGTTCACTTACCTATTGTGTTGGGGAGTTTGGCTCTAAAAGGCACCTCCTGTTCAAGTAGCTATTTCTGTTGGGTGTGGAGCATGACAAGCTCAAATTGGGCAAAAGTCTCTCACTGAAGGACTGGCTGTGGAAGTAATGCTCTAAGTGTTTTTCAGACAACAGTTGAACTGGCTGGGATTGATGTATTAAACAGTGTTCAGGTGTTGGTGAAAGGCTATACTTGCCAGATCTCAGAAATTCAACTTGAGAATCTGGGAAAATACTGACTTGTGGATGTCAGAATTTTCCCAGTATCTGGAGATGAAGATTTCTGCACAGGGCAGAACTAACAACCCAAAAATAGTGAGGCACTGAGGTTAAATAGCTGTGAAAATCTTCTGAAAGCATAATTTGTAGGAACAAAGCTATTTACTTGTTTGAATGATTGACAATTCAATCACTAGTAATTCACAAGTTTCCATTAGACTGAAGGAAGAATATGCTAGTCCTGCATCACAGTGATGCATTTAGAAAATAATTCTAGCTTTCTGTAATTGTTTACATGAGTAACAAGGTTGAAAGAAAATAACTGAAAATTAATTGGAGTCTCTGTTCCAGTCATGTATGCAATTCTATTTTAAGATAAAAATTTTGAAGTGCCCTTAAAACAGAAAATTCTTACATTTTTGTGTTAAAGATGATTGCTAACCTGCAGAAGTAAACCATGGCAGGGTTTTTCCACTTACCACAAAGGGATGATGGTGGTGTGTGTCAAGTCTCAAACACTTGCCTGCTTGTTCCATGTACTTTCCAGTCCATCATGTAAAGAAGAAAACTCATTATTATGGAATTTCTTTTGAATTTGTGATTGCTCTGGGAAATATTTTGTTTTCAGTCTCTCTTTTCTATGTGAAATATGTGAAAGGGTGGAGCTGCAACAGCAATAAGAGATCTCTTGGTAGAACCTTATGTTATTATAACTAGTTGTCTTGACCTGAAGATGTGTAAAGAGAAATAATACACCACTGGAAATCTGTACTTAAGGATCACTACAGAAACATATTTGATGGAAATAGATGCCCTGTGCCCTTACTGCCTTGTAGTAATTGGAAAGTTTATGTGGGCTTGAGTTTGTTTGGCTGGACTTTGATGAAGGATTTTGTGTGGATTTTTTTTTTTTTTAAATATTGCTATGAGTAAGCACAACTTCTCAAGAATGTTAGAGCTGTGTTTAGAGAAGAGCAGTGTGCTGACCAGAATGCCTGAGATAAACGGATGATGATGAGCTTTTGTCCAGTCTGTCTTGTTCTGGATGATTCACAAACTAGAGACAAGATTTAGTGAAGGATTTTGCTTAATCCAAGTGATGGGGACACATGTTTCCACAATAAAATGTCCAGGACTGCATTTCAGAGGCTGTGTAAATATAGCTTGATGTTTTCACTGTATGTCTATAATAAAAGATGAAATTAATATGAATAAATGTTTATTTTAAACATTTATCTACTCTGTTTGTTATCCATTTTGGGGCAATATTGTTTTGTTGCAGATGCCAGTATAATTGTGAAGATATGTGACCAAGTAAATATTATACTTGAGAGGTAAACAAAATAAATGTCAATGAAATATAGTTCATTTAGAGTTGTTTCATATTTTGTGAGGAATTAGGAAGCTAATACTTGTGATTTAGATCTGAGTAACACATTTGGTCCATCCTAAGAAGTTTATAAAGTAATTATACACTTTCCTTTTTTGTTAATTCCTTAACAATATGTGGCCTTCATTATCTTTAGGCAGATGCTTTCTGGAGACGGTTATATTTTACTGATCAGTAATTTATATCCTGCTGTATAAAACCAAAATTCTGTAGTCTAAGCTGAATGAAAAAGAGTATCATCATCAAAACTAAAGTTACCTTAAGCCAGAGGGATGAATCTCTAAAAGAGAGATGACAAAGAAGGGGTGAACATGAGGTTGGGAACTTGCAGGAATAAGTTTTGGAGGATGTCCTCTGTGATTCTAACGAACTTGGGAGTGTAAAGGTGACTGGCAGGAGCCTTGTCTTGTCCGCTGCTGTTTTTGCTGGTTTGCACCATATTAGCTGATGAACCAGAGTTTGCTTTCTCTTCTCTGCCTTCTCCAGTTGCAGTATATGGAATTGGCTTCTGTATTTGACCCCTTTGTCTGAAACAATGAGGGTTTAGTGTAGAAGAAGAGATGATGTACTTAATTAGAAATTAAGTGATTGTTTTGTTCCTATAGTACTACATGTCCTCAATTTCAGACTTGGGATAACTTGCAGTATTTTGAAACTGGACAGTAATTTCTTTGATTGCTAAACCACATTTTGATAAGTTTTTTTGTCTGGTTTGTGTAGCATGATACATTATTCAGTTCAGAAGTCATCTGGTAGTTTTATGTTTTGAATTCTCCGCTGTTCTACTTTATATTACAGAATCACTAGGTTGGGAGAGACTTTCAAGCTCATTGAATCCGAGCCATGCCCTAATATCTCAACTAAACCTGAGTGCCACATCCAGTTTTTTTTTAAACACATCCAGGGATGGTGACTCCACCACTCTGTTAAATTATTTAACTTAGGAGTTTCTGTGACTGTTTTGAAAATGAAATTGTTTTGATTATTGAAAATATTTACTTTCCTGTTTAAGAAACAGTGACCCACTCCTGCTAAATGGTGAACAGCTTTCATTGTTCTAATGACTTTTCCTGTCTCAAGTTGTGAGGAATACTTGAGTGAACGCTCTTTAAATGTAATTTCAGAATTCTGTAAGCATCAGCTCCTCTCTATGCCTAACAGTAACAGTAAGCTTAAGCAATGTTATTAGTAAGTACTCTGAATCTCTGGCAACACCATCATGACTAATGGGCTCAAAAAGATAGTTGATTCTTATTCCTTCATGTGGAATCTTGATTCTACTAGATCAAGTAACCTATTTACAGGGTTTGACCAAAACATTTTCATATATTCTAAACCTTAAGTAATGTGTTATATTTTATAATTGTCACCTTATGTCCCAAGTGCTAATACTGGCAGGTGAATTCTCTACTGCCATATGTAGCAAATATCCTCTTGCTACTTAGGCAATCAAAGCTTATATATTTTTCCAAATATTTGTTAGCCATATGCATTTTATATAGTCACTTATTTTCTTATAAATACTCAGGGAACACGGCAAAAACTGACAGACTGTCTTAAAAAATATATCATTTTGCCTAGTTTAAACATGAACTTTTATAAAGTGAGCAATATTGTTACATGTGAGTCTGATTTTCAAAATTCTTTCAGAATATTGCATATCCAAAGATGAGTAAGAGCTATGTCTAGCATTTCTCTTGTCAGATAATGTTATAGTTTCTCCTTCATATAATTGTAATTCCATAAGCTAATTAATAATTTTTGCAAATTAAACTGGTAGAGGGTACAGATGAATTTTATTCCAGTGCTGATTAACAGCATGGTCTAATGTTACTTGATTAAGTGTGTTCTGTGCTTGTTTAGAAAGGACAGATAGACTGTGTCACTTGCAGCATGAGCAAATTGCTAGTCAGATCATTGTTCTGTTTTTCAAAAAGCAATCATGAGAGATAAAACCTGATCTTTTCATTATGTTGCAAGTGAGATTAATGAACAAGCAAAAATGGAGAAAGTGCTTTCTTTAGAGACTACAGCACTGTCTAGCAAGTATAAATAAATGGGATGTATGTAAGTTCGGCCTCAAACTATGGATAATTTAGCCTTGACTTGATCTCTTTGTGTTGCCATTCTAAAAATAGAATTAATCTATTAAAGATGCTGAATGCAAGCAATCTTTATCCTTTTATTCATCCGTGTAATATGTTAGAGAATAAGACTGGATATAAAAAGTAGAATATTTAGTGATACATATGTATACATATATATGTGTACATGTGTATTTACACATATATAACTGTACATGTGATAGACAACTGCATACTTGGTGTCCTCTGCTTTTTGTGTAATTGTTGGTACTTTCATCCAAAGAAGATCCTGTTTTTTAACTCTAGTGCCACTTGTGTCATTTTGGATAGATAGTTGTTCCTAAGTATTGCTTGATGCTAATAGGCCTTGCAACACCCCGTACAGAGCTGTGACGTGATGGGTGCAGGTTTGTTTAACAAGAGTAACCACAGTAACAGGTGTATGTTTCTGTAGATACAGGAATCTCAGGCAACTTAATGTTCACAGAGTGGTGCAGCAGAGAACAGAAGAGTGCTGGAATTAGGAGACAGAGGTGCTGCATTAGATGTTACAGGTGGCAGGAATCAATATATGTGTTTAATTTGGGGTTTTTTTAAGTGCTGCAATGATAAAGGCTATTTTGTTGTTTTAGAATTAAAAAAAAAAAATTACCTGTGAAATGCAGCTGTATTTCTATCATGGACTTATGGGCATTGACCTTGACTGTTTTATTCTTAATAGGATAGAATCAGTCTGTTCCACTATAGTAGTTCAAATCTGTACACCATGTGTAGTTCTGTAACTCAGAAGAAAAAAAGTGGGTATCATGAAACCATTCCACAAAATTTGCCCTTTTTGATTAATACACAGGCTATTTATAGTTCTACAAAGCACTTTTAGGTGTGCCTTTTTGCCCTGGAGTCTGAGTTAACTGACTGTAATGTTGTGTATTGTGTGTTGTATAGCAAGATTAGTAGAAACCTGCATTTCTTTTAAATGGGAACTGTCTACAGTTTAAAACACCTTTGTACTGGGCTGGTGAGATTAAAATTCTGGGAGAAACCAGGGCCACTTTTATTATTAACCCTTGAATGAGAATGAATGGGGTAAAGATGGGGGGAGAACCTGTGTGTAGACTGGTGGGAGAAGACAGAAAGCCATGCTGTTTTTTCACTGAAGAACAAAGTACCAATAATTGTATAACCTGGAAAGGATATGTAGACTCAGTGCCTTTAGGTGCTAATTCTTTTGCCTACTGAGTGCTAGGTGGATGCTATAATGTTGGAGATATCACTTTATAAAAGGAGAAACTTCCAGTTGGAAGTAAATGCCATTGCCAGTTAGAGAATGGGAGGAAATAGGGATACAGCTATCCGACAGTTTCGAACACATGCATTTCCTTGAAGGTGCTGCCTTTCATTGTCCAAGTAGGAGCATTGCAGCAGTCCTACTTGAGTCAATGCTGTAGAGCTCAGTACTGGCTGTAAATGCCTTTTGCATCCTTTTCAAAAGCAGGTTGCTCTAAAGCCAGACACTTATACTAGTAATTCTTCCTGCTTTCTTTCATGTCTAATACTGAATATGTAACTGAATTCCATTCAAGACACAGATAGCTGGAATATAAGAAATTCTGGGATCCAAATTCAGTGTTATGAATATCTATAATGTCAAGTATTCGAAGGATTTAATTAAATCCTTATGCATAGTTGAATACCTCCTGAATTTCATTTCAGTTTCAATCAAGCATCTGCAAATGGAGTTGGTGTAATCGCAGGTTTTGTGACATTTCATAAAGGATTTTTTTAGCAGTCTAAATCAGCTACAAGGTTTGAGAATACTTCTTCATTGCAGCTCTCCAAGTTCAGTAGAACAAGATGAGTTGTATTTCATGAGAAGTCAAACTGATAAGATGTTTTAGGAGAGGAAGTTGTTCAAGGAGTAAAAGATCCTAAAGTTGTCATTCAGCAATAATCAAACAAAAAGTTAAGATTTGATGTTTGAGGTTTTTGTGTTTTTCTGCAACTGCAAGGAATCAGACTCAGATTTCCATTTCCTTGGGGAGCTGTGGGCTCCGAAGTGCTTGTGTCTTTTAAACAAGCCACGCATCTCCAAAAAAGGCAAATATGTCATAGGAATGACATTTTAACATAAGCTGTGTTTTTCTGCATTAAAGTTTCTCGTGGAACAGCACAAGTTCTCTTATCTGCACCCTCTTATGGTAGAAGTAGACAGTTTTGCATAACCACTTCTGCATGCTAAGTTATCCTATTGGTCTTGAATACAGATAAAAATATGACTACATAAGAAATAGAATTCAAGAAATTGGATTGTGCTCTTTGGTCAATAATGAAATTGAAAAGCTTTGCTTGCAGATATGTCCAAATGATGTGGAACTGATGCGGTTCAAATGTGGTTAGTTTCCCTGAGGAACCCTGAGCAATGATGATGCCTCAGAGAGATGATGTGAAAGAGTGGCTGTACCATGGAAATATATTGAAAAGGCAATGAAATGAAAGGATCTGCAGTTTGAATTGCTACTTTCTCTACTTTATGCATCAAGGTTTTTTACGCTGATTAATTCACTCCCCAGCTATGATTCATTTAATAGCATACCCAGCCACTGCTTTCGTGTTTTGGAATACTGACTGCAGAGCTACTATTTTGGTCTGCAGAGCAGGCTTTCTGTTTTGTGAATTGTGCACCATTTATACCAAGTTTCACCTCTAGAAAGACAAGAAGAGTGTTACTTTTCACTTCAGTAAACTGATGTGCTTAAAGAAGATCACAAGCACTCCTCTATAATCGAAGATGTTTTACTGAAGCATCATTATTTCTGATTTTAATTACTAGGGAAATTGTGATCTATTTCACAGCACATCTTAGTTGAGGATAGATTATGTGCAGTCCATGGCTACAGTTTCCCTTCAGAATCTTTGACCTAGACCATGTCTCTAAATTCAGTGTTTTTAAGCCAGGCTTTTATTAAAAAGAGAAATGCTGTCTTCCCTTTCATCCTCTGCCATGTATTTTGTCCTGTCCTTGGAGCTGTTGCCAAGGGAGCACACAGTACGCTGGAGCAAGGAGCTATGCTGATTGAAAGTGAACTAGATTTTATGGTTTTCTTTTTACTTCTTAGTTCCATCCAAGTGAGTTTCCTGACAAACTCACCATGCAGCTGCACAAATGCTGGCACTAAGACAAGAGAAGCAGCATTGTGACACTGCTTAGGGGATGGGGAAGGAGCTTGCTCCTTTAGGTAGCTGTGCGCTCCACTGAAGCACATGCCTTGTTTTCTGGCATTAAAGAATTGAAGTGGTTGTCACTTGTGACTATTATCTCTTTTGTCTGGGAAACTTCAGTGGTTTGGAAGTGTCTCTCACCTTTTCTAGTGTCACTGCTATGCTTTCCCTGGGAGGTCCATTATACCAGGGCTCTATGGCTGATGCACAGTGAAGCAAGGCAGTTGAAAACTTCCTTTCCTGAAAGTAAAGATCTGTTGTTACTGTGTGAGGGGAAGAGGCATCTTGTGTGCACAGGCATTTTACCTCATTCCTGCAGCAATATTTAGCCACTCACAGTGATGCTGAGGAGCTTTAAAGAGACAAAGCAAGCAAGCTGGCCTCCAGGAGAGAGAAGCTCTGCTGTTAATGGTATTGCAGATACCATTTTTTATTGATTTCAGTAGTTCAGTCATTGGTTGCTAATACACAGATTTCTTGTATTAGACATTTTTCTTGCCTGTTGATTATTGTTCCCTATCATCATAAAACTTTAATTCTAAAAGCATCCAGCTCTTAAAGGAAACAATTTAATGCCAGTGTTCTAGGCATACAAATTAACTTCCACAGCCCAAGATGCATGTTTGAGTCAGGCCTCTCAGTTCATATTCCGGTAAGGATTGTTGCTGCTGCTTCTCCTTTGTTCAGAGATAGTTTATTCCAACTCTTTGATTTTCTTAGTGGGATTTTAGTTTTGTGGTGACATAGCAGTAGCTTTTAGGAGTGACAAATACAGATCCAAGCAAGATCCAACAGAGCTGGAGCCTGTCTGTTTTTTAAAACTGACTTGTTTCTTAGCCAATCCCAGCACTCAAACTGACACCCTCCAACCTCCCGAACATCTCTTTATGGAGAAGTGCAGTCTGACTAACTTGTGGCCAGATGTGTGATGCTATGGAGCTGGTCTGGAGTGAAGAACTGCTGCTTTCTGTAGAGATGGGGTGTTACAGTGTTCCTGCTGGTCTGTGGTATGACCCAACACTTGCAAATGCTTACCTGTTGCAGCTGCAGTGCCAGGCAGAGTTGTTTACTCTGTGCTTGCTGCCGATTTCCAGGGAGAAGCAAAAGAAATGGAACGGTTTGTGCTAGTCATTAAAGTCAATGCCTGTTTCTGTTCTCGGTGTGTATCCAAATATGAAATTTCTGAGTTAACATCTGAGGGCTTTTTAGAGCTAAATTATGTTTTTTGTTTGTTTGTTTGTTTTTTTGTTGTTTATTTTTTAATGTGTAAAAGTTAATGTTTTATGCAAGTCTTTATCCCTACGTGACTAAACGTAGGGAAAACTGAATTCCAAGTTAAGAGCAGGTAGCAAAGAAGGAAACCCTACATAAAGGGAAGTATTTACTGTCTTTGTTCAGTTAAGACATATTTGTGGTACAAATATGTGACTGACTCTATTTCAACCAACAATTTATTGTTGTTTGCAAATCCTCTAACACTTTCAGAATCTTTTCTGAATCTCTAAATAGTTTGATTTATGTATTTATTCTTATGACATGAGCTTATCCAGGGATGAAATCATTACTTTCTTTTTTTGGGGGTGAGAGAGACTCATGATTGTTTTGATAAGTGGAATAATAGGGCCTCAATTTAACCATAAGAGCGATACAAACAGCCTAGATATGCTTGCATTCAGGTAGCATTTTTAATGCAGTATTCCTTCTAACTTTTGATAATTCTTTCAAGTAAGAAACCCTTAATCCATATATGCAACAACACTTTTACAAAGTATGTAATTTATCACTGGTCTGTGTGAAATATATTGTATGCTTCAATACAGATATTGCTAGATGAAGTTTCTATTATTGTCATTTTTCAAACTTATGAAGGGCTAGGCACAACCAAAATGGAAAAGATGCATGATGAAATGTAAATATTCTGAACTTGCTTGGCAGCAAATCTTAGAATATTTTGCCTCAGGATTCTTCTCTATCTCCTTTTTTTTTTGCTTTATACTCCCTCCAACCTTAAGATATCATCAACTCTTCCAGTCTTGAGATTAATGTCAGCTTTAGATGTTTTTAAGGAGCTGGGGAAGGAAGACAGACATTTGGAGTATTAAGTTCTGAATTTTGTCATTAGAATTGCAGAATTTCTGTAATAGGAACAATAAACAACTAAATGAGAGTGCAACAAAAGAGAATGTGAGAGAGATCTTGATGATCTCTCAAGGTACTTGAGAGACAATCACTGCCAATGCTGAATCAGTTTATGGGATTTTGTATCTTAATTAATTGGATCAAAGAAAGGGTCATTTACATGGCATCTGTTCAGAGTCACAAACCAGTCTCTGGCACGTGGATTTCAAAGTGCTGCTAAAAATGAGTCCTTCCTGCTTGTTCATACCTTTTGAAGAGATAAATTTAGACACATTTATGAAGAACTATTTAGTGATTTCTTTCTAATTTTAGTTTTAATTCTTTTATGTTTTAGAGACTGTGTGGGTGATGATATTGAAAAATTTAAATACATGGAATCTTTTGGTGGATGGTAATTTAAGGTCAAATAAAGTGCACTAATGGATTATTCTACTTTCTTTGGCCACTTGTTTGATCTTTATTTATATGATTACTAAATGTTAGAACTATTAATAGAATTAGACTCTGAGATATTTGAGAAATTAATTGAATAGGCAGAGGATTAACAAAAAGCACTTAGTGTAGGATGTATACAATTTTTCACAGTGCACTGTTTCCATCAGCTGCTTGCTCCCAGGAGTCATTTTTGCATATTTCATTGCAAGCACATGAGCACAGGCTTTTCAGTGGAAATTTTGCATGATAATACCTAAGCTGTTGCTAATGGTTTCTATGAAGTCCATGTACTGAAGACCAAACAAAATAAATAAAATTGAGTTATCCACTCATTGCTATTTCCTAATATTTAACATTAAAACTAAAATTTTCAGGTAAACCTAATTACAAGAACTAGGATCTGGAAACATGACAGTGACCAGTGTGTTGTGGCTTGTGGTTTTGTTTGTTTGTTTAAACTGTTTTGACTTTTCTTTCCCTGCCTAGAGATTTTGCAAACTTTCAAATGCTACCCGATTTTTTTTTTTCATACTGGAGCTAATGTAAGCTTTGGAAATTTCTGGAGGTTTTTTCCCCAAATGCTTTTTGACATTTTAGTGTTACTGCTTACTCAATGTTTTCTAAATGTGAAACTGTTGTAATTAGTCTCTGGTAGAATATGGGTATATGTTAGGATTCCCAGATGTTATGCAACAATTTTGTTTTACACTTCCAGAATAATCTGGCCACAAGCAGAAGCACTCTGGCCCTGGGCAGAACATCTCTGTCCCATTCTTGCTTTTTGCCTTGTGTTCCTCTGGCACCGAATAGGGTTTGGCCAAACACATGATTCAGAAGAGTTTACTTTACTGAAGACATTATTCTGATTAATACTATTGTGGTGGAAGAACATCAGGTTAAGAGTCCCTGTGGGCCAGACTGCATATCTGTTTGGAACTAGAAACCCTAAAGTCTGAGCCTAAAAGTCTAAGCCTTATAAATTGCTTTATTGCTGCAATAAATTTTATTAGTATGACAGAGGATAAATTTCTCTAAAGCACAGTATTTCAAATGTGTCCCATGGAGTCCAGCATTGTGCACAAATTAACTGGGATTCATTGTCCCATGTTTATATGCTATTCCAATGATGCAGGAAGTTTCATAGTAGTTCAGAAGTGTCTGAATCCCGAGCTGTCTGTTGACCTTGGTGCTATCCTTTTCCATGTATTTTTTTTTCCAGTTCAGCTGTAGACTGTAAATCAGCTATACTCTGACAGTTTGCCAGTTTCTCTGCAGATATATATGTACCTCAGAGGAGTCATTTACAAATTTAATCTGGAAAAAATTAACCTGGATAAAGCTCTGAGCAACCTAACCTCATAGCTGACCTGGATTAGAGCAGAAACTGGGACTAGAGGCTTCCTGAAGCCACCTCACTCTTTTTTTTTTTTCTTCTTCCCCACTTTTATTTTCTATCTATTTTTTCCCAGAATGGGACTGCAGGAATTCAGGTTTAGGAAATTCTTTCTTTCCTTTTGGGTCATTCCACAATCAAAAATATTGCAGAATACTGGAAACTGGAGTGGTCATGTACGTGGAGTGGACCTGAGAACTGATTTCTACTGTCTTTGACAATGGAGGTATTTGTTTTACTGAGTACTGCAGTTGTCTTTTCCTTTGGTCCTTCATTGTGGCTTTTGACATGGATAATCTTGGCTTAGAATCAGAGTTATATGCTGGCCTTTTCTACACTATCCTCTTTGTGGTTTGAGTCTGTGTAACTTTTTCAGATAAAAGCAGTGCATGTATTTTATGCTCATAAAGTAATCCTTAGGATCCATAAGTAGATAGCGGATAGTAGGATAGTGACAACTCATCATAATGACAATTCATAAGTAGTAGATAATAGGATAGTGACAACTCCTCATTCATCTCCCATCCTCATCACTTCTAGGTGTTAATATTTTGGTCAGAGGCTGTACATACAGGTTGCAGATGCTTCCTTTATGTCTCCAAAAACCAGCATGTCAGAACTGACCTTCACTACTTCACAGTGAAAAATAATCAAAATTTCCCCTTTGAGACTGCATGGGCACACAGACATATATAGTTTATCTTACTTGGATCAATTCTTAATAAGGACAGGCAGTTTTGTAAGCACTTCTGTCAGGAAGTTTGTGGTCACATACTGGCACAGGTTACCCAGAGAGGTTATAGAAATAATACCTACAGATATTCAGATCCTGACTGGACATGATCTTGCTCAGACTGCTGTAGGTGACCTTGCTTGAGCTGGATGATATTGTTGAGTCCCATTCAACCACGCTTGATCATTCTGTGAAAATTTCCTTCCAAAAAGAGAGCCATAGTTCCTGTGTTATTGGATTGTGTTTATACTGTCAATAATCCTGTCATGAATTATCTCAATGTTTTTTTTCACTGTATGCATCATCCCTAAGGCATTTAATAATGACATGATATCCTTTTATTGATGAACATTCAGAATTCCTGCTGATTCCAAGGGAAGTGGGGGCAGAATATTGCCCTGGAGAGATCAATCAATATCATACTCAAGTCTCCTAACCCCTAGTTTCCTAAATGACTGATGCTCTGCACTTGTACACTGTACTACCTGGTGATGTTTTTAAAAGGCCGTTTTGATTTTATAAACCATCCCTGAGCAGTCAGGGACTACTTTGAAACTAATTGCACGGTGCAACTGGGAACTCTTATTGTATGTATAATGAAATATGAAGCGTTTGGATAGAATGAATTAGTCAAAAATTGTAATTGGAAAAACAAGACCTCTATTAAAATTTATTCCACTTGTATGGAGAGAGGGCAACACTTCTACCTAGAAGTCTTTTAATTTTTGTAATACACTGTTGAGTCAGTTCACAACTGAAATTTGATATCAGTAACTGTGGATATTATTTTAACTTTCTGTAGTGTAGTAATGCCGTAGTAGATCTTTTTCCACTGTACAAAATATTTATAGGTGATAACTACCATGTTGTGAAAAACAAGGAATGAATATTACAAAATATATAAAAACAGTCTGAAGTGGTCCATAGGGTGAGGAAGAAGAAATAATCAATGTAATACCACCTTCTCTGGAAAAGTAAGGACTCTCCCCTTCCCCATCAACATTGTCTCACCAGTGAAGATTCTGGCACTGAGGACTCACTATAATGTTCCTGTAGGCAGAAGTGACCCAAAAGGGCAGAGAAAAGATGAGCATAACATTAAAGAGAAATCGGTAGGTAGTAGAAAGCTTGTGTATCTCACTTTTGACTCAGTAAAATTTGAACTATAATGTTGATAATTCACTTTTACTGGACACATAATTCTTTGATTACACAGTTAAGGCTTTAATGAAATGAATGTAAATTATAGCTTTGTGCTTAAGTAGCATTCCCTCCCTGTTTTTCCTGGAAGATGTTGAGTACAATGTGAGTCAGCAGCAGGTACATAAACACTCTCTCCTTCCCCATCCAGTTCCACAGTGGTGTCAGTATGCTGACATGCTGCATTTTGGGGCAGAATGGAGGTGTCCATGAGATACAGACCACTCAGTTTTGTGCTATGTAATAGCTTATAACATATTTTTCCCTCATTATTTTTCTTTGGTGATCTATGTATGAACAAAATCTTCAGAGACAAAAGATTATGCTTATGACTATGCATCTGCTATCTCAAAGGGCTCAAGAGAGGACATTTGGCCCTTTGTGACTGTAGTGTTTTTCTCTGGTAATTCCTCTAATATGCTAGCTGGCCTCCTACATCAACTCCTCTGGCGACTGACAGCACTTTTTCTTCATGAAAAGAAATTTTTAATGGGCTTCTCCATAAATAGCTGGAACTTGCAGTCCTATGTGAAAAATACAGGATATGAGTCATTAACAGCAGCAGGAGACCTTAGATCCTGGGTAGCTTTACGTATCTTCTGTGGCCATATCAAGGGCTGCATTTAATCTGAGCAGCACATGTTCATTCCAGATAGCTTTAGGAGGCAACCTGGCTCCCACTGGCTGCTTTTGTAGTATCTGCTCTCTAGTAAAACGTACTCCAGGCTTGAAGAAACTCTAGTTTATTTTAGAGTCACTCAGTTTCTGGTACCTTAAAGGAAAATTGAGTAATTACTGGATTTTCTTTGGGACAAGAGAGGAAGAGACTAACTCAGGAAGCCAGACCTCAGTTATTTCCAGAGTTTTATGTCTCCTGCTCTGCCAGAGAGGTCACTTTTCTGAGGATTTCAATGAATCTTTAAAGATTTTAACTAGGTTAACACTTTGACTAGTCAAAGAGAAATTGTTGTTCTGACAGTTTCTGTAAATCTTTATTTCTAATATTTTAAAGCATTCAGTTCAAAAAACAGTGTTAACTATTTGTTCTTATATTCCATTTGCAGTAGTTACATATGGATTTTAAGTTCTTGAATACAGTTTTGAATTGCTTTACACTTCCATCTTTCACAGATAAAAAAGCCAAAGTACAAACATTACGACTTATTTTAAGGTTGGGCTCGGTGGGAGAGGGGAAAAAGCAATACCTTCCAGGTCTTTTGACTTCCAGGACTGTGCTTTAATAAAACATCTTCTGGATAATTTAGCAGTAGTCTGCTAAGCAAACTCCAGTTCAGGAGAACTTCTTGCTTGAGGCCAAAGTTGAATAAATAGTTTTAATTCTTCACATCTGGCAGATGAATTCCCAAATCTTTTAAGGCAAAAAGTTAAATGTTTACGGTTGTCAGAATATATGCAATGCAATTTAGTGTCACAGACCAGCAAAACCTGAGTGTTTTTTTAAGTTACTGTGAAAACTCCTTCTGTAGCTGAATTTCCTTAATGCTGATGCTGTTATCAGAAATTACATATGGTATTCCAGCTAAAATTGTGAAATTTATGGTATATTAGGTCATACTGGAATAATTGTCAAACTGTTTTCTGTGCCTATGATGAGTAATATTGTGGGGCTTTTGACTGGAATGATGGAAATTTGTAATATGCTTATAGTAGGGTGTCTGTACTGTGACTGGAAGGACATACACATCTATAGAGTGACCACAGCTGAGATTTAAATTCAGGTCTAGAGTGGCACCTAGCAAACCCTGATTTCCGAATTATTTTCATTGCCAAATAAGCTACATATTTAACTCCCAATGCAAGGAGGCTATGTTGAGTGATTACTCTTCCATTAAAGCTACAGAATAACTCACTGTTAAGGAGGCTGCTGCAGTCACTCAGGTGGAAATCTGGAATGCTTGGACCACAAGAGTGAAAACATAAACCTTACAGCTTTGTCTGACTTATGTAAAACAGGGCTGATGGGCCCTTGACTAACCTTAACTGTCAGACTCTGACAAAATGATGGGCAACTATGAGATTTTTATTTGTAGATGTCAGCTTGAAGCTGATTTATAGGAGCTTTCCAGTCAGAGCTAACTGCTTAGGGCTTCAGGGACTGTATTGGATGTTATGGACATTCCAGAATGTACACAGGCAGTGCAGAGAGGCTTTCAGTAGGAAGAATAGGATGTCAATTTAAGGGATTTGAAATTCCCTGTAAATCCAGATTCTCAAGTTGCTATTTCTGGTTTCTGAGATTTCTAGTTCTGAAACATGAAGTACATAATCCCAAAATTTGGCAAGCAACAGAGAAGATGACTAGCTCTTTCCTAGTCTCTGCCTTGATTTTCCAGTTTTATTAGAACAGTTACAGATTTCTGTAAGGTTACAGATGTGTGTCTTTGCTCACCAGCCTTTAATGAACTTTTTTGTTTTGGTAGCACATCACCTATTTATATTTAATGGCTAAGAAGTTACCTGCAACATAGCAGACATGACAAAATCTTTTTCATTTCCTGACTTTTTACACTCTATCTCTTACAGGTGTGTAAAAGTTAAGATGTGAGCCTTATTTGGGTAAGGCCAGTCAACATTCCTGCTTGCTTGGTGGCTAAATGGAGATGGAATTTGTGTTCTAAATACCTTTCATTTGCGATACGCTTTAGGAGGTGAAGGTGTGTATATTTCTTCTGCTTCCATCACTCTGTATGCTCCCTGTTTTGTGGCAGGAAGTGAAGCAGACTGGGAATTAGTGGCTCATGATGTTCACTAAGTGGCAGTCCCAAATTTCATATGTGCTTGCCTCCCATCTGCTAAGTGGATGAGTCATTTATGACTCAACTTTCTCCACTCATCTTAAGAATAATTCCTAATGACTCACATAGAATGTTTGCAGGGGCTCCTGCTGTTGGAGAGCACTTTACCTCTTCTCTTGTCTTCTCATCTCTCCTGTAGTGTGGACTGCAGTTTAACTTCCACAGCAAAATCCTCTCACCTGGAACTCAGAATTGGTGCAGTTGCTGCTTTTAGTGAGTCATTTCTGATTTAAGTATGAATTTTGCCTTTGTTGGTAGTACTGTCACTTAGTGAGGTGGATAATATGAATTGGTGCAGGTAAAGCCCAGGTGTGTAGCTCCTGGAGGTGCTTGTGGTGCACACAATGCTCCTGCAGGACAGGATGGTGCAGGAGCAGGACCTGCCCTCGTGGTGGCTGTGCCCATCAATGTCCATGGATGAGTGGACTCTGATCTAGAGCCTCAGCAGCGTTGGGTGCAGGCTTGCCTTCAGCTGGAGGACATGCAGTAGGGAAAACCAGGGTCGGGGGTTTGTTACTCCTTTTCTTGTGCACAGTAACACTGACCCAGACTTTGTACTAGATCCATTTTAATGCTAGGCTGATCTTTGTCTTATCGCCTCTGTGTTTGAAGTGCAAGTGGAATATGAATCCTTGTCATCAATGCCTACTCTAACTCATGTAGCAGCAGCAATCTGCAAGTATGCAGAGAGCTTCAGTAACTCATAAGAGTTGCTAGTGATGTCTATAGGTGATCAGAAGAAGCTAAAGGGGTGGCAGAGAATTTTTCTTGGACTTACCTGCTTATGTATATTTGCACATCCTTGACAAATCACAGCTAAAAATATACGTAAATGTACACTTCCCTTTGAGAAAAATGCAAATATTGCATCCATGAGATGCAAATAGCAGCTCATGTATTACAGTTTTCCCAACCATATGGCCAATCCTATGGATGTGCCCCTTATGTAAGATTATGTAAGAGAGACCCTGTTCTACACTTCAGTACTGTGTGACAGTTCACTGGAAAGGGAGTCTGAGAATCATTAATTGAAAGAAATGTCTAGTGTTTTCCATATTTGAATTTTTAATTTCCAAATAATTCCATTAATAAACAAAGTTTTTACACTTAGAAATGAACCTTCATACTATAACTCCTTTTACTTATCTTTCTATTTAATTAGAACTAAATAGCTGTTTCTCTTCAGTTCATTCTTTTGTCCCTAAAGCAATTTCTTACGTGTCCTCACTAATTACTAAAATCACATCTCAATGGCATCCATTCCTGATGGCTCTGTGATTGTTTCAGGGTTCATGAGAAAGAAGCACTTGCTTCACAATCTATATCTGAAACTAAATAGCTCATAAAAATGTAATTTTATGTTCCACTTTATTCTCTGTTAGCAGATATTTTCTAATTGGAGTTTAAAGATAATGTGGACATTGCCCCCAAACGTAAATGAATACTAAAATGAATACTTGGCTTAGGTTTTTAGGAAGAATGTAGACACAAAAAAGGGTGGTTAGCAGAAACAACTGCATGAAATGAGGATTTCTACATCTGAAAGGAAAACCAAAACATTTTAATAGGATCACCCAAAAGGAATAAAATTATTTCCTCTCCAGATACCTGATAGCCATGGAAGGTGGATGGTTTTTTTATGTAATTTGATGAGTTGATATTTAATATAACTGAACTTGAAGGAAGGGAGTCAAGCAGACTGCAGATGCTGTTGTTATCAAAATAATAACACAAAATTCTCTTAAACACATTTTTGAAGGTCAGAATAATTAAGAAATATCACTTGGGGACAAATAGCTATGGAAAATGGAGACACAAATGGGCCAAGACAAAGTAAAGTCTGTATGGGTGTAGTAAGATTATCAGACACTGCTCCCAAACATCAGCCTACAGCCTGATCTTGGACTTTGCTCTTACTGACAGCCATAGCACAAAAGTAGGAATGTACTGATTTCAGTTTATTCATGCTACAAAGTCAGGAGATACAAAATAGTGAGGGTGATCATAAACATATTGCATAAAAGCAATTTCATGACCTTGTGAAACAAATAGCAATAGGAAATTTCCTATTGGGAAAGGTAAGGTTGTGCCTTTATGGGCCAGCATTTCTATTAGACACTGGAGGTCCATCAGTTGGGAGTGGTGAAGATCAAGACTGTTAGTTTACTACAAGGCACAAGAAGATGTAAAATCGTGAAAAAAGGAAATGTATTGCCAGTAGCGTATGGGCTGAGGTCACTGCAGCAAAGGTGGGGACCCAAAAATGGGTTCTGTGCTGTCGAACAAGGAACTCATTGATCTTTAATCTCCAGCACACTGAAGCCTTGCCTGCGAGAGGAAAAAAAAAAATGTATGCAAATGGTGATTTTTCAGTTTTGCATGCTAAGCTTTGTATATGGATTACAGGCTTCCATGGCTGTCACTCAGTGTCTTTGTACGCTCAGCGAGTGCACAGGTGGTTTTTAGCATCCCTCATTGCAGATTTTATAGCTTTAGTATAGAATACTAAAACATTCTCTACATCTTGTTTTTTCAAATAAGTACTTTGATTTTTCTACCACTAAGCAGATCTGCATTTCCTTGCTGACTTCAATGGAATTGGGAAGGGACCCAAGAATACCCATATTGGTGTCTAGCATTTTGCAGATGCCTTTGGAAAATTTGGTCTGCAGAACTGATCAAGAATAGCTACTTCCCTTGTGAAGTGATCAGAGAAAAAGATCTCTGAACTATGTCGTAGTGATTTTACTTAAATTAGAAGAAAAGGTAAGAGAACAGTTAATATCACACACTGCATATTATTCTATATTCTTAGCTTATATTTTCGATAGCACAAGCTGCCAGATAAAAATACATATGCAAAATGAATGTTTGGAGAGTGTCCAGCAACAGACTATGCCAGTGGATCCTCCTGGATTCATTTTTGAACTCTAAACAAAATTAGTAGATGTTTAGACTCGGTGTTGGTTTCATTTGAAAACATTTATTATGTGGATGTTTTTTATTTTGCTGAAATAAATGATGTAATAAAAAAAATAGGGCCAAAGCTCATCATTTTTACATTTCAACAGATTGATCATTTTGTCATCAATGCAACACATAGATTCATGACTCACATCATAACTAGTATAATTAATGAAATGTGAAATAAAAAGTAGTTGCTGAAATATTAACATATTGGACACCTCTGCAGTCTGTTAGTCTCTCTTGCTTTAAAACAAATCTCTCTTATCATTGATTTAATAACTATGTTACAATTATACTGACCCTCAGCTTTTTGGTGGATTAAGGAAATTTCCACATGGTTCCTCATGGTTTGTTGAAGTGTGACTTCACAAAAGCTATTTTAAAAAGGTGGGGGTTTGCTTTGTGTTGCTTAAAGGGAAAGGCAGCTGCAATTGTTCTCCTTCCATATGAACTCAATGCCAGGAGGTATTTCTCCAATGGACAGTCATTGTGAAATGAAGAGGTAATGTCAGGCTGAGCTAGAGTTTGATGAATGCTATCCGGGATCTATAACCTGAAATAATTTTTACCTTAGATAACACTATTGTATTCATGATTACTTTTTCTGTGTCGGCTGCTGTGTTTTAAATTTTATAACAGAAAACCTCCAATAAATTGTCACATTCCTCAAAGAAATCTGTTTGTCAGGTGAGAGATACTCCTGTTAGAGAGCTCTAACTCTTAAGGTAGAGACATCTGAGCTTGCCGTGGATATTTTGGGTAAAGTTAAAACAAGTAATGTTGGAGGAGTACTATAAGTAATTAAGAGCATTGGGGAGCTACAGTCCTCAGGGTGCTGGGGACAGAAGGCCTCTAATATGTGAAAGTTTCATGTATTCTTGGAGATAATTATGAAAACTGTTGTTACTGATCTTATTTTTACTTTACTTGAAGAGTTAAGTAGGTGCATCTGCAGTTGTCTTCACTTGATTTTTCTGTGCTCATCCCTGCAGGGGATGTAGTGCTGGGATCCTTCAGGGTGTAAACCACTCAGTATTTTTAGCTGCATTAGGCCCAAAGAAACCTGTCCACATTTAATGAAGTGTCAAAACTAGTTTCTGTGTGGCACTTTTATGTAATGTCTTACAGCATTCTAAAATAATTTGTGTGCCTGTAAACTGTAAGCATAACCCCTCTCTTCATTTTGTCTCATTCAGTCATTTGCACTTGCATTTTTCATTCTTTTTCTCAATCATCTTTGTGGCATCACCTGTTCTCCATTTCCTTTGGCAATTAGCAATAAACTGGATGCTAGTAAGGATTTCCTTTTGGATGTAGAGGAACACTTCTCCAAGGTATTAGCACTGCCTCTGTCCTCCTTCCAGACCTATAAGCATATACTCAGTGTGTACATAAGACAGCTGGAACAGAATATTTGGGTAATAATTTGTAGTTCACTGATTAGTCCTTGCTTTAAAAGATTTGTTTGAATTTGGTCCATTGCACCAAAAAGAAAGGCTGAAGGTTTTTTCCACCCCTTAGCAAGCCTAAGGCAGCAGCAGCAGCAGCATGAGCTTGTCCACACTCCTCTGGAAAGGTACTTCACTCTTCTGCAGGAGCCATCCCCTGTGGGATAGAAAGCGCTTCTCTGTAGCCTTCTTAACTTCTGTGATAGCCAAAATGAAGGGCAGTTCTGATGATTTTCCCTCCTCAAACTATTTGAAGAATTTTCTTCTTCAGGGAAGTTACTAAGATTTGTTTTATATAGACCACTGCAAGCCAAATTAAAATTGTTGCAGGGGTAGGAACCGAGTGTTCTAAAGTGAAAATACTTCTCAAAATTTTCATTTTACAAAATTAAAAAAAAATTCTGTATTACAGTTTTCCAACTAATTATATAAGTGTTACTGAGAATTACATGACCTGCATTCAAAAAACTTCTAAACCACTTCACTATTTTATATTGGATTTTGCAAAAGATAAAAGTGAGCCATTTTTCTGTTTCATTCTTTTTTTCCTGCTCTGTATTGTAATTTGTTAATTTTCTCTCACAGACAGCTTGTTTCCACATCACTTTGCTGAAAGTTCTATTTTTGGTGTACCTGATTAGAGGACCATGGACAAGATGAGCTGCACTAAACTTGAGCAACATCAGCAGCTGATGGCACTGTGTTGCCTAACACCTTCCAAAGTTTCTGCACTTGTGCTGAGTTGCCATAGCAATATCTGCCCACCGGTGGTGGACTTGCCTCAGAAGTTGCAATAAAAACTTCTGTCAGACTAACATAATGACAGATACATTAGCCACAGCTACACCAAGAAACTGGAAATTATTTCTGTCACAAATGTAAATGCAGCTTCATTGTGCTTCAGATCCCAGTTATGTGCCTCTTTTGGGAAGTCCAGCACTCTGCTGATTTATTTAATAAATGTAACTACATAAGTACATGAGGTGGGCTGGAATATTTCAGTATTGGACACAGCGTGAGGATCAAGTACTTATCTCATGAACACTCCTCAGGGAGGACCTGTTCTAAATACTGTGTTTCTGCAACACCTTTCCTTTTCCTCTTTTTGTTACGAAACCATGCTATGTTTCATTTCTTCCACTTGCTGCAAATATTCTTGATATCAACTCATTCCTGTTCTTCAGCAATTTAGATATTTGGAGATGATAAAGGAAAGAGAATGTTTGTGGATTTAATTTAAAATTATATATATTTTTTATTTTAAGATGTCTCTGAGTTCTGAATACTTCTGAGTCCTTTATTTCTTCAGAGTCTTTCACATACTTTACATGCTGAAGTTGCAAGGCTGAGATTCTTCAGACCAGGAAAACTAATGTAGCAACTTTAACCCAGCAATAATTATTAGCCCATCTGTTTTGCTTACAGAATTGAGACAGACAGAAAAAACCCCAAATCACTGTTTCTGCAAAAGACGCTGGAACCTTTACTTTGGATGCACGTTTCCAGATTTGTTTGGTTTAACTCCATAGATTGAGGATTGTTTCCCTTCAGGTATTTGCTTTATCTGTTTAGCTTTCCTGGATTAAAATTCAATTTAGTCAAGTACTTGGATGAAATGATGCTTTAATTTGGTCTCCCTGACAGGTATTTTTCTTCCCTGAAGCAGCAACTGATTGTTTTTCTCAGTATGCTCTGTAACTGTTAGCATTAAGTGCTAACTGACCCACGTTTCTGTCTTGAACCACAGTATTAAAATTTCCATTTAGAAAATATCATGTTGTCCACTTCCACTCTGCCTTAATTGTCCAAAATTAAATGTGATCAGAGTGGGACCCTTTTAACAGACACAGCTTGGAATGTTAACTACTTGCTGATGATGTGTTTGCTTAGCAGTTTGCAGGCTATCATTCTGATTAATAAAAAAAATTCACTGTATCTATGGAAACAAAGTGTGGAAAATAGCTTTTACATCTGAGGAGTGTTCAAGGAAAATGATTGTGGCCCTAAAAATGAAAGCAGCTGTCTTCAGAGCAAAACTCAGGGCATTGCTGAGGTTGAAAGAAGTGTAGCAATGTGTGACATATAGGATCCTAAGATTTTAACTGCATTCCAATCAATATTGTTTTAGCAATTTATATTTATGCAAATCATTTAATCTGGTTTTCTTTTTCTTGATGCTTTTGTGAATTTCCATGTCTTAATTGAGATGTCCCAAGAGATGCCTTAATTATTGATTGATTGCCTCCAGATTAACTCTATAAAAAATGAAAATTTCAACATGAGGATAATTAACAGTATTTGCACTAAACTTGCCATTGCTTTTGCTTTTTTCGAGAGCCTTTGTGTGCAATTGTCTTCTTTCCTGGCTTCTTGCTGTAGAGTTAAGGAACCATGAATGTATTCTCTCTTTCTTTCCCGTTTTATTTTTCCAGCTAAAGGTGCTGGCCAACAAATGACAATTTTAGGAGTTCTCCTGGCATTAAAATTCTAGTCTTTAAAATGTCTTTTTCTCTCAGCTTCTTGACTCCTAGAAGTTATTTGGTGTGCTCAAAGCATCGGTAGGTCTTGTGCCTTTGTCACAGCAAACACAGGAAACTCCTGCTCTCTTTTAATGGCAAATAAGAATGGGTGACTGAGTTTACTCCCCTCTGATCCTGAAGATGGACACAGAAGGTCATAATCTTCTCTGGCTATCAGGCTTCCATTTACATTACAAATATGTCTGGGAGAACATGAACTTGATCCCATTTGGGTGAAGGCAAAATAAGGTTTGCCCCAGGAACACACACTGCTTTCCAGCCACTAAATGGTGGCGGATCCAAGGGACAGGGTCAGCGCTCCTCTGGAGTAAATCCCTCTGGCACACATGGAGAGGAGACATACTGCCCTCAACTCTATAGACTTACTGCAATCTATTGAGTAATTAACTGAGCTGGGAGTTGACTGGAGTAAAAATCCATGTTTCCCAGGAGAATAACTCTGAACAGGGCACTTTTCATGAAAAAAAGGAAGGAGCTGAGGCAACAAATGGGTATTCACTGTTTTATTGAGAACATTCTTTAACAAATTACTGTGAATTATGAAAATGTCAGAATATTCAAGTTTGCTAGTAATATATTGGTATAACATTTGATAATTCATGTCCTTTATCTTACACTGTTTCTAAGTGGAGTTAGGCCAAAGGGCTTACATGGTGGTTTGATGAAAGGAAATACTTAAATTGCAAAAAAACACTCAACTAGATATCTTACCTTGATCTGCATTAAGCAGGATGCAAATCTGAAATTCTATGTCCATCACAGTTTCCAAAGGTTTTGGATGAAGGCAATAGAAGGAGCTTTTCAGAATGTGCTCTTCATGGCCCAGCTGCATCTGGCAGCCTTGGGTGACATTAAATATTAAGAGGGGAAAAGGTTTATTTAGGCTGAGGTGGGAGGGAGCCCAAAGCACAGTGGATAAACCTTGGTAATTAGAGCAGAAGGGAACAGTTTTTCAATGGTTTTGGAATTGGGTTTTTTTCCCAGTAAAATACAATTCTTCAGGGGCCAGTGAAAGCATTTGAGTATGATGCAAGCTGTAATGAGGTGCAAGATCAGTGCAGTAGCAGAACCCCGTGTGCTCCTGGTGAAATCAGCCTTTGCTGATGGCAGGAGAGGCTACAGGAGCTCTGCTGCAACTGTGTCCCCTTTAGACTCAAAAAACTTGGTTTTTATTTAAAACTCTTACTTGCTCTGCTTCAGGGGAAAAAAAAAACCTCTTGAAGTAAAATACCTCTTGTGAGAGTCAACCTTGGGAGCTTTTGCTTGGATCCATCTTGTAAACAGAATCTGAATGTTTACATGGAGTTTTGTGGTCTTTATTTTGACCTGGCCTAGACCTGCTTGTAACAGCAGTGGATCGGTTAGTGGGGAACAAAAAGTAGACGAAAAGCAGGAAGAAAATGTCATGTAACTCAGAAAACTAAAACAGGCATACAAAAATAAACATTTAAGGTATGTCTCAAGATATATTCGAGATGCATAATATAGAAAGATATAATGCAATGTAATTGCAACATTAATTGCCAAAGTATAAATGTCTGAACCTTTGAATGTTGTGATATTTTTAGAGGACCATGTAAGGCATAAAACTTTGGATATTTTAAAACTGTTATTGCAGTGATGGACTATGAATGTTTATTTACTTGAAAAGAAACTGAGCTTAGTTAGGAATCCAAGTGTATTGCAATAGTTCTAGCTGGATGTACACCTTTTCACTTATATCAAAAGAACTGTTTGCACAGATTAAAATATTTGTTCAGCTAAGTATTATTTTAGAATTTATGGGCAGCTGAGTTTGGAAAACATTATTGCAGAGGCTGTATAAAGTGATAGAACATCATCTGCAAAAGTCTTTGTAAAGGACTACATGGTGTTTTAACTAGCCATAAGGAACACTTTGCTCCTTAGCAGATGGTACAGCCGAGTTTTTCTTGAGAAAGATTTGTTTTGTTCTGTTTCCTTTCACATCCAGCTGTGATGAGAGTTTGCAGGAGTGTTTCCAGATCCTCCATGTGAGCTATACCATGCGTGCAGCTTGGAAAGTCCAGTGTCTGCAAATGTGTCTGGATGTTCCAGACAATGCTGGATTGGGTTTGCTGTGGGATTCTCTTGGAGGGACACAGATTGAATTACAATGAATGAGACAGGAACTTGGAAATTCTTGGGACAATCTGAGCCTAGAGAATCTTTAGTTTGCTAGCACTAGGGATTGAAAAACCCCAGACAAACCAAGAAACAAACAACCCCCTCTGCACCCCTAAAAAAACTTCCCCCGCCCCCAAGAAACTGAAAAACAGCAACAAAATCCGCTCCAGATGTTATGCATACCAGATAGCTGCAAAAATGCCTTTTCTGGTTGTTTTGGCATGCTGATTTCCCTCTCCCTCTTTAAGAAACTTGCCAAGGAAGGGATAAAAATGTTAAATATTACACCAGCAAACCTATGATGGGATGCATGCTTCGTCTTTTCTTACTGAAGGGAAGTTTCAGGGAAGTTTCAAGGGAGACTGAGTTAGGCAAGGCCATACAGGCAGTGTATGACAAAAAATAAATCCTCCTCCAGATTCTCAGGTTGGTGTGCTTAGGGTGACACTTAATTCCACTGTGCCCATTGATAAATACATTTCTTTGAGAAAATGGTATCACTGGTAACTTGTAAAAAATAAAAGATTAAGTGTTTCAGAAGTTTCTTTAAAAAAAACTCATGGCAAGTTAATTGTATTTCTGTAACAAATTGTGTTCAGAGATCAGAGTATTACTTAGGTTCTAGGGAAAGTTACATCCTCAGTGTATAAATAAAACCAACTGCACATAAAATGGTACTTTTTTCTTTTAAATCTAGCAGATGTGACCAGCTTACTGAGTGTAATCTAATATAGCATTGTAATATCAATACAATCCTTTCAGAAAAATGAATCACAGAAACACAAGTTCAGGTCTCTAAATCAGGGAGTATAAAGGAACACATTCTTAGGATATCGCATCTATTCAGCAAATTAGTTCAGAAACTCCTGTGTATGAATTTGCATCTGAATTAGAATAATATATAAATGTACAGTTAATGTGATACTGAATTTTCATCTGCCAAAGCCATCCTTTAAGGCAGTTTGCTCTTCTTAGCTCTTACTCAGTGTTGCTCCATGTGCAAACTCTCCTTGATTAGAACCTTCAGTATATTTCCTATGCTCACGTAATTCAGAACAAACTATATGATGTGACATGTTATATCATTAATGGAAGCTAATTGGAAGCTTATATCATTAATTGGAAGCTAATAAAGCCAATTTGTAGTTTGGAAAGGAGAACACTGCAATTCTTTCATAAAGCATGTTTTTGTCCATGGGAGATAGATACAGAAATATCAGCATGGTTAAAGGATAAGAATAGTTAAACTTGTAGTGTTATTTGCATGCCTGATGTCCATGGAGACAAATGGTTACAAAATCAGTTTTCTTACAAAATCACTTGACTTGAGTATTATGAAAAGTTCTTAAGAATAAAGAGGGGTACTCTTTCATGTTCTGTCAAGTAGATACAGGGATTATTTTAAACTTTTGTCACAGGCTTAACATTCGCACAGTTGTCCTTACGCCCAGCTTCTGTGTGCCAGAGTGGATTCTTAGAGAAATGTGTGGCTTGTGTGGATATGTGATAGAACAAATCATCTGAAATTAATAGATTTTCTCATTGTATACAGTACATCACAATAAAAAATGGACTTAAAAATAATGGACTTGGGCTGAACGTGCCTTTGTGTACAATTTAACAAAAACCAGAAAAATTATATATTTGCAGATTTGAAGTAGTTTTGGGATGATGGAGTGCAAGCAATTTCTAACAGGGGCTTGGGGTTTGTATTTACAGAAGTCAGGAGCTGGACTTGGTCATCCCTGTGGGCTCCTTCCAGCTCAGAAACTTATAGGATTCCAAGGCTACACCTTGCACCAGTTTAAATAGGTGATCATGCAGAGAACAATGCACAATTAAACCTTGAAGCTTCCGTGCCCCATTATGTCCATGCCCTTCTAAATGCTTCATTTTGGTTTGTGTAATACAGAGAGTGCTCTGTGGCTAGCTGACAGAGAATATGGAACATCAAATGACTTTGATATAGGACATGTTTTATTATTTGTGCTACCTTGCTTAAGTCAAATTTTGCTCTCTGCAGCTGTTTGATTTTAGACTTTATTTTCTTTGTCAGATTGCCTTTCTTGGACAGTGTTAAAATGCTGCCAAATTACTTTTGCTGGTCAACAAAGTATCTAATGGTTTGTTAGGAAAAGTAGTTCATCTTAGCTTTGCTTTGCAGTTTATATCTTTATGGCAGGGACAGGGTGTTAGTTCAAGTCACATTTCTGTGTACTGCGTACAAAGAAAATAGCACATGGGTGATTTCTCCTCTCTGACTGTTGTTTCCTACAGAATTGTATCACTACTGAGTGATCATTTAGCAGCAGTTTGTTCCCTTTTAAATTGTCAAATGAGTATTAAATGTCTCCTTTCATTAAATCTGAACAGTGAATCTTAACACTAGTTAACTGTGTTAACTAGTCAGAAGGACATTACAACTTCAGTGTGCAGGCGAGTTCCTCTATATTCTTGGCTGGAACTGCTGTTAAGTCTTTTAGGATTTTGGTCTGCATGTTCGTTGAACTTCCATGCTGTCTTTAAAGGAAAAAGCCTCTTGGAATTGTATACACTGGAACTTCTTTTAAAAGCTACTTATTTTAAGACAAAATGAACAGTGTACCAACACGTGGATTATTAAATAGTTTCCTCTGCTATAAAGTGTGAGGAAATGTTATTCCCATCTGTGGTCTTCACTGAAGGCTAAATAGGGGACAACTTGCATCTAAGAACATTTTGAATATGATGCATTTGCTGTTGATAAGGCTGAGTTTATGGAACTTTTGTATTGCACCATTAGTATTTGGAAAACATGGTGACTGTATTGAATCATGTAAATGAGATTGCAGCAGATAAGGAAAACTGACAACTCCAGAGTAAAATAAATTGAATATCAGTGTCCCATTGCTATGCTGGAATGTGTTTCATTTAATAGCTTCAAATCCCAAAGGTTGCCTTTAGGAAAAAGGTACATTGAGTATATTCCATGCTTTACTGTAATTTTGTTCCAAGGATTCTTCTCCTGTGTTCCCTCCCATTTTTAACTTGTGTGACAAAAAGATGATCTATTTATTTATCTAAGGAAAAACAAAAAAACAGAAGTATAGGGTCTAATTTTAATGACTCTTAGAAGCATAAAGTGTCTTTAGTGATACCTGAAATCAGTGCAATTTTGTTAGTAATTCCCTCAGTCAAAGGTTTATCTAAGGAGCCAGCATGCTATGACTTATACTAACATAAAATGTTTGGTTTTTATATAGGAATTTTAAGAAGCAGAATGTATATGCTTCATTTTCCATATAAAAAAAAATTTAAGAAATATTTTTTGTTCTATGCCAACTGAAGAAATGCCCAAGATAGCTTCAGGTTCACTCTGCCTTACCTTGAACTGGGACGACATCTATGCTTTTCATTATTTGCTTTTCTAAGCTTTAGTTGGTAATTCATGTATGTTTCCAACATGAAACATTTTCATCAGCTGACAAAAAATCTGAAATATATTTTCTCAAATTTATTCTCCTGTTTACACTTTTTGTTCAGATTCTTGGCTTGGGACCAAATAATTGGTTTTTATGTAATTAAATCCTAAATGCACTTATGTAAGAAGGACAAAAATCAAATGAGTAGGAGGATAAAATGCAAAGATCTAATTTCTTTGAGGTTTCAGTTTGCAAGTTCAGTATTCTTGATGTTCTTGCTTTTCGAAAATGTCCAGTTTGATTTGAAACTCATTATTTAGAGAGTAGAAGTTCTTCATTGGAAAGTTCTTTTTAGACTTAAACTCCATGGGGTTTTTCATGGATTTTGAAATTTTTTTTTTTTTCATTTTTGAAGACAGTTTTTTGGGTAAAATAATATCTGTGTTAGTGTGATCAGAGTGATGAATGTTTTGGTTTTGTCTCCTGTTTGTTTTTTTTTTTTTTTGTCATTGTCAATTTACTTTTGCTTTCTTTTCAATTGGAGCTTCCAAGCATTTCTATAAATTTTTTGCAGCATCCTTTGGGATGCCATTGGCTTACAGTGATTTTTGGATCATGTCTACTTCTACTTATGCTGAATTTGCAGCTAGAATTTTGAACATAACCCTTACAGGGTTTTTTTTCCCCTTTCAGTTTTAGTGCATTACAAAAGATCTTTTTAAGCTGCTATCTTCAGCCAAGTGGCAGAAATCTTGTACACAAAATAAAACAAAAAGCTGCTTTGGAAAATACATAGAGATTATGAGAAACTTGAGATACTACATACTTTTATGTTTTTTAAGCAAAAATATTCAGTTTAATCCACTAGATACTTGCTATTAAAAGCATGTAGAGAATAGGGAGAATCAGAAATTCTGGACTAAGTGATTCCACAGAACAAAATACTTGTTTTTTATAAAAGGCCATATTTGTTTGAAACTTAGAGCAGCGCCAAGCATAATTTCATTGGTATAGCCCTTGATGCCTTGGCCTGGTTCTAGGTTATTTTATAGGGCATAGAATGAAAGTTGGTCTTCATTTCTTCTTTTCTGCATAATTTTGTGCCAGAAACACAGCCCTTTTATCACATGCTGTAATCTATTACTTTTTCTTCTGCTTGATATAGACTATGTGATACCAAGTATTTCACATCTGCAAAGATTCAGGCTGAATAAAAGACTTTCACCTACAATGGCTTATACAAAAATGTGTTAGAAAAGGTTTTAAAAGGATGTACTTATGCTAACTTTCTGTCCTGATCTGTGTCTCACCAGATGCACAAAACATAGTGAATTACAAATAATTACAAATATGTTGAGGTTATCCCTCATGGCCTTTCTTGACTTCTCCCTTTCTGGTCCCCTGTGTGCTGCCCCTGCCCTCTCCTCCTGTCAGCAAGCGCTGCTCCATGAGCCTCCAGCTGTCCAGAAACCCCCACCTGGCAAACCCTTAAAGGGTGGGCCCTGTCATCATCTCAAATCCTTGCAACTCCAAATCCACAACCTTTAAAGGATGGATTGCTTCATGTCTGACATGGCTGGGCTTTGATGTCTGAAAAAGTAATTTGGGAGATGATAGTCTTCACTGCATTCAGTGAAGACTATAGCCTGCTTTATAAAACAGTTGTGACCAAGCAGATCAGGCTTGTTTTTGAAACTCAGTCTCTTATCTTCCTAAATTTCACAACTTCCTTAAGAAATCTAAAACTGTGTGTTTTACTTTCTTTTTATTCTCCTTCTTTTACGAAATGTCCTCCTCCCCTCCATCCAAAAAAATCCAAACAACCAAAGACAGCACCTCAACTGAAATGCAACCAAGAAACCCACAGAAAACTAGGAAAACAAACCCCCACTCATGTTATTAGGGCTTTTGGTAAAATAATATGGAATGAAAAAAGGTATCAAGATTGAAGATCTGGATTTAGGAATTTGGTGTAATGTGGGAAGAATTGCTTTTGTCTGGAAGTAATTGTATAGGGCAGTGTTGAGAGATTACGTTGATTCTGTTAAGAAAAAGGTGTTTGCCTTCTCCATACTCAGTTTAACTGTGTTCAATGACTTTGTTAACACAGGGCATATTCATAGCCCACAAAGGGATTGAATGTATCTATTTTTGTATCTTTCAGATGTTTCCTTCTAAAATACCATATTGTAGTATACGGTCAGCTGTGGTGTTCTTACACACAGAAATTTAATTTGAAAGTATTTATTGATTAATGATATAAAACTAAGGAAACACGTGTGAGCAGGTTTTTTACTGATGAGCTCTCTCTTTTTTCACTGATCAAGCAACTTGAAGACTGCGGGTGTGTTGAAGAACCTGATGCTCTGAGTGAATTAGCAAAGTTTGGGGTTTTTTTGCATGAACTCCAAGGTTCTAGTCTCTAAGGAGTAGGAAAGAATTTCCAAAAGTTCCTGGAAATGGATTTTACCTTTAAAGTTTTGTTTTGGGGTGTACTTATTTGTTTAGCCATTATTCCTATGAAGGAAGAAGTTGAGAAACTGAGAAGGAAATGGAGAAGAAGGATTTTATTATGTGCTTGGCACTTTTATGGCATGTTTTTAAATGCTGTAATTAAAAAAAAAGGAAAATAATAGAGCATGTGTATGTTTCATTACAAGTGAAAAGTATTTGCCCTTGCAGATACTTACAAGTAGATATAGGAACTCTACAAATTCATTCTAATGAGGATTAATGAGCTGTTATCTAAGTTAGTATTTAATTGATTTGGGTAAATATCAGTCTGTAGGAAGAAATGCAATTTTTTTCATGCAAGTAATGGTTTTTGCATATGCAAATACATGTGATTGGAGCTGTGTCAATCCTCAGCAAATTCCAGTGTGGTCTTTTGTGAGATTATAGAAGCCTCTGCCAAGTGTACATTCAGATAATTTTTCTGAGTGGATTTGGAACTCAAGATTACCCAAGAAAGCTTCAACTCATGCAATTTCCTGCCAATTTTGTGAAGTCAGTAACAGGGATAAGCTAAGTACACTTTGATATCTATCATAAAAAGTAGTGGAATACTTTTTATTTAATAATACTTACTTTGGAGGCAGATTTTTTGGGTAAAAAATTATACTGATGTGATCAAAGTGATGAATCTTCCTTTTACAGTTGTCACAGATTTAAAATGTTGCTGAATGTCATGGCAGTAGGCCTTGGCAGAGAATTTCCTCAGCTTGGATTTTCTTTCTCTCTTTCTCTGCCTTGCTTGTCGTGTCATACATCTCTCTTCAGTAGTAAGTACACTTTCACCTCAGCGATATATCAGAAGTAATCAAATTTTGACACAAAGCAGGTGTCTATCTAAAAAAACTACAAAAAACAAAAGGCCTCCAAAAGAACTTTGAACTCTCTGCTGATACTGCTTGGAAGGGGACAAACCATGCTCATGGTACACAACATCCAATACAATGTTGTCCCAAGCCAGTTTAAGATATATTTTATCTATCCTTAAAGCTGTTTACAGAAACCATATTTGGTTAAGTTACTTTTTATTGTCGTCAGTAGATAAGTTCAGTCAGATGGGTCAGAATCTGCAGAAGGCATTACTTTTACTAAAGCTTCATTGAAATTAAATTTGGAGTTTGAATCAATGCCCAGGAATGATGTCAGCTATAGCAGATTAAATTTGCTAACGTCTCTTCATTTTAATTGTGTTTTTAAAACAAAGCAGATAATTCTTCCAGGCTTTTGCCTTTTAATGTTTTCAGCCTTTGTTTGGGCTGAATATTTTGCGTTATTGAATATTAAATTTTAAATCTATTTTGCAGTGCCTCTGCATACAAAAACATCGATTTAGTAGACCTGTTTCAACAATAATTTGTAAGTAGTAAAATATTCAATATTTTATCAGTCTTTTGCATACTGTCATAGTTGTTGTTTTATGTTATGGAGGAATGAGTCAAGGAAAAGGCAGAGAAATAATTACTGATGTGCAGTATTGTCTGTTACTTATCCTGAAAAGTCAAATACACAAATTAGTTCTTTAAATCCTATAATATTGAAACCAGTATATAACCTGTAGGAAAATAGTTAAATGATTCAATTTTCTGTTTCTGATATTATTGTGTATTATTTTGTTTTATTGTTACAAGATAATTTTGCTTTTGTTCTATCTGGTGATATGCTTATGGTCTGACTACAGCCCGAGAATTGCTAGCCTTTTTATTTGTATCCTATGTCACATTAATAATGGTTGTAATTATTTTTATACTTAATCTGCTAAAAATCTTAATAACATAATTAAATCAATTGCATCCTGCAGCAATGAATTCTGCAGGTAAATTGTATTGTCTATATCCTGCTGCTGGAAACAATATGAAGTGTTCAAATTTCAAGTAATTGGAAATGAAAAGTCCTAATTTACTGGAGTAAGCTTTCTCCACAGTGGCAATGCTTTTCTGTATGTTAGAATCCTAGAATCCTAAACTTTTAACTGCAAGGGAGCTCTGGAGGTCTTGTAGTCAGACATGATAAAGGTACTTGGGGATGTGTCCAGCTGAGCCTTGAATGCTGCTGGAATGGCAATTCCACAGCCCCAGTACTTAATTGCTCATAATGAAAATTATTTTCAAAATATTGGATTTTCCAGTGGTGAATTCTTCCCCCAAATGCTGGAATTTCTCATGTTTCTACTTGCCTATTACCTCTTATAAATGTGCACCTTTGAGAATTATCTGCCTCCATCTCATCTCTATCCTTTGATAGGTGCCCATAGCTGTAGCTGGGGAGCAGTAAGGACTTCCCTGAGCCTCCTCTACTGTGGGCTCTCCAGTTCCCTCAGTATTTCATAGATGATAGAGAGCAGTCTCACAGTGACCTTGTCTGGCTTCTTCAGCACCTTTGGATGACTCCAGCCTCATGGATTCTTTTATGTCCAAATTACTTAAGGGATTCCTTCCCTTCATCTCTCTACAGCAAGTACTGCTTCACTCTGACAGTTTGTGCTAGGAGGCTTAGGGGCTTGGAAATCCTCAGAACAAGCCATTACATGGAAATTAAAGTGCTCTATTCTATTATTTTTAAATGCCTCCCACAGAAGATACTTGGGAATCTTTACCATCCCTTCTTTTCCTCTTTTCCAGATCATTTCTTTACCTCTGTGTGCACTTTTCTTTCACCAGTGCTAGTAATCATCCCAATACTGTGAAAATTTCTTGGCTGAGACCAGTCAGTAAGGCAAGAGGAATAGGCTGCCATTCTTGCAGAAGCCCTGGTTGCACCTAAGTAGCTTTAGTCCCTTTTTTCGGTGGGATATTGACAGGCGGGGATTCACTGGTGCATAATGCTGAAATAAGGAAGTACAAAGTACTCCAGAGTTTCCATTATGGAAAGGCCTTTTATGTGATCTGAGCTATTATTTTGTAAAAAAATTGGACATAATGGTGCTTTCTGGTGTGAAAAATATCAAGAAGTATGTTGCTGATGCAAGAAAAATGTTCGTTAGGTTCCTGTTGTAATTAATCTTTGATCTCGGAACTGGTACATAAATACTGTTTCACTCTCTTAGGAAAGCAGAAACAATGTTGGTCTGACATCTGAAGACAGGTGTAAGATGAAATCTTTGTCTTGTTTTGTTCTTATACTTGCACTGGTATTTTTTGTCTTGTGTACTCATCATAGGACTTGGATAACCTACATTTCTTCTTGTTTATCTATTTTTCTTCTGTTTGCCTCATGGTTTAATATAACTTCCCACACCAACACAAGGTAGTTATGAAATTCAGAACATCAAGTGCAAAGTTCTCAGATAACTTCTAGCTGCTTTTTTATATAAGGTGAGTGTATATTAAAACTGTCTTACAAATTATGTTATCCCCTACAGCTCAATTTCTCTGGTCCTCTTTATCAAGACTTCCAAGAGACAGAGAAAGTGATATTAAAAAAAACCTTCCTGTGTACATAAAAATTGTGCAAACCTCTGCTAATTTTAGCAACTCTCTTGAGCAATCAGCCTCTCTAGGTCCAAAAGCTCTTTTTTCTTCCAAACTCATTAGTCATATAAGTTGGTCAAGTTTTAACTGGTTTGGAAAGACGTCATAGCACAGCAAAGTTCATGGTGAGGAAATTTTACTCTGGCCACATCATTTGCACAGCACTTGAGCAAGATTTTAGCACTGGACATCTGCAGAGGGGATGTTTCTTTCCCTGCTTTATTTTGTTCTCTGCTGCAGCTTACATTTTGACCCTAGAAGTGGTGTCACTTTCCCTGAGAGCGAGTTGGCACTGTAACCTTTTTACTTCTGATTCTGTGCTCTTCTGTGAGTGGAGAGCAGGGTTTGTGGAGAGCTCCTTTACTGGCTAGTTCAATGGGAGGAGGAATGACACTTTACCCAAGTGGGAGGTGCTGGAAAGCATTGCTGCTCAGGGTCCTGTGTCACCGTACAGAGCCATGGCAGATACCTGCCTTTTGACATGTCATGAGGATTTGTAAACTGCTTGCAGCTGTTCCAGTGACAGTCTCACTCCTGAGCTATGTAATTTTAAAACACCCATACTGTTGACAGAAAAGGATCACTTTGCAATTTGAGAGGTTTAGGCTTCCTCCTAAAAATCCCATAAGCCAGTAATTTTTTTCATGAAACTGCATTGTTTAGCTTCAGTTACATTCACAGTATACTTCTATCTTCACAGAATGCAATTCAAAGTTTTTGAATATATCTAATGTTTTTGCAAAATTATTTTCTCTATGAAATGTAATTTTTCACTGAAAACTTTGTTGTATAACTATAGGAAAACATAATTTCTAAAATGCTATGAATAATACAGCAATGATTCAGACAGATTTTAAACTCTGTAATGGCTGATCAGTGTTTAGGAATAGACCGATCTTCTAATACTGCAATAATAAGCAGATTTCAGTTTAAGATAAGCCACAGGGACCAAACAATGTTTTCCAGATTTGAGGACTAGTATGTAATATATAATTTAGGTACTGGGGAAGGTTTATGGTATGAAAAAAAAAAAAATCCTTGTGCTGCCAGTTTTCCCCATCAATTTAATACTCCACTCAACATTTAAAAGCCAAAACATGGAAAACATCTTGCTGAAATTAAGGTTAAAATTCAGAATATGTTAAGAAAGGGCCTTTTCAGCTGTCCTTAGATTTTAGATTCTGTAGCAATTCCCTGAAGTGTGGAGGTTTACTAATTCTGAATCAGGTATTATTTATTGTGAATGTTCCAACACATACAGAACTGCACCAAAAGGACAGGTAATACTTGTGGTTATGATGTGGCTTTGTCTCAAAGAGAGTGAGACTCTCTGCCGTTCTGTCCTGAAAGCTCACATCTGCAATTAAAGTTTTGAAGGAATCCTGTGTGGGGGTGGGATGATTTGAGTCCACCTCTGTGGGACAGCTACTAGTGGAAATTTCTGCACAATAAAAATAGCTATAGTCAGGGTAGAGTCACACGTTTCTCTTCAGTTTGAGATGAAGAGACTTTTTTTTCTGTGCTGGCATTTGCTGTTATAATATTTTATAAATATCAAGAAACATTTTCTTGTCGCTGTGGTCCTTGTGTCTGAAGTGTTTAGCAAAAGGAAATTATTTTCTTGTTTTCTTTGTGGAGTGGCTCAAAATGATTGTTTGAAAAACCTCTTTTAGACAATGATTAGCTGAAATGACTCAATGTTGTTCTGTATCTACACATCTTTCCAGCATGGATTAATTATTTTCTTTATAGCTGGTGTAGTTCAGTGGGATAAACTGGCAAATGCTTTGTCATATCTATTTACCATTTCCTATTGTTTGGTATTCCATATTCTTTCTTTCTCTAGTTAAATGCAAATACCAATAACTTGGCAGTTATAGTTTTTCCTAGTTAACCACACATTTGTGTTCAAATGACTTTTTTACCTTACCACTACCTCTTCTGTACCTTCTGTACCTGGTTATCAAAAGTATAACACCTCCTAGAGGATTAATTGAATACATCCAAATTGTGATGAAATAGGCAATGGGCTCTGATAAACAGAGCCCATTGAAACATGCGTGTTTATTCTACAACTGTTTGTTCTTCACTGTGGGGGCAGTCTTGCCTTTCTGACATTGTTGGGTATCAATCTCATGTAATTATGATTATAATTACCCTTGTGATTGTGACAATTTCAGTCCCTCTTGTTTCGCTGCTGATGGCAGTTCTAGATCAGTCTCCTCTCTTTGCAAAAATTAGCATATTAGTTTTGTAGCCAAGTTGTTTCCTAAGGAGTTGCTAAAAGCTACTATTTGTTTCATGAATGTTACTCCTCAGTTTCAATTGATGCTTTTCAATACCAGTCAATTAGTTCCAATATGGAAGTTAAAAGTCACTAAGCCTTAAAAAAAATTTGTAATCTCTATTTTCTTCAGTTGTGCTGATTGCCCTCTGACATTATATGAGTTATGTGCATGCTGTTTTCAGAAAATGTAGTCCAATTGTCATGGCTCTCTATAATATTTTCTTTCCTGAAGTTCTACAATTAAATACTAAAAAGTAATAAAAGAGTCACTTTCAAAGGGAAGTAAGACTGAAGAAAATCCCAAAACGGTTTTGTACCTACCATTCTTTGCTTGTTCTACATCTGTTTTTTCACCCTGTGTGTGAAACTGTTATATTTTAGCTCAAATTACCAGTGAATTTCTGCTGACCAGTTTAAACATACCTGGAGAAAGATGTAGATGCCAACTGAGCATCTGTCTTACAAAGCAGGTGAAGATGTTTAATCACCCTGCCTTGAACCACTTTTGTTTAATTTCATTCACTGACATACAATATACTTTCTACTGAACATTTGGTTTTTTCTTGATTGACTGCTGTATGTTTTCAAACTTTGGTTTTAAAGCCTCTTTCCAGGTCCAGCTGCTCAAGACACACTCTGATTATCTCATTCTGCTTTTTCTACTTAGGGTGCAGTAGCAAGTTTTCATCTGCAATTCTTTTTTTTTCAGATTATCCATAACACATCTCTCATGTATTATGTATCTTGGCAATTACTAATTTTTTGCTATCTCTCAGTCTTCTTGAATTTGTCAGATTGTTTGGTTCACTGAATTGAGTGATTCAGTGATTCTAAATTGAGTGTAAGATCGTATTCAAAGTAAATTTAAAGATAGATGTGATTAACAGGGTGTCTGAACATCTGAATTCTGTGGACTGCAGTGAGGTCCAGCATGGGTGCAGATTTCAGACATCTCCCTTAATAAACTCAACTTTACCTGGCACGGAATTGGTCTTTGAACACGCACACACACACAGTTGTGACAGGCTGTTGGTGCTGGTTGCTTCTAGTAAGGGGCAGTATTGAACAATCAAATGTGATAAGGTCTTACTCTGTCATAGGTAGACTTGCAGATAGATGTCTATTTGTGCCCTGAGCTTTTTAGCTAATTTGCTTGCAAGCCTTCATGGGTATTTGTTTTCATTTTTAATTGCCTAAAAGCTTTGATAAATCTGACACCATGTTCATTACCAATATGATAGGTTATGCACATAGCAAACAAATAAAAGATTCTTTTTCTCCTTGCTACACTTAAAGTTGGTACTTGAAGGACACATAAATGAATACACACATTTTAGTAATTATATAAACAAACCTGAAATACAATAACTCAGATGTAGCAAAAAATATTAAAGGGAGAAAAAGGGGAAAGATGTTCCCTGTTTGGTCTCCTTATATAGGTCATCTAAGTAAGCACTGTTAATATATCAAACCCACCTCTTTTGCCTACTTAATTGAGTCAATGCCAGTACACTGTGTAGGACCATATGCATAACTTTATAGAGTAGCTATTCCTCAATTATGTAACTGTACTAATTTTGTTAATGTGTTCTGTGGAGAATCTGATAGTCCAGGATTACTGCAAGATCAATATTTTTCAATTGACAGATTGCTGGAGACCTATGTATTTAAATAAAGTCCATGAACTTTACTAAGACCAAATATTTCTTCTTCCTCTGCTGTGCTTTCTGTTGATTAATAATTCAGATATTTGAACATTGCAAGCAAGCTGGAAACTTCGCTTGTGCGAAAGAGGATTGCATATCACAAATAAAAATATAATAGACAATAGGGAGGGCAAAAGGAGAACACTTACTAGCAAACCATTCCTTTTCTGCAAGGGTGGAATTTGAGTGACGTGATCTCTCTGCTATCTTAGGTTCTGTTCACAAAGCACCATATAGCACTTGAGTCCACTGGCAGGCAGTTCTTCAGTGGTTTAACTCTGTTATTTACAATGCTGTTGAACCCTGGCTTACCTAGCAAATAAATGCAACGCTTTACCTGCCAAAATTAAATGTGTATTAGTACTTGGGAGAGCAGGGCCAGGCAAATCTAATACCTGCTGTTGCTAAGTACAATAAATCTATCTTAGCTTTTTGAGGACTTGTTTTGTTTTGGTTTTTTCCCTTCTGTTTTCAGATTTCTTAATTGGTTCATGGCTCTCCTGTGGTTCCACCGCAGGGAGGTTTGTGTTGTCACGTTTGGAAGCAAGGGTATTAGCTTGACAAGTCACCCTGCAGGTCTCTTGATACTTTCTTATTTTCCATGTGTCATGAATTAGATGTTTTGAAGATTAATTTCAAACAAAACAGCGTATTTAATTTCCCTTCAGGAGCAGAGGATGTCTTTAAAATAAAGCTCTTATTCCCCTCATCAAAACCTGCATGATCCCTTTCCTCTTCTTATAGCTAATTAACTGGTGGAGCTGCAGGGTTTTCCCAGTTTCAAGGTAAGTTGTTTTCATTGCAGTTGTGTGATTTTAGCATAACTATAAAGGTCTGTAGTAGTCAATATTGAAAAGACAATCTGATTTCCTTACTGGTGCATATGCTTTAAAACTATTTTTTTGCATTGATATTATTACTGAAGTGAATTACATCTAGATGAAAGAAAAAGATCTTAGTTTAAATTTTCATTAAGTGTAGCTTCTTATCTGAGGATTATGTGTCACTGGGAGAGTTTTCTTATCTCCATAATTAAGGGTGAAGAAGTTAATTATTCCCATTCTAATATATCTCCATATTGGCTAATAGAGGTGTGTGTTGACTTTGGTATGGAAATTTTAAGCTGAAATGTAAAAATAACAAAAAACTGTGGACAAAGTGCAAAAAAGAATATTTTTTTTTTTAGGAGAAAGATGGACTGTAACAACAACTTGCTGGGACTGTAACACGAATTATGAGTTAGGTAGGGCAAGAGCAGAAAACTGGTTCAAGAACAAGAAGAATACTGTGAAGGAGTATTTTTCATTTCAGATGCTAGCCCTCTTGACTGGCCTTGCTTTCTAAAGTAGCTGCTCACAGTTTAGTATTCTGGGTCTTCTTTTGACCTGCTTGTGCTGCAGGTCCAGAGGTTCTGGGCAGGTGGGGCTGGCTGTGGCTGCTCTGCTGGCCCCCGTTGCTCCGTACATCGCATGGCGTGGCTGCTCCGTGCTGCAGCACGCTCCTGTCTCCGGGGCCCTGCACCACCTCTTGCAGCAAGAGCTGCGGGGACACTGCCTTGGCCCTGTCATGCTCAGCCTTGTGTGCCCTGCACTGAGCCAGAGGACTCAGCTACTTCATTCTCTGAGCCTTATTCACAGAAGCTAAAGGGAGGAAAGGTCTCTCCTTTCCCAGTGTTTCTATGAGGGCTTTTTGCTCATGTTTTCCAGATAACTTAAAAGTCTCTTTTGTTTTAGATGGTTTGTTTTTGTCTCCCTAGGGAACTACAGGACATGTTCTGGCAAATTTCTTGATTTTTAAATGCCTTATCTATCTTTTCTTTTGTTTCCTGCACTGTTTTTAATTTTCAGAGATACAATTTCATCCTTTGGTGTCTTCTCTGATGGTTTGCTCTATCGATTCTCAGGATAAACCTTTGGAACAAAGGCTGCTGTGTTTGTCTTTTGCTTAAGCCATGCTGGGAGATTCTACTATGGGAATTTCTATTGTTGTAGTGGCAGGGTCCTTCAGGGAGCAGAGGTTGTACAATTTTCCTTTGTGGAGCTCTGGTTAGCAGGTGTATCTCCATTTACAGGGATACTGTTTGGGCAGTTCGCATCTTCCTTCCTGGAGGTTATTGCCTTCTCATTGTGGTGTTCTCCAGTAAATCCAAGCAATGTATCTTCAACTACTGAATTCCTTCTGAGGGACAGAGAGCAGCTTGCAAGCACCACTACTTTTTTTCATTGTAGAATTGGACAACAAGAGCTGGAAGTACTTTTTGAGGCCCTTAAAATTCCACGCTGTCCCTGGAGGTTGATGTGGTTTCTATAAATACTTAATTTCTTTGCTTTGCTTCAGATATTTGGCAGTTAAAAGGCAGGGAAGAGCCCAGATTAGTGTGAGATGTCCTTATTAATTATTCCATGGAAGGATATTTATGCTCTTTCTTACAAACTTTGCTTGGACTCCATGCAAAACGGGAGTGGAAACTTTGAAAGGTTTTAAGTTGTTCAAAGGTACTGCTGCTGCATTTGACCAAATAAATGCCTTTCAGGTGTTGAAAATACACATTTATATTTCTTCATTTTTGTCTGAATGTTTGAAAATTGTAAGTAATTTCACTCATCCAGTGACTGTTTTTCAAAAATTAGTAGTGAATTTTATGGGACTGACTCTTAAATGTTTGAGTCTGGAAGAATTCAGTGAAAGTCTGGAATCTAATAGGAGTTTAAAATTGTGTATATCTTAAATCCATGGAAGCAAATGAAATGTACTGTTTAATTATCCACCTGAAATCAGCATGCAAAAGATGAAACTCAAACTGGTTTATAACTCTCATAGGGTGTAATTTATCTCTATAATGTGCATAAAAGTTGCCATAGAGAAACAAAAATGCAATACTACAAGGAAATGCTGAAATATTAAGATTTCAAAGCTGTGAGCCCCTTTTATATTTTCCTGTAAGAACCTGAGCACTTAGTAGTAATATCCATTTCTGCCAGTTGCATCAGACAGGAATGCTCATTATCTCACTCCATTGCAAAATTTAACACAGATAAAGCTGTTTAGTTAAAACCATACTGAAATATTCCTCCCTCACCCTTAGGCTCCTTCCAGTCACCATCTGAGGACTCTCATCCTTACATTTCCAATGTGGACCCAAAGCTCCTTTTCCCAACTGGCAGTGGCACCAGTAGCTGACAAAGCTGACACATTTACTCCCTCTTGGCACCCTCCTCTTGCCTGGCTTCTTGCACTGCTCTTAGTCTGATTGAAACAAACATGATCACTGAGACAAGTCTGGGGTATATTTGATTACTTGGCTGCTGCTTCAGAAATGAAGATTTTTTACTCGCCAAACAAGAGAAGTTCTCTTTTCAGAGTGGAGGAGCGCTCTGCAGACTCAAGTCTGTGACTGAGCAAGCAGCAAGGAAAAATCCCCTCCTTTGCCCTCTCCAAGCCCTGACTTTGGCTGTACAGATAGGTTCTCAGGTTTGCACTTGGAAGGCAGAGCAGGCAATCTGCTGCATGGCTCATGCACTGATTAGTCCTCAACCCTTTTGCTGTTTGTATGCACTTAATTGTTTTTTTGCTGGCAGACACACAGAGTTCAGCATCAGATTTTGACACACACATGCTGCTGTCCCAGAGGATTCACAGAGTGGGCTGTCTTGCAGCTGCTGCGTTTTCCACCAGTAAAATTGACAGTTACCTACTGTGTGGAGTTGCTAGGAGAAGGTGAACAGTCATCATTACAGCATATTCCTTCAATAACAACCTGTAGCGCTCGCTGATTTCTCTTCTGCAGGGATTTAGATGTGTCTTTGCTACTGACTTAGCATTTGTGCAGTCATATTTTTATTGACAGGCTGGTAGATATTTATTCAATATGAAACAACTCAGGATCAGCTAAAGAGAGGAAAGCTCTGGCATTTGAACATACACTCTTTTTGTAGGGTGATGTGGCTGATACTGGCATCTACCATCTGCTTTCCTATTGCAGCCTGTTTCTCCAACCTGCAAAGCAGAAACCAGCCTTTCTTTCCTTCTGGATTGTTAAAGCCATTCACATTTATCCTGCATGGCAATGAATTATAGTCCATTTTAAGGACTCTTTTGTGCTTCTGTGTGTATTCCTACAGCAGAAAAAGTGCATGAGAAAGGAGCTTGAGCAGTCAGTAGTATAAGTAGCTGGCTCTCCGTATGGATTAGACTTGTGAGGTCAGAGGAGCTGTGTGTACTTGCTCTGTGCTTGGGGGGGAAGAGTGGATTTGTCTGTCAAAGTGAATAGCGATTCAGGCAGGATCGTCCCTCAGCTGTTGTAATTCTGATGTGTTTTGCTATGACAGCAGCTACTGTCTAACATGCGTGGATCTTCTGAAATTTGTAGTGGACTAAGGACTGCTTTTCCTTGCTGCTGAGCCTGACTGTAACTGTATCGCTGTAGGACAATAACGATGGGGGCTCGAGCGACAGAAACAACTCGGGAACTGGAAAGCGCCTCTGTACAGTACCAAATAGGAGGACATGCAGAGAAAATGTGGCAACGACTCAAAGGAATGTGAGTAGCTTGTCTCCTTGGCTTTTGTTCTGTTCCTTGGGAAAGATAATTTTCTTCTGTTTGTTAAAATGTCTCATTAGCAAACGAGAGAGTTATTTAAGCTGTGAACAGTATTTGCTGCCACAATACAGTACATCGTTCTGGTTTACAATGGTACTTAGGTTAATGTCAGACTCTCTATTAGGTTCAGCCAGCTCATTTAAAAGATGTATAATAAGTGAGAGTTATTATCCAAATTGAAATGCAGGTAAGTCCTTCCAAGTTAGCACTTCCACATCTCTGATATGATTTTATAAATGTTATCTTCAGAATCAGCATTTCTGGAGCTGTTTCATCATTGTCAGCATGTATGGGTAAGTATATTATTGCAATTTTAGAGGAAGAACTAATACTTTGCCTTTAAAACTGAAGGTAAAGAAATCTGTATTAAAAGGTGCTTAGCTATTAGGAAGCTGCTATGTCTGGTTTTTGCCGATTATTTTGGTGTTCAATAATGCTAGAAACTATTTGAAAGAGTATTTGAGGGGATCACTGTGTTCCTGCTGTGTCTAATTCACTGCTCTCAAATGCAATTTTCATTTCAGTGCAAATGATCGGTAAATAAACATCTGCAACCTGTCAGAGAGAAACTCTATTAAACTAGTGCATTCTAAACCCCTCAAATATCAACATCTCCTTTTCAGTATTTGCCAGGTTTTTGATCTGAAAGCTGATGTCAGGATGTTACAAATACATGTTACACTTGTTGAAGCAAAGAAATGGCACTATTATTTTTGCTGGGAAGATTTTTAATCCTGGTTTTCTAAAGGTATTCCACAGATGCTAAATAGTGCCTCAGCTGTTGAAGGTAAACAGGTTATTTAAGTGTGGAGGATTAGATGTGTCGGCTATGGCACTGCCTTTTTCCCCTGTGCATTGGGTAGAGACTCAAATTGGCTGTGGGGAAGGGGATTTCCACCATCTGCTTTCTGTAAAGAGAAATTGGTTTGCTTGATTGTAAAGTCACTTTTCAGGTGTGGCCAGGGATTTATCGTAACTTCTGTGATATGCTTTTGAATATTTGCTCTGAATCCTATCATCACTCTGTTTAAGACGCTTTGGGAAAAATGTCCCCATAAAATCTCCAAAGTGTACACAGCAGAGCAAATATTTTGATTATATGATGATGTCACACATTTTGCCTCTGAGTTTCTGCTACCAAAGACCTCCATCAATTTGTGCAGATTTCCATTTGTGCAGGGTCTTAGCTGCTGTTTTTTTCTGTAAGTTCTCTGTTACCACTAAACTCTTGGGTTGAAACATTTCCTTTCAGCTGCCTCTGGAATGGTACCATTAAACAAACTAATGCAAATAACTAAACGTTGGGTGACAATCAATACAAGACCTCCAGGAAATAAGGTTTATTCTTCTTTAGGAGTAGTTAAAATGATATTTGGAATTTGTGGTGTATCAATATAAAATGGAGCTTACCTGTTTGGAAACAACGCACCTTTCACAGGTTGGTGCCAACCTCCTGAACATTGTGACAAGATGATGCTAAAATGCTTGTATTTAAAAAAAAACCCAGGTTATATTATTAGATATGCACTCAGCTGACTGTTTTTCAGACTTACCAATGGTTTCGTTTTAATTATTCACTAGTCAATTGGAAATCACCAACTAGTCGATATTATGAACATTGTATGAGGAAATTTCCAAGAATTGAAATTTTCGGAGTAGGTATCTGGGCTCATTTTATAGTATAAGCATCAATCATTAAGGAAAAGGATTAATTTTGTTGGTGAGCAGATATCAAAGTAGAAGCATGTTTGTATATGGTAGGAGAGAGGGACTGCCAGATAATCTGACTTGGGAGGAATTCTTTTATAAACAGTCAGGAGAATTGTTTCATCATAGAGATGGGAACTGTTAATGTAACTACATATGATGACAAATTATTGAGCAAAGTAGTGTGCAGCAGTATATTTACACTGGAGTCAGGACTTCATGGTTTGAATTATGAAGCTGAATCTGTTCTTGCTGATAGAGTCCACAGACCTACATAATTTTAATGTGATTTCAACACAGTTTTATGGTATTTTGCCAGTCAAGAGTGCTGATTATCTTCTTGCAAGCAGGTCATTATTTCTGAAAGAACATTGGATTTAAATTAGGTAACTATCTGAATAGTGTTCAAAAGCTGTACAATAGACCCTTACTTAAAATCAGCTTTAATTTTCTGTTGGCATTACATCTTTCTTCATAATAGACTTTAATTAAAAAATTGGCAGCAGAAGTCTATTTAACCTTGTATGTCTTGGAGTATTTTTGTTCTTGATTTGTTGGTTTTTTAAAATTTATTTTTATGAAATAGAGACTATTCTAGAAGACAGGTGAGTTGAATGCACTTAAAGATAAATGAAAATCCTCACTTGAATGCCCAATAAGACAAGCTGTCCACTGTGCAAGCTTGAATGAAAGGGCTTTTTATATGTTTTGTATTCTATAGGCTTTCATAGATCTTGCTAGCCTAAGTGGTGTAATAAAGGATGGAATTTTTGGAATAAAATTAAAATTATATATAATTTTTATTTGGTTTATGGTGCTTTATTCCTAAGCTCTTACTTTTATATGGCAATTAAAAATCCCACTCTGTTTTCCTTACACTGGAATTGCAGCAGTGTTGCAACCAAGGACATTATCTGTCAGAGAAGATATTAATTTGAATTTCATAACTTGATCATTAGCATTGGTGCTGATTTTATTGATGCCTGAATGTATAAAACACAAGCTCAGTGAAACGAGATGTGTGAAAGAGTCATGTAAATTTGTCTTGACTGTAGCTTCTGGTTTTTGAATTAAGATATTTTCAGTATGCAGACTGCATTCTTCTAATGTTTTGTAGTTCATGGAGAAAGCAAAAACAAATAATAAGGAACAGCTCAATAACTCATATAATAGTGTGGCTTTTATAATTCTATGTTATGCAGAAGAATAAAAACAAAAGCCAGTGAAGCCACTGCAGGAACTCCAGTTGCCTGACTGAAGGGGAGTGTTATATACCTTCCACTTCAAAAAACACCTTGTCACAGCCCAGCCAAGGGACTCCTCCTCAGCCTGTTTAAATGGCACCAGTTACACCTTTTCTACCACAAACATTTATTCTCTATTGGATTGAATCTTTCTTTAGACAGTAAATAAACCTCCAACTTAAATGTATTATGATGTCAATAGATCCAGATGATTTGCTGCCTAGGAGAGTTTGTCTTCTGCTGCTGATAGAGCATGCTAGTGAGCTCAGAAAGAAAAGCTGCTTTTTGAAAACATTTTCATTTGGAATGCAGAGAACCAGGTTTAAAGCAGAGGTCTTTATGCTTACTGGACTTGCAGGGTTTGGTATTCTCCTTAATCTGCACATAGCCTTGACTTAGGTCTGCATTGTTCCTCAGAGTGTGAAATCGGGTGCTGTCTGTTTTGTCTTTTGCCACTTCACTCAATGTCAATGCAGAACAGCCAGACATCCCCCCCCCATATTTTTTTATTTTGCAAGTAGACATCTTAGACACCTTTGCAAGTAGCTTCTGCTATCCTCATCACTGCTGGACATAGTATTAGGGGTGGGCTCCTTTCTGACCTTTGAATTCATTAGTGAGTAAATAACTTGAACATGTTTATACATCACTCACATATGTGTCCAATTAAAATTAAGTATTATACCTAAGGACAATGGAAAGGAGATTAAAGATAACATTTTATGAAATTGACTACTAAACTGCAATTAAGTCTCTATATTTTGTATTTTTTAGCTTAGACATCTGACTCTACTTATACTACATACAAGGCTTCTAAAATTTCCTAAAAAATACTTTCTGTGGCTATTCACCTTATAAGTGTTCTATTCAGATCTCTGTTTAGAGACATACTGTATATAACTGACTACACAAATAATGACTTTCCTCTTATTTTGAACTCCTGCCAACTCCTTGTGCAGGGATCCTTGATTGCTGACCAGTTTTTATAAACATTTCTTTAAAAACTTCATTCTCTAATTTAGCTGTTGCACACTGAAGCCTGCCACAGTTTCTCAGAGCTATGGGTCAAAACCTCAGAGTTCCTATGGCCCTCCCACATGTAACTCCCAGGTTCTGCTCCACCTCCACAGTAGAGTGAAGTCAAAATATCTGGATGAGAGAAAAAAGCCCTTTTGTCTTGCTAATTATATAGAGTTAGAAAAATGCAAATGCCTAAATACTGAAATTACATAGTTACCAGTGGAAGCTATAATAAAAATAGGCATTCACTTCATACATCTGAAAGAGAAACATAACCTCAGGTTTATCAAAATTGTGCCTGACAGAATTTTTCCTGTAAGATGTCAAAATAATCGTTTAGGAGTGAACCCACTTAGTACTGTTCCATTTTGTTTGTGTTTTCTCTCTGATCTGGCTTACTCCTGGTATAATCTCTGGAGGAGGGCTAGAACAAAACAGTTGCAATTATTTCTGCTGCCATTTACTGAAGACTATTTGACAAATAAGACTGTGAAAAAGGTGTAAGATCTACTATGGTAGTGAGTCCTCCAGTACTACTGTATTATATATAACATGAAAGGTTTATTTTTGTCAAAATCCCTCTCCAGACATTCAAAGCCTTCCAAAAGGAAGGGAAATAATCAGCTAATCAATAACTAAGGACCAAATGGGCTAAGTTTGACCCACAGACTGCGCAGTTACAGAGTTCTTTACACCTTCTCAGGCAACAGCAGGTATTTGGACTTTTTTTTTTCCTTTACTGCCTTCCCATACAATTTCATTACATACTTTCATTACATTACATAGGTCGCCAATGCAATTTGTGGAAACTTACCAAACCAGGCTTCATAAAGAGGATCTACAGAGGCAGTCAGAACTTGATACAAAGTAAATCCTTTCATTTTGCTAGGGAAATGGGGAAAACTGAGCCTTTGCGACTAAAAGGAGAGAAAATTGCACTCTGCTGTGGTTAAGGGAAGCTAAACAGAAATTGAGTACATCACTTATAAAGTTACAGCTGACAATGAAATGACTCAGTTTTCACAGTCCATAAAGCTTTGCAATTAGTCAGGCAGTGCTGCCGACTGAAGAAGCCAGCCTTCTCCCTGACCTCTCTTTTCTTTTACAAAACTGCTTAGACTTGAAAAGAACGACAAAAACAGTTTCTGTTAAAGGCTGCAACTGGTCACAGCAAAGACACACATTTCCTGAATACATATATGCAAGAAATAGTGATTTTAAAGGACTATGTGACTTGCTTCTAAAAGCTTGTGTGATTGACTGCTGGCCAGCACATGTAATTTCATTTGTGAAGTCAAATGCTGTTGACATGCTATTGTATTTATTCCTGTGGATTCTGCTAGAAACGTGATTTCCAAAGTAGTTTGTTTTCTGTGAGTGGAGTGAGTTTGTCAGATATATCATCCCTAAAAGGTGACCATTTTCTGCAAGTCCCGTGGATTAAGTTGTCTCCCAAAATGCATTCCCAACTCTTTGCTTACTCCATGCTCTTTTTTTTTTCAGCTGTTCTTGTGTGACTGGTTTTGATACTACCCAGGGATTTCTTCTGTGGTAAAAGCAGCAATAGCATTGTTTTTTGGTTTTTTTGGTTTGGTTTTTTTTTTTTTTTTTTTACCCTTACTATGAACTTAAATGTTATCAGTTCCTAGGCTGGATTCCCTCTGTGTTTTCATATCTCGTTGCATGCTTACAACAGAGAGAGTTGTCTGAGGCTGGGACTACCTGAATTTAAAGGAGATGGTCTCGCTTGAGCAGCTCTCTAAGAAAACAGTCATGGTCTTACATCTGTTACATTTTCAGTCCTTAGTTCTATGGTATTGCAAAATCTGTCCTAGGGTACCTAGTATTGTATCAAAACATGACAGAAAATGTTGATCCAATATGAACTTCTTCTCAGGGTTCAGTTTTGTTCTGGTATTTTTGAAAGCCTAACTTTGAACTAGCAGGTTTTATGAAGATCAAGTAGAGCCCACGTCACACCAGAGTTATGATGCACAGATAACATCTGTGCTTTTGTAGCTACAGCTACAAATAGCTGGCCTGAAAGAAGGCCAGTACAAACATCCGTGTTGTGTGCTTGGGCTAATTCAGGACAATTGTAATCATTTATTTGCACCTCAGCTGAATCAGTTAAATACTGCTGGGTAATCTACAACCAGCAGTTACAGAACTGTATTCTAAACCCCCCTGAGCCTATTGTTTGCCTTGGCTATAAAACCCTTTGCCACTGCTGGCAATATCTCATGGATCTGCAAATCAAAAAAAAAAAAAAAGCTGAAAAGTGCTTTATTAGAATTTTTATTCTTGAAGTGAATGATCAGAGAATGAGTACTCATTAGCTGCAATTGTGCTGCTTATGGTCTACACGAAGCTGGACTGTAATGAGATTTAGTATGGTTTATTTTGAATGAGTAAGAGAAGTGTCCTCGTCTGAGTCACTGTCGTGAAATGACAAAAAGCATTCCTAAGTTGCTTGTCTCTTTGACAATTTATGCAAATATATCTGATTTTAGATGTTCCAGAAAAGCCAGTATACCTTGAAGTATCATGTGCTGAAAAACATTAAAATAACATGGATGTTAAAGCTGTGCTTGTTTCAGGATTAGCAGTTCTATAAATATCGCTCCAATGTTAAAAAAAAGGTGCTTTTTCTTTTCTTCACTGATCTCATGTTTGTAGTCATTAGCATTTAGCATTTTTGCATGATTCTGTTATGTATTTAGTAAGTTTTTTCAGAATAAGAGACGGTTGAATTCCAGCCATTCAAACCTCCAAGCATAGTGCTTAGATATTATTTGAAGCAGTGTTATTTAACTAGGAGCGACCTCAAGAAGATGTTTGTCTGTACAAGTGCTTATGCTCCTTTATCAATTGTTTGACATTGGCTGCAGTTTGTTTGACCCAACTGTTCTCCAGACTTTTGGCGCCCCAGGAAAACAAGTAGCCTTCATAAATATTATGGAGACATTTAATTGTTGTGAATTTCTCTGATAAATAGTGTTTGAAGGCAGCTACATTTGAATTGTTCACTGTTAGTGTAATTTATACCAGAGAGTAAAGAACAAACTGCTGGGTAGAATTTACTTCTTTCTTCATTTGTTCTACAATATAGAACTGTTCGGCCTGAGAAATTTGAAATTAAATAAGTTTTTTTTTCTTCTGTGTTGTCTGCAGAATTTATTGAAGAATTAACACCTAACATCATGCTTACCTGCCATTACATATTTTGTATTTTTATTTACTGTGTTTTGAATAGTTTATTTTTTACTTTTGAATAGTTTATTTTTTCGGTTTTGTTTTTATTTTGCAATACCTTGGACACCTCTTAGTGTAATTCTGTAGTTTTCTTTTGCCATTTTTGCTAAAGGCTTGATGAAGGTTTGAGTATTTTTCTTCTAAACTGAAGATTTTTTTATTTGTATCACTCTATTTCCTAATCTCAAATACATTCACTTAAGATAACTCAGATTCCTGTTTGGCAGAAATGATAAATATACCAGGCTCAGCTGGAGTTGCAAATTGTTGTCCCTTTTGACAGCTCCTTTATATCTTCAGTGTGTGATTTTCTGATGCACAGGCAACTGCACTGCAAAAAGCATTACACCATTGTCATTAATTTCCATTAGGGTGGGCTGGAATGCAGAATTCCTGCTCTGAAGAATACATAAAAAAAACCTTGGAAAAGGCCACCAAGATTAAAAGCTCAGAAGAATGAATAATCTGAAATGTCTTTAAAAACTTTAAATGAGTATCTCTTTCTGTCTTTTCAACTTCCAAACCCTTAAACTGAAGTGGCAGCAACCTTATTACTTGAAAGCTGCTTGTCCTAGTCCCTGTGCTGCAAAGGTGACCTGAGCTCTGAGAAATCTAGAGAAATAGTTACCTATAGTCAGGAAATCTCTGAGATAGATATAATTTTATAAGCAAAGTAAGTGGTGCATGAAATCTGAAATTTTCCATTGAAGAAGTTAAATTATAAAATTACTGACCAACTCTGATTTACTTATTTTCAGCGTAACTAGTACGACCTTGGGTTTTACAGGTAATTGAAAATTGGATGTTTCTCTTTTATAGAAAACTGCTGAAGTATCAGGGAAGGTTCTATGTTTCAATAGCTGCCAAGACATGCTCACCAGCCATAATTCAGTTAAAATTTACAGACCAGGTTTATCTGTAACAGTCAATGGCAGTAAGACAAAGATGACCTTTTCCCTGGCGTATTCTCTCTGACAAGAAATAACTATTTTAGTATTGTATCTTCCTTGAACAGACATTATGGGTCTTCATTCTAAATAACTGGAACACAGACGAGACTTCAAATTAATTTACCTGTGAGTATTTGATATTTGTCTCCATCTCTTAATGCAATGCATGTATTTTGTACCTTTAACATATATCATGTTCATGGCACATTATTATACTATGCTGGAAAGTGTTGAGTCCTTGTCTCTGGCCTGAAGACTCCTCAAAACTGCCAAACTATCTTGATTTATTGAGTGAAATAGTACACTTGCCTCTGGAAGAAAAACTGCAATCATTGAATGATAGGAAGTATTAGAGTGGTGTGTGTCTAAGTAAGAGGAATGAAAAAAATTTATAATCTTCAAAATAAGTTCATTTCTACTGCATCTCATTGGTGTAAATTTTGTTCTTAACCTAAGATGTGATAAATAGAAAATTTGGCTTATTTTGACCTTTTGATTTTGAAGTTCCTTTCTAGCAGATTGATTTAATACTGCTTGTTCTCTAAAATATTAAAAAAATATTTGTCAAAGACATGTCAAAATGAAGAATGGTATTAACATACACATGTAAATAGTTTACAAAAAATAGTTTATTTACAAAATTGTGAGAAAGATTTGTCTTCAAGAGAGAACGATTTAATTATTTTTTAAAGTTATTTTCTTGGGTAGTTCAGTTAGCCATTTTCTGCTTTGTGTGAGCTATACAACAAAATGGGATTTCCTTTCCACTTGATTGATAGAAAATCCCTGCTGTTCCAGAAACATTTAAATATGTAATGTATGGAAGTAGCTAGGCATGAAGATGTTGAAACATTTTGTTTCCATACACTTATAAACCTATATGTGTAATTGTGTTCCTAGTTTTGTAGTTAAAAAAAAAAAAGCTTGATGCATACCTAGGGACTTGGTAAGAAATAAAAAATTGGCAATATGTTTCTGTGAAAGAGAAATTCTATTTCCAAGAATGCCAAATGGACAACTCATGAACATTTGGGGCCTAGGCCTTATGATCCTTAATTCTAGTTTAATATACCAAACCTTTCCCTTTTCCTTCACCACTGATGAATGTGGTTCATATGATGTAGGAAAGAGAATATTATCTAGAAGAAAAATGGTTTGCCTTCATAGCAGATAGGGTAAAGCATTTTGAATCTGATAATACAAAAACTACAAATCTGTTTCTAGAGCTGGATACAAGGTTATGATCATCATACAGGATATGATCATCCCAAATGATTATGGGATTTGTGAGAGTTTATCACTCAATCCAAACTTGCTTTTTTATCACTGTGGGAGCCCAAACCAAAGTTTGTGTTAACACATGTGGAGCCTTTTAGAAGACTAAATCGTGATAGATGTAATACAACTTGGTCAATATGTCTACTGATACAAAAAGAAAAAATTAGTACGGTGCTAGAATTCTTAACGGAAATCTTGCTTTGATTTAATGCTTTAACAAGAGCAAACATGCCATAAGATTTTAATATTATCAATTCCTGAAAATATTTGGTTATGGTGGACCTAAACCATATGGAGCCAGCTCTGTCATCTATTTTTCTGTCTTGACTTACAATCAGCTTTGACCAGATAAATTCTGGATACAGGAGAGAGTCAACCTTGTCTTAGAATGAGGTCATATTTAGCCTTCTAGTACTGTGCTCATCTTCTCTGTCAGAGCTGCATGCAAAATGTTGTGTTTGTAGTATAAAAGGATCCTTATGTTCCTGCAAAAGTTCAAAGCAAAATGTGGAGTGGAGAATGAGTTAGTGAAAGTATGTAATTTCCTATGAGTTTTAGCTAGGACCTTTAGTTTAAAAGTTCAGAATATTCTCATCATCAGTTCAATGCTAAAATCATCTTGGTTTAAGACAGAAGGACTCAGAAGTTGCAGAATTCTTGAATTGTGTTACTATTTGGGGAAACAGTTATTAGCAGAATTTGATTTTTAAATGCTTCTAGATGTTTATATATCAAATGCAATCTCAAATGCATGTTTAGGTTGAATGATCAAGGGAATAGCATGAAACTTTATGCTTCAATTTCTACATCAGCTTTGATAGAGGAAGGGGAAGAATCTCAGGAAAAGGAAGAATTCATAGTGGTCTTAGAGAGTAACTGTATACTTTTCATTCCCAGTAATGAAAAATGGTATGGCAGCTTTACATATGGTGACTGAATTGAAATAGACTTTAAAAATACTGTGTGAAGCTCTATAATGTGGCAATGTAAAATGACAACAGATGTGATTTCTCACACTAAAATGCATTCTTATCATTTGACAATGATTCTCATTATGATGATACTCCTGGCAGGGAACTAAAATTTTTCTACATTGTACAAGTTATATTAAATCGGTCTTTAGCTGGCAACCATATCTTACTGAAGTTGGCAGAGTACCACATGTATGGGATAAATTCCAGCTTTCTATATGGGTGTGATTACAAAAACGCACATATGATGCTTCACTTCTGAAAATTAGTTGATGATTTTCACAAAAGGGCTGCTGCATAATATAATTCTGAATCTCAGCAAGAAGTACTTCATGGCCCAGCTATGGCTCTATTTGCTCAGTCATCTGCTTTTATTCAGTCTATTATTATCTAATAATATTTAAATGCACTCTGGTTCCTGGCTGTATTGGGGTTTTGTGGTTCAGTCTGAAAATCCTTTAGATTTACAAGACTGCAGTTCAGAGATGTAAGAAAATTTCAAGATCCAACAGTAAATTTTTCTTTCAGGTACAATGTATGATTTACTACAGATTTTTCTGAAATGCACAGCATGAAAAAGTTTTGGGGTTTTTGAATGAATAATAGAAAAGATATGTAGTAGTTTTTGAGGAATTAAGATAATAATGTTGAAGTTGTGCCTGTAGACCATAGAACTTCAGCCTGTGATTTCTCAATCCAGTCAATAATCAAATAAAATTAGCCTGGTTCTGGTCTCACTTAAACCAGCATAATTGGACACTATTGAATTACAACACAATAAATGAGACCTCAAAACAGATTTACTTTATTGTGACAAAAGGGCACAGTATTTCATGGATGCAATGAAATTTGGCTAAGGTTATTGGTAATTCCTTTTTATGAACACTGGGCTATGTCAACCATGTTATAGTTTTCAGAGTTAATTCTTATTGGACATGATTCTTATTTTCTTAATTGGTAAGTGAAGAAATCACCTGATAGGAGGATTCCCTGAATTTTTTTTTCCTTTTTTTTCCCCCGTTCTCCCATGGGAAAGAAACATGTTTACCTCCCTTTGTCTATCACTTGGCTGCAGCTATAGTAGTAACACAGAAACAGATTGCACTGAATTTGCTATTTATTGCTCTGATTTTGGATTTTTGCCACTCTCACTAATGAGCTATGTTTTTTGCAGACAGACAAATTAAGGATGGGCTCCTCAGCTCACATCCATTCAATTGCATCCCAGTTTGTCATTACATTTATTTTTAACAATAAAATCAGCAGATTGTAATTTCTATTACCATTATCACAAATAGATCTCACCATGTTTAATGCAACTGTGAACCTTTGACAGTGCAGATGAGGTTGAGAGAAAAAGCCAGTTGCACAGCATCATCTAAACTTTTATTTTGGCAGTTTTTCTGTAGTGATTTGAGGAATGGGAGCAGTGGAAAAGGGAGGGGACAATTTTATCTAATAACATCCCCACTCAAACCAAATAATTAAGTTGCATTCCTTTCAATTTTCATTACAGGCACAAGATTGGACAGTATTTGCTATAGAAGTATCTACCACATTAAATGATGAAGTCTTAAATGTTGTGCTTGCATTTTTATGGGTAGCTGAAGGATTCTCAGTATACACTCATCACTTCTAAAAGTGTTTAATGAAAGTTAGAAGTTTTGTTTTTTTCTTTGTTGAGTTGCCTCAGAGGAAAATGTCAGAAGCACAAAAGCCTTTGTTGCTTCACTTCATGATTAAATACAGCCTTCCCTATTGAAAGAACTCTTTTATTTTGCATTATTATGCTGTTACAAAATGTCTATTCCCATCACAAATATTTCAGTTTCCCCATTCTTCCCTTCATAATTAACACTGAAAGCCTAACATTGTGAGGCTAGAAGCTGCCATTTCTTCATGAGTGAAGATTTAAAATCAGCAGTTACATATGTAAAAGAGATGCTTTACTCAGTAAACTATCACATTACCAAAAGTTGACTACTAATAAGCAAATGTAGGCTACTATTTTTAATTTAAATTTCATTGTCCATAAGGCATCAAGACCTACATAGGTAGTTACAACTACCCAGATGGCCTTATCTTTGTACGTGGATCATGAAACTGAAAATGAGGAAAGGTGTTATCTGGGAAACAATGTATTTCCAATTATAGTGAAGTGACTACAATTGTAACGCTTCTATTCAGGCCTTTGTACTTCAATGGAAGGTAGCTTTTATTCTGTTCACATTAACACTTTCCTAAAAGATTACTTAATCTTAAAAAGGTCACATTTATACTGTGGGAAAAATTAACACCAGAAATTATCCCACTCATCTGTGGCAGCTTCAGTTCATAGCTTTGAATTCAGTGACATGTGCTTGCTTCAATAGTCAAGCTATTTCCTTCTCACTTAGTTCCACAATCTTTTTTGGAAAGAAGAGTTACCTTTAATCCTGATTGTTTGTAGTCATCCATGTAATTTCAAGGATCTGCCTTATTGGCACGGTTAAATGGATAATGGATGTGGCATAGCACAGGAATGAACTCTCAGAGCCGGGGTGTTAATATTAATTCACAGCCATAACTGGTGTACTGAGAAATGAAATCCCTAAATTGTATCAAATAGATTTTCCCTCAGTGAAGCTGAAAAACACAAGGAAATGTTGTGCCAGTACTGTTCACAGCAAAGCCAGTGCTGAAGCACTGTTAATAAAACCATGAGATTGCTTCCCTCCCCCAGCACAACTGGAACAATAGAAAACACAGAATCAAAGATGCAGTGCTTTATATTTGCTTGGCACCATGCTAACTTTATCAAGAATGAACTTGCTCAAGGATTTTTTCCATAGAAATAGGATAACAAGCCGTTCTAGTACCACTCCCAGAGTGTGACTCACAAAGAGAAAGCAGCAGAGAAAGACGGTGGTTTTTTTTCCTTTCATGAAACCACTCACTTCCCTGCAAGGTTATGCACTTGTTTTTGTTTTTAAATGTTACTTCGATTCTTTTCCTATTGATGTTTGAAAAGTTAGTCTTAAACACAGATGATGTCAGTGTTGATGGAGCAGGCTGTCACTCCTCTCCATTTTTTCTGAAAGATGGATGCTGCATCCTTAGTCACTTCAATGCAATGTGACATCCTGACATGAATGCAAGTTCTTGCAGCTCCTTACCAAATGGGTTTGTTCTAGCAAAACAGCCCAAATGGCACCAATAAATTTTCTCTCCTCATTCATTCATTAGCATTAAGAAGGATTGTGGTGCACAAGGCTTCTCTTGATAGTTAAGGTGCTTCTCACTCAAGCTAGTCCCAAAAGCTAGATTTTTCACTTCATTTATTTAAATCAGCTTCTTAAAAATATACTTAGAAACTCTGAGAAGGATTTTTTTGTCCTGCTTGTTGCAGATGATTAGGTTGTGAATTCCTGAAGTTACATTATGTTGCAGTTACTTGGTAAAATCAGGTCATTGCTCCACATTCTTGTTACTGACATGTTTCCTGTCTGCTGAAATTCATTATCACGAAATCATGGAATAGGTGAGATTGGAAGGGACCACACTGGGACATCTGGTCCAACCTAGGGGCCCTTCTCAAGCTGGGCACATGGCACTGGGTTGCATCCAGATGATTCTTGAAAGTCTCCATTGAGAGAGACTCCACAACCTGTGGATGATCTGTTCCAGTGCTTGGTCAACCACACAGTAAAGAAATTCTTCCTCATGTTCAGGTGGAACTTCCTGTGCATTAGTTTCTGCCCATTGCCTCTTATCCTATTGCTCAGCACCACTGAGAAGAGCCAGGCTCCATCCTTTTGGCACTCTCCCTTCAGATATGGGCAGACATTGATGAGGTCTCCTTTTAGTCACCTCTTCTTGAGGCTGAACAGGCCCAGCTCTCAGCCTTTCCTCATAATAGAGATGCTTCCTTAATCATCTTTGCTGCCATCCTCTGGACTGGCTCCAGGATCTCCATGTCTCTCCTGTGCTGAGGAGCCCAGAACTAGACACAGCACTCCAGGAGCGCCTCACCGAGGTAGGCAATGTCCACTGCTCTCCTCTCATCCACCTGAGTGATTTTGACAGTCCTGCTTATTCTACCTACATGTACTGCAATCAAACAACTTCTCAAACATTTCAAGTAGGTTTTTTGAGCTCTACTAGCACAAATACTTAAATGTATTGAGGACTGTTAAGAAAACACTTATTGTTCTGAAAGGAAGAGTGAACTATAGTACCTGGCCTAGAATAAAGGCTTAGTTCTTAGTGTTAATTAATTCCATTTTGGTAGTGTCACTGACCATGACTTGTTTTGCTAACAAGGGTTTCTTTTAACACTTCATCTCAGAGAAAGAGGCTGAAGTTACATAAATGACTTGTGGCACTGATGGGCTTCTTGAACACCAGAGTCTGATAAACTTCATACATTTCAGATAAGCATATGTTAATGGGGCTTTGTGAAATGTGCACTTTTGGGGTAGATGGCTCATAGCTCTTTCTTTGCAAGACTGAAAGTATTAAAAAAGTATTTCAAAGGAATAGTTAAGAAAAAAATGGAGAAAGAGAAACGTGTTTTGAAAACATGAATTTTCTTCATCTCTCTTCATACTCATTTCTGCACTTTTTGATTATTCTGTGTTTCCCCTGGCATGTGCCTGCATGACGACCCATTTATATGGACTAACTTCTGAGGCCTCTGATATCCAGAGTCACCTGTAGAACTGATTAAATGCTAAAATCTCCATCCCATAAAAATGTTAAATTTTCTATACCTCTTACTGGATTGTAAATGGTCAAGGTTGGAAAGTGCATTAATCTTTTACTTATGTGCTATGCAATCAGTTCATCTGGGAAGTTAGGAAGGCAAATGATTATTGATTAGTTCAGGTGATTTATTCCAATGGGAGCTGCCCAAGTCCAGCCTGTGTGGAAGTGCTGTCTTGTTGAAGATGATGATATGCAGGGGGAGCAAGCTCTGAAACCTCCCCTCGTGTTCTTCGCTCCAGCCTCCAAACGAAAGTCTGGAGAGTGGCCAGACTTGGAAAGTAAGTCTATAGGGTTCACAAAAATAGTATTTTAGTCTGATATTTCCTGATCTGCTAACAGAGACAGTCTTTGCAGTAGGGAGTTTTTGTAGTGGTTATATGTGGGTGCACCACAACCTTCCACCCTCTTCATACTCAGGTAGACTTCCATCTCATTACTGTCTAGCTATTAATTGTATGTGTCTGTGAACAATGATGGCTTCAAGCACTAAGCTGTCAATATGACTTTCCCAGATGAACATCTGAGTAGGCGTAAATGTCATGATAAGCTTGCTGCCTTCATGGATCCCAGAAAGTTATTACCTCCTTTTTGCTCATTCTTATGTAACTATACTTTTGGCTGATAAAGTAGAATAAATAGTTTTTATTTTTCATAGTCAGCTATGTTAAACATATATGTCTATATATATAAGATCTGTCAAAATTCCTCTTACTGATAGTGGTATTTTTTCCTTCCAAATACTTGTCAAATCTGACTGATACTCTTTCCCATAATCTTAGTTAGATGAACTTGAATGCTGTCAAGAATTTTGGTATGCAAGGATTATATACACCAATATCAATTTGAGTCAACAACATCAATTTGCCATCAGAAACCATGGAAAAAGAATAATTGAATAATTCCATTTACTTTAAAAAAATAATCTTCAAGAGTAATCTTTAGAGGTAGCATCGCTACATGCCCCTGACAAAAATGTATCTGAGGGGCTGGATTCATCTATGCTTTTGGAAAGCTATTATAATTTTAAAACCCATGATTTATGTTTGTTTTGGTGTTTTTTTTTCTTTCCTGTGGGTTTTCCAAATTGAAATAGTGTTGGAGCTGTTATAAATAGCAGGAAAATAATATAAAATTATGGCATGAAATTGATACTTTAGACAAAAGTGACAATGCCCTTCAAAAGTGGAGTGATGCAATCTCCACAGTTAAGACAGGTATTGTTAATGTAGAATAGTACAGAAAGATATTTTGTAGCAAAAAAACCCCCAACATCAGCATGATCAGTGAGCTCCTGTAAAAGCACATGTTATTATTAATTACAGTACAACATGCAAAAAGATTTAGAGTTTCTTGGGCTCTGTCTTGGGCCATTTAGGTTCCAGGCTGCTGGTGTAGCTGATAGGCTGCTCTGTTATGGTGCTTTTCCCTGTGAGTCCAAGTCTGACATACGTGATGAAATGCAGAACACTGATAATCAGAAAAGAAAACCAAACCCAGAGCCTTAAATACAAGATGTTTGAGGAATTTATATGTGAATATACAGGCTGCCAGTACTCATTTTATTTAGCATTTACTGCTACTCCAAGGAGATGCTTTTAAAATAAATTCTTTATTGCAATTTTGTGGGGGTTTTTTGTGTCAGGGTCAGGAGCTTGAAATTTCTAATTTCTTGTTAGATCAGTGCATGAAAAAAATCAAGCAACGCTGCCTGCTACTTTTAAGCCTTTCAGAGAGCTTCTTTTCAGTGGCAATTGCAGAACATGAATGTGAAAATGTTTAAACCAAATGTTCCCTAGGCATCTCTCAGTGTCCATGTGATTCTCAGTGTTTAAAAGCTTTCTGAAAAAACATGGAAGGAAAAATATTTCTTATATCTTAATCCTTTGTAAAAGGTGGCACTGATTTGTCTATTAATGCAATTTAATTAAATAGAAAATGCTCCTTTTCTTCCATTTAACTGTTCTAAATCAAAGTTTCTAAACATTCTTTTCTTGGTCTACCTCAGTGAAGGGCATATTTGTGTGCAGGACATGAGAAACTATGCTTGGGAGTGACTGATGGTTGTTGATGAAACCTCAGACAAAACAGAGAAATGAAGGGTGAACTTTTAGGAAGTAATTAGAATGTTTAAATACCTAGAACTGAACTTTTGATGGACTTTAATGAGGCTTTTAATAAGACTTTTGGTAGTCTTGCCTCAATATGTGATGCTAATAAATTCCACCATTACAAGATTCTGTTTTGATATGGACGTAACTCTAATTATTTGACTGCAGTATCCATTTGTCACAAGAAACAAATGCAATCTGCTGTTGTCTTCTTACCCATTCTCCTCTTTTTAGGTCCATTTACATGTATCTGGGTTTCTGCAGTTCTTTCATCATAACTCATAGCTTAAAACTCCTCAGAGTTCTTGTTCAGCAGTTTTTTCCTAGTGTTTTATTTCAAGTTTTCTCCCCATACCAGTATGGAAAGTTTAACAGTCTGGCAGTTTAAGCAGGGTCTCATTTTTCTCTATGTCTGTTTTAACCCTTGGTCTGGAAAAAAATGCTGCAGCTTTTTGGGTGTATGCCAAAATAAAAAAAGGAGAAGTGCCAAGTTCTTAGTTTTAAAATAAGACCAGCAAAAGTGTATGAAATGATTCATCACTTCCTGGCAAGTGTAATTATCACTGCAGTCACCAATCTCTATCTGCTTGCATCCTTGAAAGATGTGCTAAATGTTACTGTAAGTTCCAAAAGTTATTGTTTCAACTGAATCAACTTAAAAAAAATAAAAGCATCACAGGTGTGTGCTTTAAACAGGAAATGATGCTGATCTCTGGGACTCTCAGAGCTGCCTTCCTTGAGATTAGCCTGCAAGAAATGTGTCACATTTCAAATGGGTGTAAAGATGGAATATGCTGAGTTTACAGTAGTAGCTAAACAAAGGAAAGTATTTCAACTGGTTTGTCATTGTTGGAAGCTGACTGCTCAAATTTGAAACCAGTTCCACCTCTTATCTAGGCATTTATTCTTTGCCTAGACTGGGACATTGGAAATACAGTAATTATGTTAAGTATTCAGCTAATGTAATTTTTTACACAGTTTAAGCAAATTACTTGTAGCTTCACTCCTATAGATGCTCCTTGGCCATTACCTATAACCAAAGAATCTTATTTTGACAAGTATGGTTGTAATTTCTCTGTATTTGGAATCTCATAAAAATGACTCAAAGCATAATTGATTCTGCCTATAAGTAAATTGGGATGTGGGATGCATTCTCACCAGTCACTGCCTAAAGTCTAAAACAAAAATCAGACTTGGTAACATGTCAGTGTACTCATTTCTCACATAACATATGTTGTGAGATCTTTGGGGTAGCAATGAGCTTTTTTGTTCTGTTTGTATAGCAACTACACAGATGGTCTTTATCTACCACTGGCAAATTTGGGTAGTATCACAGCAAACAAATGTTTAAAATACATTGTTTAAAAGTTTTACAGTACAGGAAAATTTTTTCCAAGTTGTTATGAATGATTTCTGTGTCAGTTGCTTAACAAATTAATGCTGTTATTTAGTACTTCAGCATTTATTTTTTGCATGTCACCTAACTTCGGCTCATAACCTGGGGATTGGTGCAAAGAGCTGCTTTTATTCTCCAGATCCTTAGGCGTTCAGCTCCAGCTGAGAGTCTGTCCTGTGACCTTGTGTTGTTGTATATTAGAATCAAAGCCTTCCCAAATGTATCTCATCTTGAAATGCTGCTAAAAATGGAGGAATCCAATGGTGTGTAATAAAAGACATTTAAGAGCAGCAGAAAGGGAGGAGCAAATTACTTCCTCAAAATTTCCCTCCCTTGCTACTTCCAGGAAGTAAAGACCTAAAAATTTCCAGAAGTGATAGCTGTGGAATGACCACAACTCACACTGTCTAAATTCCTCCCATCAGTTTGCCCAGCTGTTGATTAGTTATGTTGGGACAAAACAGAATTTCAAAGTAGGTTTCAGTTTTAGAATGACTGAATGTATTGTCTCTCCAGGAGGACTGTGTCAAAGTCTCTATACTTTTCAATACTTTTACATCAGGAGAATAAATGGATATTTTGTGTATTGTGATGTTCCATTTAGAATCTTGGACTTACTTTTTCAAATTTCGTGGTATCAGAAAGTGCTGGAGATGGAAGTAGATTTCATTTCTAGATTTACATTAGAGTAATTAGGTAGCTGGGAAGGGTGCCAAACACCTCCTATGTATCAACATATTCTTTAGAGTCCAGATTAGTTGTCTTTGACTCCTTCAGGAAACCTGTATGAAGCTGAATTGGGAAATTCCAGTACTCTTTCTCCTTACTCTTCCCTCAGTCAAAGATGCCAGTGAAGAGTCCTTTAAGAAGCTGAAACAGGACACCCTGCTTTAGTTCTGTGTTTGCAACTTAAGGGGAGTTATTCACAGATGCATTCTTGCATTATAATGTTGCTTAACTTGTAAGATTGCATTGTGCTGATGAGAAAGGGTAAGTAGGTTTGCTGAACTCCAGATTGGACTGAAGATGTTTTTTCTTTAAAACTAAGATGATATGTATGCAACAAATTACATGTATCCCTATGGTTTAGTCAGTCAGACTGGTCAAGTATAGTGGCCTTTTCCAAGGTTCTTTAGTATTTCTCACTGTGATTTAAAGGTTTATTTGCATTCCTGACTGACTGAGCAAGTGTCTGATATTGTCAATAGGGTTTGTCAGCAAGTTGGCAGAATGTAAGTTTTCCTTTCTTGGCACAGATAACATTAAGAAGTTTATCAGGGAATATTATGCAGACTCAAAATCTGTCAAAAATATGAATGACAGTGTGACAGAAACCACCTGCACAGCTCATTATATTCTTGGATCAAAGTACCAGCAGGAAATCACTGCAGTATTCCAAATAGTAAGTATGGTTTTGTAACAAGGCAGAAATCTCGAGAACAAGTAGATATTTACTTTTTGCCACTTTGAAGCAGTTCCTTAAAGCTTGTACAAAAGGACATACTTCAATGTGTGGCAAGTGCGAGTAAGAAATAGGGAGTTACATATCCACAAATTAACAAGATCTGTCTGAAACTAGGGCACCTGCTATATAACAGGGACAAAAAAAGATACTGCTAGATATGACTGCATAGGAAAGGGGTTTTAGAAGCTGTTGCTACTGAGTCACTGAAATGAAAGTTTGCGTCATATAGGAAAAGAAACAAAAGTAGAAAGAATACCTAGTGTTTGTAAACACTTTTATTCCATAAAGTAAAACAGCTTTTGAAGGGAAGAAATTTCACCAGCTCTCAGTGCTGAGCTTAGGCTGTCTGAGTTAAAAGTGACCTGTACCAGATCATGTCCATGGACCCATGAAATCTCAGGGCTCTTAGATCCCAACCCAGAGTCTTATTTGTCAGTCCATGCTTTTTACATTTGTATAAAAAGGAAAAATAACCAGGTTTAAATGCCCCTCACATCACTTAACAAAGGACATTCTGGGATGTGATCAGCTTCCACCATCAATATGGCATAAATGTGCAAGGCTTTATATAGTATTAGCAACAACAACTCAGTTTCTGTAAGTTAAAATTGAAGCTGCCTAGTATGCATTCAGATGTCACTTCAATGTCACAACTTTAGATTAATGTAAGAAAAATTATGAGGATAATTTACTTACCACTCATGATGCATGTAAGTTACCAAGGTGGCTTTGTAGTTGGGAAATATCCAATTTATATTTAAATTTTAGTTGTCAGCATCACTTTTAGGTAGAGTCTAAGGAAGGATTGTTCCTTAAAATATTTGTCAATAGAAGGATATTTTCTTGCAAATTTGAAGGTATTATTTTGATACTAGTTGGTTGAAATTGGGGTACAAGGGTCATCTGTTTGCTGTGTCCTGGCTTTGCCTTTCAGACATAGTTTTTCCACAGCTGTGGTCGCTTTGAGTTAATACAGTGACTTGCTTCATCACCTCTTTTGTTCTCTGATTCCTTGAGATACATATCCATATAATTTGTTTTAGGGCTCAGAGCAGCTTTCTAAGAATCATACACTGGCTGTAAAGTATATTTGGCAAATTATCAAAGGTTTTTTTGTCAGAATAGAAAGGTGTTTCCATGGCTCTGAAGACCTCTGATATGGGTGCATTTTTGTTCTTTAGAATAATATTGACTTATAGCAAGACTTTTAAATACAGTGAGAAAAAAATTAGAATTCAAATAATCCTGAAATGTGAAATGAAATTTTCATCCCTTTGTTATGTTTATGTGGCAGTAATCAGCTGTACAAATATATGATGGGGTTAAACCAGCTGCACTGCAATACCATGGAAAAGGATCTGGGAGGCAATCACAAACTTGAACAATAGTAAAGTATCCTGCTGTTATGAAAACAAGTAAAATATCATGCTGGGAGATGTAATCTCTCTAGCACTTGTGAAAACTGACACAGTCATCTGACTTGTGCAGTTCACGCATCTCTTTCCAAATGCTGATTGTTGTCTTGGCTTGTATTATTTCTCTTGGTTGCAAAACACTATTTATGTATCCCATTTAGAGCTCTACATGTCCATCACAGGAAGGTTTTGTACCCTTTTTAGTGTTTACAATATCAACCTGCAAAGTGCAAATGCAATGTGTTCTTTATTTGCAAATCAAACTTATGAAGAGCAAATGCATTATTTCAGCCATATCATTCTGAGGTATTTGTCCCAGATCATCATAGTATTTTGTTTGTTTGTTTTTTCTTGTTTTTGGTTTTTTTTTTTTTTCAGGGAACGAGACTACATGTTTGTGTTAATGAGTGATTGGGTCTTCCCCTTTTTATTCTTTTCAGGAATATGTGTTTGCAGATTTGAAATTTTTAGTCTTAGATGGAATGCAATTTTCTTCAGCATCTGCAAATACAGTTTCATAGTGTCATTATTTGATCTAAGAGGAACATGCTGAGATGTGAAGTGTATCAGAGCCACTTATTCTAAGAACTAAATTTACTTTCTGTCTTATTTTCTCATGGCTGGCAGCCATTGCTGGAAGAGACCAATGAAGCATTGTTTAAATCTGCAATTATTCCTGGTGTTTCCAGAAAGCTGCAGGTCTCTGTGAGTTTTCAGTGACTCCCTCCTTACAGTCATGTTTCTTGCTTTTGATACCCTGAGTCACTAGGAAGCCCAATTCATCATTATCCCAGATCATTATCCCTCCAAGGCTATGTAACATGAGCTTCTGCATGGGACAGTCTCTGAATGTCCCATGAATCCCTCCCTGAAGATATAGTTCCCAAACCAGAAAAATCCAAATCACAAAAACAATTATTTCCACAGGGGATACGAAAGACAGATATTATCAGAAATAGAAAGCAACATGGTTTTGTAGAGAGATGTTACTGGCATTTCCTTGGTCTTCCCTTTGTTTTCTTTTCTAAAAATGGTCACACCAAAGAGCCTTAGCAGGGCTGACCTGAGTAGCCCGTGACATTTTCCTTAGGATGTATGTTTTTGTGAAATGTTTTTCTTAACCATGGTTTATGAGCTGGTCTGTATAATAGCACTAAAACAATAATTTCCTTAAGATTAAAGAGTGTAATGGAAGAATTCATATAACTAGTCTGGATCAAGGGATAATTAAATTGCATTGATCCAGGTGAAAAAATAATTTGTAGTTGTAATGGAAATTTTACTGACAAATGCTCAGCTGCATAGAATCAGAGTAAAAGCCAAACTCATAAGTGCCTCACACTTTAAGAAAGGCTGCTAAATGGACAATTATATTTTAGCACCTGTCATGCAGTCATTATTTATAACAAGCTCATTTCATTTTACATGCAACTTAAGTGCTCACCATTGCTAAATACTTTCTTGTTCATATGTATCTTTAGGGTAAAGTCTCTTCACTGAACCAAACCAAAATCATTCTATATCATTGAATTTAAATCTTTAATGCACTACAGTGGCCTTGCAACAAATATTGTGGATTACTTCAAATAAAACTGAGGAACAAGAGCAGTTGTCTCAATCTGAACACAAGAATTAACTGAACACAAGAAGTTCAAGCAATGAGCAACAAGAAATTGAAAATCAGTATCAGGGAAAAGGGTGCAAGCTCAGTCTGCACTGTTTGCAGTAAGGCACAGGGCGCTGGCAGGGGAGCATTGGCCACTAAAGGGTTGCTTGGACCCATGCCTGGTTATCTCAGGCTAAGACTTGCAGAAGATACTGTGCTAAGGGCCCTGCTCAGGGCTCCTCTCCAACATTTGTGTTTCTGAGCTGCACTAGTGCTGCCATCAGGCTATATAAGAGACATGTTTAGCATCATCATGGCTGATATTGCTGTTACTTGAAAGTGTGTAATTCCTCACTTGGAAAATTGCAGTACACTTTGATAATATATCTGGAAGAGTATCTGACAGGTAATACCAAAATTCAGGGCTCTTGGGCATGAAAAGTTTTAAAATTCAGTGGAAAGTGTCTTTTTCCATAACTTCAAGAGCCCCAAAACCTGTTCCTTTAAAGAAATATAAATAGTTTCTTCCTAATTCTATCTCAAAGTGCACAATTTATTTTCTACTGCAGTTGTCCTGATTAGCTAAGACCTATCATAACTTGTGAAGTCTCTTTGTTGGGAGCATGATTTACCACGGAAAACAAATTTAATGAATATTGCTACATCTGCTCCATCAGGATCACACTGACAGTGAGTTAGTCATAGTGAATGCTACTGACATCAGTGGGACTGATGTCACAACAACTTCTCTCCAATGTGAATGAAAGGTGGTCTCTTTTTCAAAATGTCCAAGATGAAACTTCTGCAACTCATGGTGGGAAATACTGAAGTATTTACATTTTGTTTAACTGTGTTGATTATTCTTAATGAATTACAGTTACAATTCCAGGCAGTGCTATGGCCTGGGAATAGTGGCTGGAAACCTGCCCAGTGGAAAAAGACCTGGGGGGGCTGGTTGACAGCAGATGAACATGAGCCAGTGTGTGCCCACTGGCTGAGAAGGCCAATGCCATCCTGGCATGGGTCAGGAATACTGTGGCCAGTAGGACCAGGGCAGTGATTGTCCCCCTGTACCCAGCACTGGTGGCACCACACCTTGAGTCCCGAGTTCAATTTTGGGCTCCTTGCTACAAGGAAGACATTGAAGTGTGGGAGTGAGTCCAGAGAAGGGCAACAGAGGTGGTGGAGGGTCTGGAAATGAAGTCTGGTGAAGAATGGCTGAGGGAGGTGGGGCTGTTCAGCCAGGGGAAAAGGAGGGTCAGGAGAGACTTTAGCACTCTCTACAATTGCTTGAAAGGAGGTAGGGTGGTGAGGTGGGTTTTGATCTCTCCCCCATGTAACAAGCCTAGTACTTGATCAGATGAAATGGCCTCAAATTGTGTCAGGGGTGGTTTAAATTGAATGTTAGGAAAAGTTTCTTCGCTGAAAGAGTTAATCAAGCTTTGGAATAGGCTGCCCAGGGAAGTGGTGGAATTGCCATTCCCTGAGGAATTAAAACACATGAAGATGCAGTGTTTATTGACATTGTTTAATGCTGGACTTGGCAGTGTTAAGTTTACAGGTGGACTCAATGACATTAAAGGTCTCTTCCCACCTAAACTGTTCAATGATTATTCCATGAATTGATGGTGTTACATGGGCACAGCAATGGTTGTGTTTGAGGGTCCCAGGATGAGGGAAGATATGAGAATCTTGACTGCATGTTTCAGAAGAAACTCCATTTTTCAGCTGATTTATTATATTTTTATATATATTATATTGAAATGCTGTACTAAAACTATACTAAAAAGAATAGAGAGAAAGGATCCATCCAAAGGATAGAAAGGAGAAGAAAGGAATGATAATAAAAGCTTGTGACTCTCAGAGAGTCCGAGCCAGCTGACTGTGATTGGCCATTAATTAGAAACAACCAACATGGACCAATCACAGATGTACCTGTTGCATTCCACAGCAGCAGATAGTTATTGTTTACATTTCTTTCCTGAGGCTACTCGGCTTCTCAGTAGAAAATCCTGGTAAAAGGATTTCTCATAAAATATCATGGCAACACTAAGCTGCAGCCATCACCACTGGTAGGGGCTGCTTACATCACCAGTGTGTCTTATATTGTTTTTTCTAAATGCATAAGTTTACTTCTTTTGCCAAGTGGTCTGCTCTGAGTATTCAAAAGCAGAGAGCAGTGGAAAAAATAAGAGTCTGATAATAGCAGAGCTACTAAATGCTTGATATTCCCTATGGCACCCTACTGGGCTTCGGAGAAACCATCAGTTTGTGATACACATGGTAGTATCTGTTACACCCTGTTTGACTGGATAGGATATTGTTATCCTGGCCAAAATAATTCCAGTTCTACCTCGTCTTGTCAGGATAGAGGCAGATAACTTTAATCAATGTATGGATCTCCCTGCTTATTTATAATTTCTGCAAAAAGATAATTAAAAATCTGCTGCTTGGTGATTTATATAATTAATTTAAAATTAGTCTCATTACACTTTACTGCTTGCCAATAATCTGCATAACAAAGGAGACTTACTGTGCTCATGGCAGTGGTATTCAAAAGCTGTTGAGAATATGTCTTTTATATTAACAGAAAAATATTTAATATTTGTGGAGAGCTGATTTTATTACTCATAAAAGTTAATGATTATGGTCAAAAATTTGACAGGTAGAAGAAAGTAAACAAATACTGGTGTGAAATGTACTTGCCAAAGAAGAAATTAATGTCAAAATAACTACTGTATTACACAGTGAAATGGCAACTTTTTATTTTGTCATGAGAATTTGTGAAGAGTAAATCATGGAAATGCACAGTATTTCAGAGTGACAGGGGAACCTTGAATCTCCTGGGACACAACAAAAGAATCTTGCACCTTCGCATTATTGATATTCATCTGAATTGTGGTGCAGTGGTCTAGTTCAAATTCTCGCTTGGTGTGGTATAGGATTGTAGTCAGAAGGTACCCACCAAGATAGCTCAGAATCAGAACAAATAACACAACTTAGCATGTTTTTTCATAGGTTTCAGAGGAAAAGCTGAGATGGGGCGTGAAGAAAATCAGCTTATTTTTCCATTAGGTAATGAGAGGAACTGAGTGATAAAATTCTAAAAAGAGTTACAAAATTGACACCTTTTGGAAGGACAAAAAGTACGCATCAGTCTTCAGATAACATAAAACATTACAGAGCAGTCATTTAAAATCTACATCTTATTAAAATTTATTTTTCAGCTGTTGCCAAGATGTGATTAGACACTGGAAAACCTTTTTCTTACTGAATATTGTGGTTTAGCTTGCCATTCAGGAGAAACTCGCAGGAAGTTTAATAGTTCTACAAAAGACATCATTGCACAGGTTATATTAAAATTTCTGTTCTTTGTTGCTTTTAGTTCAATTTTGAGATTTAGTATGAAAAATTGTAACTCATTATTTGGTTTAGGTAGACACAGGCGATACATAAGGAGTTTAACAATGCCCTGGTGAGTACCTTGTCTCTTTAGTAGCTAATCACAACAGCTCATTCTCTGGGGCTGGGAGCATAGCCCATTACATGTACACCAAATTAATATGGAAAATAATTGCATTGGTAATGAAGTCAGCTACATTGTACCCACATGCAAACATCTCAGAGAATTTAAGTAGTAAAAATAGTCTGCCTCAGCCTTGAGTTCAGAGTATGGTATAAAATGAATGCATATTAATGTTTTGGTTAGCTCGTAGCTCTAGTAAAGTTGAGATTTATTTTTCTGACAGGGGATTTTAAATGTATGAATAAAAAAGAGGTATTTCCATGAAGAGGGGAAAGTGGAAAAAAAAATCTAGTCAGACAGTATGAAATCATGAGTCATTTCTTGTTTATAAACTGTAATGTTTGGTGTGTTTCACATTCTCTCAGGTTCTTTTTGTTTTGTATTTCTGACTAACTTTTGACCCTTGATGAATAGTGTGAGCATTGAACTACTTTTAAGCACCATTTTTATTTTTAAAATTTGTTGACTAAATAAGTGATATACTGACAAATTCACTGTAGATTATCTGACTGTCAAAATTATCCCAGGGAGTCCTGAACACGAACACACTAGGGAACCCTTCTTGAGGATAATTACCAGTTCATTTGAAATAGATTCAGAGTTTTCTCATGCCTAGACTACAATTAGCAGGAGAGCCTTGTTTTACATAATTTGGTCATCCTAAGAATTAAACTTATGGGGTGGGGAGAGAGAAAACTATTTGATCTATACAATTCTACATTTCTCCTTTGCTTGTTGCTTTTCTTCTCTGGAGATGCTGTTGCCAAATAACAGAGTGACTTTTCTTCTTAGTCTCTGTAAAGTTTGCTAGAAAAGATAAACTTCCTGCTAGTCTTCTCTCATGAGTACACATATACTTGGCATGTTTGGAGGAATGTCATCACAGTGAATAGACTTGGGAAGAAGTGTGTGGGGTGCTGGGGGGGTGGTGAGCTGGGAGGAAAATAATATTGGTAATATAAGAGGAAAATAATATTGGTAATATAGTAAAAGGAGAATAAAAAATTGTGCATGTTTCTGTCTTAGGAAGACAGTACTGTGTATTGCAAAGGCCATAATAGAATCTAGATAGGAAGAAAAAAGTTAGATCATTACTGTATGCATTAGATTTTGTGAATATCTTTGTAATAGAAAGATAAGAATGATAAAGATGTTACTGTCTTAGAATAATAGATTTCTGAGACATCTACAAGACATTTTTGTCTATGGCCATGTTAGATATCTGAGGATAGAGCTGAATTCAGAATTTAATTTATCACTCTTTGTAAGACTTTAAAATTATGAATGTCAAATTTCAAGTCATCTATGGGGAAATTGTTATTTAAAAGCAATTTTTCACAATCCGAATGCAAAGCGAAACAGTTTTATAAGATTATTTGTAATCACCTGTAGTGTTTTTGCTGTGTTGTCTTTTTTTGTACCTGCCCAATGGCAATGTGAACAAAGAACAATTAGCTGATAGAAGAGATACTGCAGCAAGTCCCAGATACTGCTAATCCCCTAGAAAAGTGCAAGGTTTTATACTTCCAGAGAGTTTCTGTGTCAGTCAAACTGGATATCAGTAATCTGATGATGAAAACCAGAAAATCTCAAAAACTGTGCATAGACCAGGGTGTTTTAACCAATTTTAATGAAGTAAGTTTCAGAAAACTTTGAAATACATAGTCTTGAAGACCATGATGAAAGACAGAGCAAAATATTTTCAAAACCTAAAATTAAAATAAAAATTAGGTTTTCAAACTCTGCCACCTACACAGATTTGAATGTGACTTACAAAGAAAAAACTGTGTAGTGAAGAGGTAGGTAATGATAGATTCTTGCCTCTTTGTTACAGACATTCAGATGAGAACTGTTGTATATAGAAAAAATTGATGCAGTCTACCATATATCTTCTAATTCCTTTTAGAATAGCCTCTTCCTATTAAGTACCTGTATGTTTTCCATGAGGAATCTCAATTTAGCAGAAATTCTTTTGGTCATGATTTTGACATTGTCCAATAGCCATGTTTAACATATGGCACAGTTAGTCATGTTTTCCTTTCTGGACAATCTTGGATTTCTAAACTTCTTTTTTCAATCTTTAAGTATTGTAGCAAACAGTTATCCTGACATATATTTTAATAATTACCTTTTAAGTGTTTAGCAATTATCTTTTTACTTGTTTTTTGCAGCCCATCTGTACTGTTTTGAGGATTTTATTACCCTTTTCCACCCTAAAGAGCAACAGTATGCTTAATCAGTGGTTGCTCAATTCTCAGTGTATAGTTGCCACTATATGTATACATTTAGAAAACACGTGGCACATCAATTACAGTGTTTTCTGATATAGACTGAAATTCCATCAACTGTAGCCAATAATAATATTGCACTGGCTCAAAACCAAAGAATGCCATGTTTTGACTTGTGTATCTCAGTGCTAGTTTAGCATCATATATCCCAAAGGAATTTTTTTCTTCTCATTTCCCCTCCCTTGCTTTCCTTCTCATCCCCCTCTTTCCCTTAACCGGAGATGCAGAGTAGAAAGTCCTAATAGGTAGGATCCAATAAAATACAGCTGTGATACTGGTCAGATTCTTCAGAAGAGTTGTAAGGCATTGGTATTTGTAATTTTTTTTTGTTGTTATTTCTACTTATTTCCTTGAGTTTTACTAGGACTTTTACAATGCAGTAAAATATAAAAGCACAAGTAAAGCACTGGGAAGCTTCTTAAGCCAAGTTCCTGTGCTCCAGTCTGAGCAGGAAAGTCTTAGCAGGGAAATTAATCTCCTGCATGATGGCATTGACGTAAGTCTCTGCTGAGTTTGTGTGTGCATGTAAACAGGGAAAGTAAGAGAGAATAAGGCTATTTTATTTTAGAATTTCACTTACAATTCATTTCACTCAGGAAAGGTAAAAAGGGAAAGCAGAACTTAAAGGCCTACACAACTCTTTTCACACAGCTTTAGCACGCATACTACAATAGATCCAGTGACATTTGCAAACTCTTCTATCTGCATTCTGAATGAGTCATAATTCTCTTTAGTTCTGTCTGGTTTCTCAAGCTTGGAGAAGTCATTAGGTGAAGTTTTAGAGTGGGTTTTGCTGACGTCAACATGAGGAAACCAATTGAGACTGTCCTACACTGCTCAGAGTGCAGTAAGATTAATGCAAACCTGGTGTAACAGTTGGGTGAAAAACCACTCAGCCTGATCCTTAACAGGATGAATTGTGCCAAGGAATATGAAGAATGGGGTAACTATAATTCAGCTCTTAAACCATTGCACAAACACAGTTCTAGTAGGTAGTATTATTTATGAAGAATGACATGCTTGTTACAAAATTACCTTTTGCGTGGCAGGCAATCCCAGCATCTCCTTTAGCAATTAACCTGTTCCTGGGGACATCAGGCACCTGAACAATTTTATTAGCTTGCTATAGACAGATTTGGAGACCCTCCATGGAGATTGGAAGCTGGTAAAAGGCATGCTGAGAGGCTTATCCCTCTCATTATAAGGGAAGGGAAGGTTCTGGAAGCTATTCTGTCTTGTAAAGAGCCTTAGAAGGCCTTGCTGAACTGACACTGATGGTATAGATAGATTTCACATAATCCCCTGTGGTTTCTTATGCACCAAGTTTGAATCTTTAGTCTGTACACAGCCTTTATTGAGTGAATTTATTCCAACAAGCTTAGAAATACTTGAATAAAAATTTTGTTAGGGATCGGTTGAACAAGATCTGTTGCCTTTTTACTATAAAAAGTTTTCTCTTCATGCTTTACTTAGTCTTTTAATTACATTACAAGCTTCCTAACCAGTAAACTGGTGCAAGGTATTGTACTGAAAAGTAAGATAGCATTCTTTTCATAAGTTCTGACTTAGATTTTTATGTTTAAAACCTGTAAGAAGAGAAACATGTAGAACAAGTTCATTAGTGCAGTAAATGGATGTATGGATGTACCAAACTTAGCTCTCGTTCTCTTGTTGCTTGTGAACAATATGGGAAAACATCTGACCCCATACTTAGGGAAGCAAAACAGAAATGGTGTTTAATGGATTAAAACTTCAAGTGTCACTCTTTGTTGCCAGAATTAAGGACCAAAATTCAAAATTTTGATTAAGTGGCAAACAGGTGAAAGATTGAAAAGCCCAAGTGCTACAGCTAACTGATAAATGGTTTAATGAACACTAAAATCCAAAACTAATTAGCAAGCTCCATCAGAAGCTGATAATAGCAGTTGGTTACCAAAGAATTTTAGAACTAGGAGGTTGGATGATGTATTTAGAGATTATTTGATCTATATTCTCTTCCAAGTCAAGGCTAATAATTTCTGACACATGCTTATATAGCCTTTTAAAAATCCATGCCTAGAAATCTACTCATGTTTCCAAGAACAGATTGCCTTAGCAATTAATGTCCTTATTACTTTCCTTTAAAAAGTACTTTTTTCACCACTGAATCTTTATTACCACAACTTACAACCCCATGAGCTATTTTGTTATTTCTTGACCACAGGGGTAGGGAAAATAGTCTGTTTTCATAAATTACACAGCTATATTTATGTTCTGGAATATTTTAAATTAGGCTTTCTTTTCCTTTTCCTTAGGCTACGTTGTGTGACCTTCTGTCTTTACTTGTGAGATGTTTTCTAAATCTCTGTTTTGTCGAGGTTTAGTCCCGTATGTGTTTGCTGAACACATGTGTCTGTTGCCTCAAAGCAAGAAACAATGCTTCAGGTGAGCCTTAGGAACACAGAGAGTGCCAGGTTGCTCTCCTGGACAATACTCCTTTTTTATCTGCCTGAATCATGTTTGTTTTTGCCTAGGACTGTGATTGTTTAGTGTATCATTCACTGCTGCTTCCCATGCATTTTCCAAAGAAACGCTGCTGAGCCAATGGGCCCTTGTCCTGCAGATTATTCCCATGTGTATGTAGAGCTTGGTATTTTTTATATCCTCCTTTTTTTTTCTGAACATTTCTGCAGTTTGCCAAGGACATTCAGAAAATATTACTGGCTTAATATCATTTTGGAATAAGAACATCTCCTTTCTCCATCCAAACCATTGAAGAAAATATTGAATAGTGCTGGCCTTGAGACAGCAAGCTGCTTAGATAAATTATCTTTCTACTTTGATAGAATTACTACTCTTACAGAACAGTTTGCCAGTTATTTTTCTCACTGATATTCCAGCATTTTTGTAAAGGTAATTTTTTTTTCACATATGTGGTTGATCATTCCTTCATAATTTCTTTGTCTCCCCTTTGTGTTGATTCTCCCATCTATGTGTCTTTCTACAGAAGTAGAAGAGGTCTTAACCCCAACCAGCAATGTTTACACATATCTTCATGGCCAGAAGGTATTTTAGCTGGCAAGTAGAAAGCATCAAGTGCCCTGACACATACAGATTACTGGTTCTTAATTTTACCATCTTAATTGCCCACAGCTTTAAAATCAATGGAGGAGAAATAATTGCATTTCTAGACTTCTGGCAAAGAGCTACAGATCAATAAGAAATATGTGGCATTAGAACAAGCAGAATAGAATGTTTTGAGTTCTACTCATATGTAGTCTTTTGCCCTGAGACATAGTATTAAATATCAAATTACTTAAATATTGCTATAGATACTGAAGTTCGGAAAGCTCAAGTTCTGTGAGTGGTAAAAGTATCACAAGGTTTTGGACCAAAAAGTCTTTGTCCACATTAATATATGCATGGGACATGAAATACAATAACTTGCATCATGTAGAGCAGTGGTTATGGTTGTGATGGGCAAACAATAACAGCAATAATTGGAAAATAAATTGAGAAAAAATAGATGTTTTCTACTTGATGTTTAACTTCGATGTTTTCCAGTGTTGGAAAATTAAATAAGATATCTCTAGAGCATAATTTAAATAGATTTTTACCATTCTAATTAATCCTAAAAAGATTAGCTCAAAGTAAGAATTATGATGAAGCTTGTCTAAAGAGGACTTTTTAAAATTAGAATACTGCTTTCAAGGAAAAGCTCACTATAATTACACTTCCTCATTATGATTAAAGTGCAGCTCTTCAGTGCATTCTGTGTATCAGGTCCAGCATAGCCTACAATTTGCAGTACATATATTCTACAGATTGGAGTAGTATTACTCCCATATGCTCCAATTCTGCTATCTGCAAAGAGTGGTGAAATTTATAGATGTTATTTTTCCAGGGGGACTCAGGCTTCAGGCCTGAGTCTAGTCAATCTAGCACGTGTTTCTGAAATGCCCTCTGTCAAAGGGCTTGTGTGAATACTTATTTAACATGTAGAAATGATTTCTGAATGTTATAAACAAATCAGTGGGTATTTGCTGTGTTGCATGAAAAAAACAGTCAAAAATGGCTCTTTGGAAGATGAAAACCAATGTAATTAAAGTAAAGTTATGTTAGCATTTCCTATTAATAGTACCTTTTTTTTAAACCATTCTTGAATGAAAGTCCCATGAACAACAATGTACATAGAAGCTGGCACAGAAAAATTTGCTTTTAAGATGTTGGCTACTTTCAGGCCCAATAAAACTGCTAGATAAAAGGTTTGGGAGTTCAGTGGAAACATATTTGGTACAGCTTTCATTGAGAATTTAGAGAATTTTTTTTCTTTCTTGTAACTTTCTGGATTTTTTTAGCTACAGAAAATCCCTCTAAGTAACAGAAGTGTAGCAATATATGCACATAATGTGAAACAGAAAGAAAAGGGAGATTTCTTTGAGATTTTTAGCTTTGTGTATTATCAGTGAGTGAGCACTCTTCAAAAAGTAGCAAATTATTTTGAAATTCTGAGACCCAGAACAAGAAAACTGTATGAAGGAAATAGTAAATCTTGGCAGACAAGAACAAATGAGATGATGACTAGATGAAGGTCTTTAAAAATATGACAACACTCTGAACACTGCATATTGTTGAATAAAGATCTTCAGATCCTTCAGGATCTTTCAGTCTGACACAGGTAATTGTTTTCCTGGTGAAGATGTATTTCTGTCTGCTTCTCAGAGGAATAGAAATAGTGGGGGAGGTGAAACTGAACTACACAAAATAACTGCTGATGACAGTTTGCTAATTTTTTGTTTAGATAGTTGCTCCATGGCTGTGTCAAGAAAATAGTTTTATATGGTGTGGAGATCACTTACTGGGTCCTTTCAGGCTAACCAAACTTGACCATCACTCTTTTGTAAAAGCAATATATTTTACCTCTAGGAAGACACTTTACTTTTTTCAATAAAACCCACCTAACTCCTAGGTGTTCCTTCGTGAAAATACATATTAATAGAATATGTGTTATCTCTCTGCTATATAGAGTTATTTAATGAAAATATTGTTAATTGAATAATACTTTCTGCATAAAGTAATGGGACCTTTCATAGGCATATACAGCCTAAGACACTTCTTGCTCCATTATCTTTGATATTGCCAGTGTTACGCACTTAACTGTGTGAATCTGCCCCTCTCCTCCTCTCCCCAACCACTACTGCAATTGCCGAAGAATCCCAGCCACCCTGATCCTGCTTGCCCCGTGTCAGGAGCTCCTCGTCGCCCGCGCTGAGCGCTCTGCAGGAGCCGAGCCGCACGGGAGCTGCGGTGCGGGATGCGGGGCCGAGCCCGCGGCAGGAGCGGCCCTGCCTGGCAGGAAGGGGGCACACTGCTCCAGGCTGTGCCGCTGCCTTGCCGCTCCTCTGGCTGGGTTCCGCGTTTCCCATCAGGACCCGTGCCAGCACAGGTTTGTTGTGAGCCCTGTGACGCCTGTAGGTGAGTGGGTCTCACCTGAAGCCCTCATGACTTCAGTTCGCTGGGAACCGCGGGCAGCCGCTTCTGCTTTATGGCTTTGTTTACAGCCTGTGCTCGCTGCGGTTGAATTCTTCCTGATTTATGTCAGCGTGATGTCAGAGTAAGATTTTCAGTTTGGATCTATGTTGAAATCTTATCTTGCAAGCAGTAACAGTTTGCTACTGACACTATCTGAACTCGGTCATTTTGTTTTCCTCACTGATGTCGCTTTGGTTTTGTTCATGTAGCTGTGGTCCTACCAGCTGCAAACACCATATTCTGCTTCAGCCAATTCTAGGTCATTAGGTTATGTATGCTAAAAATTATGAGCAGTGCTTTAATTTGCATAGTTATATCCACACATCATCCAGAGTGAATAAAAGCCAGATTGTAAAATAATTACAATCTCTTGAAATAGAGCCAGCCTTACAGACCAGATCCATCCATCTTCATTAATTTGTATACAGTTTTTTTTTTACCAGAGCAAATTTTCTGGAGGTACTCGCATGGGAATGCTGAAACAGCTGCACAACTTTTATTTTGAAGAAAAAAAAGTTGAGCCTCGGAACAGTGTGTTTTAGAGAGAGAGAGAGAGAGTGACTCTGCATTTAAGACTTTGACCAGTATGTGTAAGAAGTGCTCTCATGGCTGGGATAATCTAACAAATTTTTACCTGGGTAGCACTTGGCAGAGCTCCCCCCTTTTCTTGCACTGTTGAAAGGAATCCAGTGCAGTTCTGCACTTCGATCAACTTGACTCCAGTTGTGCTCAGCCTGCCCGGTTTGGTAGCGCACGGCTGTGCCTGGTTTATGTGGCCTCTATGGCCCTTTTCTGCTCCACTGTCAGAAAGAGGGAGGGAGGCTTCCCCCAGCACCAAAATACCATTCTGTGTGCTCTCTGCAGCACAGTAGCTAAGAACAAATTTCCCGATTACTCCCTGGGTTTTTTTGGAGTTACTTGCTGGAAGAAGTCTTTTCCCCCGCTTTAAATGGATGATTGTGTTACAATCAAGAAAAAGCATCTCCAAAGACCAATCTTTAGGTAAGTGATGCTATTATTACTTTGAACTGAAAATGTTATGAACTTTACTCTCTGGTCCTATTTGTTAACTTAAAGTTCGTATGCAAGCGCACAAAAAGTTGTTGAAGATAAAGGGTTTAATATTGCATAGGCTAGTAACATATTAGGTGATTTTGGTTCTCAGAATTTAATTTTTTTCCACTTATACTGAGACTTTATAAAAGTTATTTTTCTTCTCCTCTCTGTCCTCTGCATTCTCTAAAGTTTTGTGTGGGATTGTCTTTATTATGAAAGAGAGGCAGAGTAGCTTTTGAAAACTTTTTTGTGTGTTCTGTTTTCCTACAGCTCCAAAGCCCCTCAGTGTATTCTGGAATTATAAAACTTTAAAAGTGGAACATGGTTCTTGGCTGGTTTTGCTGGTTTTGTCTGGAAAGCAGAGTTTTAATACTTGAAATTATACACCTTTCAGAGTAAAGCCTGCTTGCTGGGATGTGCAGACAAGTGCTTAAAGTCTAAATGATCTGTAAGACACTTCTGATAGTAATGGTTCAAGTCTAAAGAGCAAGAAGTTGGAATTTTAGTGAGGTGATTCTTCAAAGCATCTTCTGCATATTAATTTGATATCTGAAATGTTTTTCTGATTATTTTCTATTTTAATGTAAATTGCAGAGTTCCTTTACAGATCAGGATTAGATCTAGTTTACTTGTACTTCCTACCACAGGGTATTTCTTTCTTTCTTTTATCAAGTCCTAGCTTCAGGCCAAATGACATTGAGTGGGAAATAATATTTCTCAAACTGCTAGAAATAAGGCTGGAAGATTAAACAAATCTTCAATCGTTCACACTTCTGTTTATGGCTGGTGACAACTTTAACAAAAACCCAACTCTTACTGGGTGACATCAGTAGGATATTGGAACCACAGTGTTGATATGACAAATAAATATAAGGTTATACCTGGTCCCAGAGTAAATACAGGATTTTTATTTATTGGATCACTACTACTGATGGGAGTGCAGTAATAGCTGGCATTACGGCTCCAGAGTATGTTCAGACAGGTAGTTGTGCCAGGATTATGTCCTACTAACCTTAGATGTGGAGAAATCTTTCAGTACTATTAGAGTGGCAGGGCAGAAGGAGAATCTGGACACTAAAAGGTTACTATGGAATTTAAATGACATAACTATTAACCTTAAATTTGAATCTCCTGTGTGTATCTGCTATGCAATTTATATAATAAATTAAATTAAGCATTTTGCACTTCAGTAAAGAGGAGCTAAAAAGTTCTTTCACAGAAAGCTTTTGACTGACAATTAAGAGATGTTTGCTATTTTCCTCAAGTGATGTATTTTTATTTAAGTTAATAGTTTAGGAATATAATTGTTTGAATATCAGTAACTATTTCCAAGGATCTGTGATAATTATCCTATAAGCTGTAATTAAAAAAATTTTCAAAATGCACACTCTTCACAGTCTTTTGGGGCCAGTAGAACTGTGGGTGAATAAATGCATATTTCCTAATGTTTGGTAATGTGCTATAGAAATCTACTGTAGCTGGTGTAGTACTGGATAGTTTGCAACAGCTTTCTTAATGGATGTTTCCCTAAACTGTCTTGTGGGAGTGAACTTAAGTCAATGAAATACAAGAAGTTTCAACATTTCTTAGCAAACTCCATTCCATCAAATCAGTTCTAAATACAGAATGGCAACTAAATACTGTTGGCATGCTTAATCCAGAGTGAGAAAACCCCTAATATGGAAAGCCCCCAAAGAGTCCGTGGCTCTGCAGTGACTCTTCTGGCAAAAGATCCCTGTAATACTACAGTAAATGCTTAAGAAATGTTTCCAAGGTCGAGACCAGCATAATATTTTAGGTGGCTCGAACAGAAAAACAATCTCCGTATGTCATAAAGATTGTATCATGTACAGTAAATACAGATACTATCCTGTATTAAAGAGCTGGTTTTTAAATGCATGTTCTTTTTCCTTATGACTTTGGAAAATATTTCCCTAGTGAAAAAGTGCTCTCATGCAAGAATTGTGAAGATTTAATCTCAGTCCTTTGAATCCTGTCATTTTTTTTGTCCATATAAACGAAATGGTTTTACTGGGTACAAATCTTACATTAAGCTAACTGAATCAACAGTCTATCAATTTTTTTCCTTGAAAAGAAGAGAAAAGAATTCCGAAGTTTGATATATATTTATATTTACCAATGTTTTGATGACAGCCAACACTAATTTTAGTCACTCTTTAAAAATACATCTTTCTTGGGAATTAAGTTAGAACTCAGTAAGTACCTATAAGTATCTTCCTACTTAGCAAAGTTGCATTTACAATGGATCTGTACTTTTACTTGTTGTTTTTCCAGTAATGGAAAAATTAAATATTTATTCAAAATTATCCTTTCAATATTGCCAATACTCTATATAAGAGTGGGATGGGTATTATGTGTCAAGATGAGAAACTCAATGACAAGAAGATATTTCTGACTTATTTACAAATTTTTTGCAAGTTCTGAATTCTTGAAGAAATAAAAATACGAAAATAGTGGGAACTAAGTGTAGTGTTTGGTACTTGATACCCAGCAGTGCTTGGAAATAACTAAATTAATTCAGAAATATAACTGTGTAAAAAAAAGCCAAGCTGATGAATCACATTGAACTGATTACTAAAGTACTAAAGCACATCAATTAGGATTAAATTTTTTAATTGCATCAGAAAAGATTGCCAAATACTTACAGATTCCTGCATTCATTAATATAAAAGGAAGAATCTGCTACATGCAAAGATATATTTCAACAGAACTTGTAGCTTGGATATTCACTGGCTATTTTAATGCTAACATAAATTACTGAGGACATTCCCTGTTTTTATTAAGAACAGCATCTTGAGCATATTTGCTGTGACTGGATACGGTGAAATTAATTCAAACAGTAAACAAATCAGCTTTCTCAAAGAAAGCAATGGGAGCCTCATGGCTCCTACATTTCAAATTGAACTGAATAAAGCCATATGAAATATACTTTATGAACAAATTTTTCAGTTAACTGCAAAGATTAAATGACATAGTAGGTGTGCTAGTGCTCAAATTTCTATTAATTCTGTTAAAATATTAATCTACATGGTCATTAATCAAAACTTATACTGAAGCTAACATTTTTCTGCACTCTGTTTCAGTCTTTAGGGAGTGGGTTGGGTTGTATGACTTTGGCCTTTCTGGTCTTGTCTCTAAATGGAAGCAAAAGGATCAGAGTGTCACAATATATGTTGTTCTTTGGGTGTCTTTGCCTTGGTACGGTCCACAAAAGCCTGGAAATAGTTCAAGAAACCCATGGGCTTTGAGATTTCCAGATCAAAGAGAGCTTGATAATAACAAAGAATTTGTCCTTGCTGTGTAATGTCTTTGATTGAAGGCTCGTAGTGTGTTTAAGCAGTATTAATGCGTTAGCTTCAAAATTTTGTTCTGCACATTTTCTCTTTTGTTCTGCACATTTTCTGTGGTTTCATGCAATATTGGATCATGTGTTTTCCCTTTGAGCCAGAGGAGCAGGAAAATAGGGGCTGACAGTGCTAAAAGCCAGAGAGAGAATAAGGTGAAACCCATCAGTTTTCCTGCTCCTCAGGGAGCTCTGGTGTCACCTTCTCTCTGGTGTCTGCATGTGAGAAGAGCTCCTCGTGCTGCTGCTGCTGTGCCAGTACCTTTGCTCATTTACATTTACAAATGCTGTATTAACTGCAGTTAAATAATTAATTAACACAACTAACTGTTGTATTAACTGCAATTAATTCAAAGTTCCAGATCTCTCTGGAACTTTGAATTCTCCTTCACTAAGAAATGCCACAGTCCAGTCCTTTGGTCCCTAGTCCCTCAATATATATGTAGCTGATTCATTATTTTATTTTACACTAAGATTGGTTTTAAATACTAAATGCTGTTGTCTACTGTAATCAACTGGCAGAAACTATTCCAGCACTATTTCTACACCACCACAGAGCACATAGGTAGTTATATACAGTACAGAATATTGTTTACAGACACCTGATTTCTAGAAAATGTTTATACTGCTGTAATTTGTGGAGTAAGAACAACCCATATCAGTAATGTTTGAGTTTTAAGTATAAATACAGTAAACAATAATAAAATATTCTGCAACTTCTAGACATTTAAAGTTTTTGCTAGAGACTCTTTTCTCCTTGAAAAAATATACTAACATGTCATTTCTAGAAAAAAATAACCATCAGAGTAATACACTTACTTGGCTTCTCCTTCTTTCCTTTTTAAAAATTCTTTTCCTCTCCTGAATGCTTGAAATATTCAGGAGTTTTACCAAGTACAAGAGATACATCTTTATACTGTGGTAACAGATTTTTTTCCTACTTGTGAGTTTTATCTTACTCTCTTTATGCTCTAGTGTCGATATAGTACGTACTGAACAGGCATATTTGTGTATAGCATAGGTATACACAAGGTATAGGTGTTGGCACCTTTTCAATTTATGTCTGTGGAAAGGTACCAAATCAGAATAACAGATGAAGAAGTAGCAACTTTGTAAAGAAGAACCTATGGGCAGCATAGAAAGTTGCAGACTTTATCTGCTTAGAAGTTTATTAAAAAAAATGTATTTTCTCCCTTTATTTTTAGCAGCCTTCAGGTGCTCCAAATTATCTTTATACTGTGTGTAGGGAATAAACATGTATAGGGAACTTAGAGAGTTGAATATTGAATTGTGAACTGCAATTATAGTGCATATACCTTATACATAATTATTCCTGGTGATAGCTTAATTGTAAATTAATGTAACATATTAGTTTAATGAATGACAGTTTACTCCTGTCGTGTAGGAGGAAGGTGGGCAGGGAAGAGAAGATACAGTTGTCCTTTACTTCATGCTCTAAGGAAAGGCTGGAATATAAAAACACAATGCCACAAGAAACCCTGAAATCAGTCTGTTTCTTGATTGCCCCTTGCCCTAATGACAAACTTTGCTGCAGCTTTGCAATCATGCACACAGTTCATAGCCATGGCCTTCCTGCTAGTGATGGTGTCTTTTCTGCCTATGTGCTCCTTTCTAGTTCTTCCTGTGTAGCTTTAATGGCTAAACTGATGGGTAAATGCCCCAAAATACTACATAATTGTGTTGATTTAAACTGTTAATATTTTTTTTTTAGATGGCAGTACCTTAGAACAGCTGACTTATAAATTCCAGTGAGAAAGAGGTTGGTCTGAAAAAGTAGTTCTATTGAGGTCTGAGGCTGAATAAAATTTCTTCCTTGGTGAGCAAATTTTTTTGTACATTTCTCTCAGAAATCTGTTTAGTCAGGCCTAAAAGCCATAAAATAACTGTTATGCTGTGTTCTTCACTTCCTTGGGACAAGGCCCATGAGTGAAGAAGATATACTGTAAATTGATATGATGAGAAGTACTGGCCCACTGCAGAGTTGCAGTGATTAGTATTTTCAAGGTGATAGGAAAAGGAGCTGTAGCAAAAGGTTGGAGCCACTCCTGTTTCACAGACCTTGTAGCCTTCAGTTTGGTGGAGAGATTTATTTTCACTCCTCGCTTGCATTATTCTTTTCTGGAAAGTCATAGGTTTAAATCACCCGGTAAGAGTACCCAGTTCTGCTTTCCCAAAGCATCAGTTTCTGCGTTAGGTGGTGGCATGTTGCCTGTGCTAAAGGTGAAGATCATTTCACAGTTACAAATGAAAGAGCAGTCAAGCCTTGCTGGCTCCAAAGGGACATGATCACTGCATACTGGTAGTGGCAGGGGAAGAGATGTGGGTCTTGGGAAAGGCTGAAGAAATAGCTGGTGATTGTAAGTGGGAAATGACGTGGGAATGGACATAGGAAAGGGGACCAGTCAGAAGATGGGGCATGGCATAAGCAAGTCAAGTCTGAAAAATCTCATTTCCTTACCTCCACAAATCTTGCAATGAGATGGTTTTGTCAGTGCTGGCGTGCCCACTGCTGCCTCGGGAGCCACGGGGTGCCCCACAAGCTTGCACCAATGCAGGGCGTGTGATGACTGCAGGGTAACTTCTGCGAGCGTCAAACCAGGTTTGGAGTGTTGCTGTTACCACTGCAAGGGCTTTTCCTGCTGCTGTACTTCATCTATATAGGTTTTTTCCAAGTCAGAAATCTCTTTATAATTCATAATGTTTAGTTATTTTTCTCTTCAACTTGGGGAGTTTTGTGAAAACCCCCTTTCTCAGAGATTTGTGTATCCCATCCTCACATGCTGTTTACACTCATGCTTCTGTTTTAACAGCTGCTGTTTTCTGGCCCTTTCATTCTAGATGGACCTTGCAGACACTCCCAGACCTGCAGATGAAAGTCAGAATTTTAAATGTGTCAGCATCAGAATTGAACTTGATGATGACTGTGGTGAACATGTGAATATGAAAATCCGTGGCTTTAGTGCCAGAGTAACACTGAGAAGTTGGGTAGGAGTTTTTGGAATTGAGAAAGGGAAAAACTTTATAGAAATTTAGGATGATGAGAAACTTTATAGAAATAATCTCAAGCCAAAAAAACCCAAACAAATAGGTGAGAAAAAAGGAAAAGAGAAAAATGAAATTAAAGGAAAATTAAAAGAAGAGAATGAGTAACAGAATATAATAAGTAATGTGGAAATGTAAAGAAAAGCAGGTGGTGAGCTGACAAAGAAATGAATGGGAATGTGGTAATTCTCAGTTTTATATTCTTACTCATCCCCTAATAAATTGTGGTAATTACTCCATGTTATCTGTAGGTAACTACAGAGACTGACACTGTTGAAATATATTGAATATTTAATGTTGGCCTGATAGTCTCTTTGGGACACTGCTAGTGTGCTGTTTTGTACTATTCTTAAGCAAACTTTTCTAGAGGTAATGATGAATTCAAGAGGCATTGCAAGATGAGTTGCTGAGTCATTTTTTAATTGGCATGAGTGAGCTTTGTAATATTTCTTGTTGTCAAAAATATCTGATTTTCAAGGTACTTTAAGGGATCTGAAAAATTCACTCACAAAGTAGATTCTGGTGCAGTTGTGGGTTTTTTCAGCTTGCAAAAATTAGGTAAAGCAATTTCCTGATCACCAGAAATGGTGATAGATGGCTTTCATCCAGATTTTCATCTAATATTTGAAACATTGCCCAACACAGAAATTAAGCCTGAATCTGAAATTGTGGCACTTAGGGACATGGTGGAGTGGGACTTAGCAGTATTATGTTTACAATTAGACTCAATGATCTTAAAGGTCTTTTCTAACCTAAATGATATTTTTTTTCTATGATTCTGTTCTTGAGTACTGCCATTCTGCTTGCTGGAGCTCAAAAACTTTCAGCAAATGATCAGACCTTAAAGGATGTTCCTCTTGCTATGTCATGGTGATTGTTATGGGATTTATGTACTTTTGAGTATGTTTACTTTTTGAGAAAAGTAGTTTGATTTCCTGGGGGCATCAACTGAGAAACATTTTGTGCTGAGTTTATTTTTCTTAAATTATGAATTCCCTAACTTTAGAAAATTTACCTCTCATGACTAGAACAGATCCTGTTAACATCTCATTTGTAAACTAGACGTGTTTTCTGGTGCCTTTGCACAGACACAGACTGGAACTTTCATTTTATGTAAAACAGGTAAAATGCATTGGTGTAAAACTAAGATATTGCAGTAACCTTTTCTATTGATGATGGACAATTACAAGGAATTTTTAAAACATTGTTGTGAACCAAATTAATAGCTTCCTTAATGCTGGAGAAAGTATTTCAGTGCTATAACAAGCTTCATTAAAATTAAATTAATATTATACCTCAATAATTGAGGTATTGTTTCCAAATAATTAACAGTATTTTGGTGTTGTTCTGAGCAGAAATAAATTACCAAGTTCCCATAAAAAATGTATAGAGATTTTAAACTATTTTCAACATGACTGATCTAGCCAGAATGATTGTCCCTTCAGGGCCTAAATTAAAATGTACTGTTGTGTTGCCTGGGCTCCCTTTTTACATTCCATCCTCATGGAATGTGAAAAACAGTTTTAATGATTCTATTACCTGATGTAAAACCTGACTACATAAAGGTTTCCTTAGGAATCCTGAAGTCTATGTCTTGGCACAGGCTGAGCTCTGTTCTGCTGCTGACTGCTTCTACTTCCTGACTCAGCTTCTCTGCATAGTCTGTGCACTACAGTGAGATAGGCTGAAAAGCATGCCCAGTTTGAAATGTTTGTTTCCTCAGTGTATGAAGGAGTGGTTGCTCATCAGCTTCTTAATAAAAACTTTTCCCATGTGTGCCTCTCTGCTTTCAGTCATCTCTTTGCTAGAGAAAACGAATCCAGTTCTTCAGTACTCTTCACTGGGGACAGGGCAGCCCTGGCTGGAGGGACAGGCTGGGAAGTGAGAGACTGGGGAGCAGCACCATGGAAAGGGACCTGGGGGTCCTGATCGATGGTGAGCACGAGCCAGCAGTGCCCTGGCATCCAGGAGGAACAAGTGTGTCCTGGGGGACATCAGGGACATCAGCATCTCCAGCCAGGCAAGGAAGGGGACTGTCTCACTCTGCTCTGCTCTGCACTGGGGCAGCCTCACCTCCAGTGCTGGGGGCAGTTTTGGGCACCGCAATATAAAACAGGTACAAAGTTTTTACACAGTGTCCAAAGGAGGGCCATGAGGATGGGAAGGGGTCCGGAGCAGAAGCTGTATGAGGGGTGACTGAGGTCACTTGATGTGTTCAACTTGAAGATGAGGAGTCTGAGGGGAGACCTCACTGCAGCTACAACTTCCTTGTGAGGGGAAGAGTAGGGGCAGACACTGATCTCTGCTCTGTGGTGACCATGACAGGACCTGAGAGAATGGCCTGAAATTGTGTTGGATTGGACACTAGAAGGTTTAGGTTGGATATTAGAAAAAGGTTCTTCACCCAGAGTGGTTGGGCAAACAAATTATTTGGGGCATATATATTGGAAAAATGGTATGTGCTATTGTATGCACAGCTCTTTCTTGGATCACCTTGCTAAGACTTTCATTTTTGTGTTATCATCAATTCTAACTCATGTTATCATTCTCAATATACTTTCCACATTATTTTCTGCATTGTTGCTGCCTCATCCATTGCCTCCATCCTCTTTCTAAAACATTTTTTAATTGTCTATATTAAATGTTTTGTTGTGTCATGAGGAGTGTTATATCAGACGAAATATTTACCTAACCTCCTATATACTTGCAACTTTATCCATTCTGGGAGCTTTATCCATTCTGGAAGCTTCTGGTATCTTCCATAATCTCTGACCACTGAGCTTTATTTCTTTATTTAAGAGAATATGCAATGGATCTGAGCTGGGTCTTATAGTACCCAGCTTCTTCTTAGGCAGTGAACCGTTGCTAATCATTTATTCAACCAGAGACCTATCCTCATCTTAGGTAATTTCATAAAGTTGTGTTTCTTTTCTTTCTTTATGAGAGTGTCTCATTAGGACAGCAGGAAAGACTTTATTGAAATCAATATATTACATAAGCACTTCCTCCTTACACATTAGACCAGTTAGTTTAGCAAAGAAGAAAATAAAAGCATTTTGACATGATTCACTTTGGGCAAATTCATTTTGGCTGTATTTTATTATGTTTATACATGTATGCTCTTATATATGGATTTATTAGCTATGAGTGTTTTTTCTTTCAGTGAATCACAGGCAAAGAGACAGATATGTTTCCCATGTACTTCTTTACCTCCCCAAAGATATGTGCCTTTCCTCATCCCTCTAAAACTCTCCCTATTAGTTTGTGAAGCTCTAATTAATGATGGAGCAACGTTCAGTTAATTCCTCAGTTATGCCATAGTGAATTTCATCAGGCTTTGCCTATGTGAGTCCATGTTAGTTTCTTTCACTTTATGCCTTAGCTTTTCTGATTTAATTCCTATTCTCAATCTGTTTCTTCTGCTCCTTGCTTTCTCCTTCCTTTTCTTACAACTTTAGGCTCCAAGATTTCATAATTTTGAGCAGAATTTGTTTGCACTTTCCTATAATATTTTTATTATTGTGCATACAACTGAAATAATGGTCCATCATTTCTCTCCCTCTGTAATTATCTCCACTTCTTGAAACAACTAGTCTCCAACAATGTGCTCTGCCATGTTATTTTATTGAAAAAACCCTCAGAGCTCTGGTCTCATTATCTTTCTGTGCTTTTGCCATTTTCTGTACTTACTCATCTTGGCAGTGCTTTGTAAATTTGCTTCATTATTTCGTCTCTGCTGTAGTGGCTCTATATATTTCCATTCTCTTTGCCTGACACCATTTGTCTGCATATTCATCTCTTGTGGGCCTTTAGTAGGAGATAGAATGCTTGCTGTGCTGCTGATTGCTTCATGGCTTTGAGGATTGTGTCTGGCAGTGCCAGCAGCAGGGACCAAGGGGGAACAGCACAGTGAGAATGGATCACGTGCCTCAGGCAGAAGAACATTTTGACCACTATCTTGTACTGACTCCTCCTAGCAGAAGAGTGAGGTGTGAATTTTCTCACCAGCATGAATCACTCCTCTTACTAGAAGATTTGAGTGTTCGGACTTGCAGTGAAGGCAGAACACTGGCATAAGTAGGCAGTCTCATGTGGTTGCTGGTATAACTGCAGCCTTCACTAGTTAGCTAATTTCCTCAATCCATGCTCTATATTCATCTTGATGAAGTCCATTGTTCCAGGAAATGTCACACTGAAACACGCCCTCCTGCTGCTCTCCTGAACTGTGGAGGGACATCCCTGGCAGACTTCCTGGACTGAGTGGCAGTTCTGGCCAGCTTTCTTTGGGAGGAACACATCAGGGTGGATGTCCACAGCATCAAGATGGCTTTATGGGCTAAGACTTACCAGATGCAGACTGAAGGGATAGTGGTGTTGGCACCATTTTGCTTTCCACCCACTGTGATTTGTTTCTCCTGTAGCATCTCAAATAGCAATGGAAAGACCTGCCTCTGTGACTATTATCAGTAGGTGAATTCAGCAGGTCATTTCAGTTTGTCTCTCAGATTCATTAGATTCCTACTGCATGCCAGATTACTGTGACCTGAAGACCATAGTCATGTCTAAGAATACCTTATATCACACATTATGTATGTACTAAATCTCACCTACCAGATGGAGAAAATAAATCAGGACTGCAGTACTGAGCAAAAGCTAAAAGGTAGAACCAATTCTCCAGTCAAAAGACCAGGAGGACAATATGGTGGATACTGTGTCTTTGCTGTTAGGAATTATCTCCCAGAGGGAGCCCAGTAGCAGCAGTAAGTGCTCCATTACAGTGCAGTCAAATAAATTAGTTTAAATACTTGCCAAAGGAGGTTGAAATTAATGTTTGACTTGGCACTGGAAGAAGTGCTCACATGGGCAATGAAGCCAGGAGTTACCACCTCTCATTTAAAGATGGAATGTGACTCCAGCTAAACTTAGTGTGGGCTAACACACTAATTGCAAATTTGCATCTATTCTGCTGGTAAATAAGCTGTGATTAAATTCAGAAGTGAAAGTAAAATTAATTAACCATGCTGAAGACAGCCTGGAGAAGTGTCTTATGAAATTGAAATACAAACTAGTAAAGGAACAGCATAGATTGCATACATTGCAAATTCTTCATGTTTAGATGTTTAAAAGCATACCTGCTGTTCTATAAAACTGACTTAAAACAAGAGAAGGGGAGATGCTCATACATGAAACTATCCTTGTTTTGTATAGTGAATATTCACAGAATATAGAGTGACTAGATTAACTGGATTTTTATCATCACCATACCAAGGTGTTCTGTAGGTCCTGGACAGATCCATTAATCTATTTTGGTATTTTGTAGGCTGCAGCACAGATGTCTGAAACTTTTATGTGAAGTGGCCTTCAAAGATTGTCAAATAAGCTCTTATAGAAACTTGCAAACTGGTTTGGTAAAAGAGTTTGATTTCTCTATAATAATATGTTTTTTCCTTCAAGGTGTTTCTTTACTTGAGTAAAAATGTGATTCTACAAATACTGTGCCCACTAGAAGTCATTATAAGTCTAATGAAGTTGAGGAAACTGTGCATAAGACAATACTGTCGAAAACTCTACTGTTGAAAAAAGTACTGTTGAAAAGGGTTGAAAACTCTTGACACAGGGCTTCACAGTATCAATTAATGCAAGGTAAATAAACATTTTGTCCAACACTGATTTGGATCGAACACTGAGTTATTTTTACTTTGATTGTCCTACCAATGGAAAAAAAAAAATTAAGATGTCTGCAGTACATGGAATGATAATCAAATTTCATTTAAATATAAAAAAAATGTAGTGGTTTTGGATCTACAATTTCAGGTTTCTTGGCCAATGCACTAATTAATGTCACATTTGTAAAGAAGTTTGAAGCAAGTTAGTTAGCAACCTGGACATATTCATAAATTATTTTCTTTAAGGGCATGTAATCAAAAGTTTGAGTAAGTATGGTGTATGCAACAGTTGTTGAATCAGTTTGCAAAATAACATTTCTTTAATGTGAATAGTTTAATTTTAAAGCGCTGCCATGTAGCTCTGCACAAGCTTTAGCCCAGCTGCTGGGACAGATGCTACATATTTCTTGAGACTGGCGCTGCTCTGTGTGAAGACCAATTGAGAAATAGTGCACTATTGTTAATATTACCTTTGTCATATACATGGTGCAGTACTTCATATGATACACTGCAGAAGGAATCTGAATGTTATAATTTCACAGTGTGCAGTAATTTAAAAAAATTACAAATGGTTTTAGAGGTTTTTCGCTGCTCCAAAAGAAAGAATAATTTCTTTCACATCCTTTTTTTATGTAGAAATTTACAACTGAAAAAAGCATGCAAATGACAATTAGGAATGTTTAAATGATTGTATAGTAATTTATTTATAAGCAAATACTTGTTTGGTTTAATTTATGCATGGATGGGTTTTACAAACAAAAGGGATAAATCTATTTACCTGTCTTGACTTCATTTTAATAGAGTACATATAGTTACTCAGAATAAATCTATATTTCAGATCCAGTAATAATTATTAGATAAACAATATCTTCTAGGGGGACAAAAAAAGGTAAAATGATTAGCAATAGAGATTCTACCATAATTTTTGTAAATTATTTTAATGCTTAATTATTTTTGTTACAAAGACAGCTCGAGTACTCTTTTCTCTGATTTAAGCTTGATTAATTCACTTTTATGACTTTGCTAGATGGAAATACATCTCCTTTTGAGTTTTTGCTCCTTACCTAGATACTGTAGACTTCTCTATTTTATATGTGTATATATACACACACACATATATATATATATGTGTAGAGATATCTATATCTAATCTCAAGAAATTTTACTCTAAGGCATTCAGTCCCTTATATTAATGGATTTTCTCTCCAGTTGTGTAACCACTTTTCAAAATCTTCCTTGAATTATGAGCACCTGGTTGGATACTGGTGTTCAGTGTTGATCCCCCCAGGATCAGATGCAGAGGTATATCACTTCTACATCTACTTAAGGTTCCCTTGTTATATGTCTAAAATAGTGCTTTACTCGCTTTAACTACAATATTCAGATGATTAATTTTTGCATGGCATCCCTCATGATACTTATGGAAGACTACATGTGTATATTTATCTGCTTAATTGAAAGCTAAAAAAAAAATTAGGTCTATTAAATTTATTCAATTAAACAAAATGACTTTGTTCAAATGATCTGACCTGATATAACATGGCTCCCATGCTGACATCTCAATAATTGGGTTAAATAACTATTTTCAAACTTAGCTTTGTGATTCTTTCAGGAGTCAGCAACAGATGACTGTGATTATCTTATGCCATGACAATTAAGAAACTTCCATAATGTATAAGAAAACCCTTCCATAAATCAGACAGAGGGAAGGTTTAAACAATTGCAAACTTTTGGTGGGGTTTAAACTGTGTTGATTGTCCTAAGTAATTTATGAAATCTCCTGCCATTTTAATGATGTGAATTTTTTATCAGATTTTAGTAATTGAAATAGCTATTAAAATTAATTTATTAATAAAAGCAAATACGTACTTATCAGTAAATAGTTTTAATTGAATTTATTATTCAGCCTTCTAACCCTATGTGACAGTCAAAAGAGATTTGTAAGACAAAGTGACATTGGACTCCCTTCTACAGTTCCTTTGTGTCTACCTTGATGCCTTCCAAAAGAACTAGGTTTATTGCAACACTCATCAGATTTGCAAGGCAACAGAGAGACTTTACTCTTCAAACCACATGGATCCTGTCTCTCTGAAGTTTCCTGCCACAGACATGTTTAATTTCCTGCTTACAGGGAACCTTCTGTCTGGGCCTCAGCTCTTCAAGTGGGATATCTCAAAACTCCATAAGGTTTCACCACAAAGACCATGAAAGACATATTTATTCCCCCTATTGCTCAGTCTGTTACTGATCTGGTTCCCTTGGAAAAGAATTTTCAGGAGGAGGTACAGCAGATGCCAGTATATTTGTCAGCACCAGCTGAGCCAGGCATCCTTTAATCCTACTCTTTTATCCCAGATGATTAAAAATCCTTCCAAAATCTCATGAGAAAAGTTGCTTGACAACTACATGGAAGCTGTCCAGGAAAATCCTTACAATGCTGGATGTATTGCACACAGCTGTACCTCGATGGATAGCTTTACCCATTGGTGAAGAATTCTTGAACATGGAGAAGCTTGGTTGGCAAGCAACAGCTTCCTTCCCAGCAATCTCCAAGAGAGCAGCTTGTCATTACTGTGGGCCTGCATGTGAGCAGTTCTTATATTTGTCCTCCGCTGGAGTATCTGGTGGAAGAAGCAATGAGCAGGAAGCCTAAACTAAAATAGTTTAAATCCCATCCATATGTAAAAGTTCAAATGTAATTGTTTTACAAACTCCAAAACTGAATTCACAGACTAATTTCATGAGGGCCTGAGGGAGTTTTAAGTCCTTTATAAATAATGCTCAGCTTGTAAACAGAACATCACTGAAGACCCTTTGTGCTGATTCAGTTGATTGTCACATACATTGCAGCACATATCTGACATTCTTCAGCATTTGAGACAGTTCCTTAAGGATTGTAGTTTTACTGAAAATGATACAAATTAATACGATTAACTTTAAAGTTTCCAAAGTGATGGCAAGAATATTGAAAGTCAGATCTTCAACATTAGAGGGAACATGATGTCAAAAATACTTAGGCAGGCTCTGCAGTAGTCCCTGTGTGAGAGATACTTTGATCCACAATCACCTCATGGCCCTTCACTGGAGCAGTCTTGCTGCATTAGTGTGGAAATACCAAGCACCTTCTGAGCTCAGTAACATGGGTACCAATTCCTCTGCACTTTATTCCAATGTGTCATTTGCCAGATATTAACTGTATCTGATACAAATCCATATGAAATACTTCTGGCAAAGTAATAAAAGACTTCCTACAAGGACTACCAACTTTATGAAAATCCAGAATATTCCCGTATTACCAAACGTGAGATTTGACCAGACAGACCCAAACTGCATCAGGAAATACCATATGTGCAGTATCAGGTCCAAATAGGAACATGTTTTGTTTTACTTAGTTTTTTTGGAAATGTGCAAAGAATGGTTTTTAGTAAGTAAAACTGTCTTTGGTCCCAAACTTCTGTCTGACAGCATGAAGCAGGTCATTGCAGTTTCACAAATATTTATTTTTTTTTAGCTCTGGCTAGATGAACGTGCTGTCAGTTGTAGAAAGAGTGATTTGCATTTGTTTCTGTTTGTTTGTTTTTCATTTTTTCAATGTACAAGATGTGAATTAAGGCTGGGCAGCATTGTGTCAGACTTTCTTTTCTGTAAAGTGGTCATTAAAGATGACTAGTGGCTTGCAGTTTCTGGAGCAGGATGTTTACCTCCTTGAAATCTTATAAAAGTGGTCCATTTTTCTGTACTTTAAAGTATGTCAATGAAGTTTTGATATATAAGACTTGCAGTTAAAAGTGTTCCTTAATTTGAGCAGAAACCAACAAAATTATAGATGTTGGAAAATAAAGTTGCCTTTTAGGATAAAAGAAAGTTATAAATTTGCAAGACTAAAAGTTGAAAGCCAAGTTAGGAATTGATAAATCAGGCTTACAAATGTGTGCTTCACTTTGTGTAAAATGCACTTCCTTATTTTTTGAAGTTCTTCCCATTTTCTACTTTGAGAATATTTGGTTTATTTCAAACATCTGGTACTAATGTTTCTACTGAGCATACTGGAGTCATAAACTCTAGGAATACCAGAGGAAGCTGACAGGTGATTTCTGTGAGGATGTTCTCACTATGGAATATATTTCACATTTCCTTCCAGAATAAGCCCCTTAGCAACTCCTACAAAAGTTTCTGTCCCTAGCAGTAAAATAGCCTCGCCAAGAAACTGTAGAGACATTTAGAACATGTTCAGAACTTGAACTTTTTATACCTGTATGTATTATTGAGAATCATAGATTTTTTTTTCCACTGTATTTTAATTTAAAATGTGTCAAGTAATAATTAAAGTATGTAATCTCTCTCTGGAGGACATACAGAGTTAGTTAGGGATGTCTTTAGTCTATCTTCTTACAACCTTTTTCTTTTGAATACCTCTCAACACAAATAAATAATGTCCCATTTTTATTGCCCTTTTGGAGAAGGGCATCTCAAAATATTTTTGTTATTTAAGCTGGAGTCACAATATGGAAATCTTTGATAGTATCTGACCTTGAGTAAAGTGGTGTTTCTTTTGATGTGGTAAGTGAATATATAAAAAATAGTTTCTTATATGTAAAGTGTTTTAAGTTTCTCTGTTCCTGGGAAGTGTTTCATCCGTAAGTTTTAGGTACATTCTAGATATACAAAAGTTGGGGTTTCTTTCCCAATATTTATGGAACCTTATGCAGAGTACAGTGATGGCTGGCTGTTATAAACTGATTGAAGTAGACAGAAAAACTTTGTCTTGTTTCAAGTGTATACAGTCTATTGTCTCTATTCTCTTTAGAGATGCTCTATCTCCTACTCAAAATATTTCACAATAAAAATTCAACAAACTGGAGAGCATTTGCAGAAACAAATTGCTAATGTGAATATGAATCAAAATAGCACAGGACAACTGCCTGTAAGAAAAGGAAAATAAAAAATTCTTAATTTGAAACAAATTTATGTCCTTTGAATAGCATTTCTCAAATGGGATGTCATGATCTGCTAACCCAATGATGCCTGATCTGCAGCCCTAATAGGAGCCAAATACTCTGGCTGTGCTGTGTTCAGTTCTGCAGCATTTTTAACATCTGCTGTAGGAGATGGGGGGACTGAGCATTTCTGAGAGAAAAACAAATTTGCATGCAGACAGACCTCTGGACAGTAATGCAATTCAAGTGGGAAATGAAGACAATAAAGATATAAACATAGTAGACGTAATAGAAATTGCAAAATGTAGTTGGGTGAAAGTTGCCCAACACTTTGCACTTTGGTTAGAAAGGCCTGTTTCCTTCATTTATAACCTTGCCTAACCCACTTTGAAATCCTGGTGATTTTACTTTAAAGTGGTTTTTAGATTTCTTGGTACTTGAAATGTGACAGAGAGGTTATTTTGTCATCTGTTTTGTATCTTTTATTGGCTTCATGAAGTTTTATCTCTATTTGATAGTGAAAACCTTCTACAAAATTGTATGTTTTAGCTTGGTGGGGTTGTTAAGCACAGTCCCCAGGGGATTCTGTCTAACTCAGGGAGAGACTGTCTTCACAGCTCCTCTGTGCCAACTGGGTTGGATTTGAAATTCCAAAGCAGCTATGCTAAGGGACTTTCCAAGCCAGTCACATTGTTCTCCAGAGTGCTTTTGTTAGCAATTTTGCCATGAGATTCCTGATTCCTGCAGACCTGAAGCTCAGGGCAAAAAACCAAGGTTGTCAAAATAATTAAAACTTCAACTGCTCTATAAAGATGAGTAAGAATCTGCTCAGTAAAGCATATCAAAAGCACTCACAGATTCTGGGTTTTATTTACATTCATGAGAAAAAAAGGTAAAAAGAAAAACATCTTAATTTTGATGCTAGCACAATGCCAGCATCTGTTCTGGTTGTTTTCTTCCTGACAGCTTCATGTACAATATAATACAGTTAGACCAGAAAGCTGAAATGCTGGCCCTTTTTCGTGCCAGATTTTTCTTTGCTGATATTCTAAAACTAAAGTCCTGCCATGCACAGCTTTCATGAAAGAGTAGTTACCTAATTACTTTTGCTACATAAGAAAACATCCCCTTTCCTCCCCCTCTCCCCCCGCAAAAACCATTGTAGAAATAGAACAAAGTGAAACATAAACCACTGCTATTAAATATTTCCACGATTTTTTTCTGGCCATGACTAAAAAGATATTTAAAAATTTGCTGTTAAAGAGGAACAAAAAAGAACATAAATTTTATCTGCAGACTTCTACTAAACACTGAAAATAATCATGCATTCTCAGGAAGTACCTAAATCATAAATACACAAGAAATACTTGATTCTGCTTTCAGTATTTGTTTTAGTTATGCTTCTCTCAGTGCTAGTTCATTAAGTTCTTTCTCCTCTCTCAATAGTCACTGCAAAGAAAACCTCTCAAATCTGTTTTACTATGAGAACGCAGTACTGTCATCAAGGCAACCAGAGTGCATAAACAGTGTCATTGCTTGGCAAAGTCCCTTACTGTCCTACCCCCAGCTCACTTGGTAATTTTTGGTATGATGTGACCATCTGAGTTTTCTCAGATGAGAAGGTTTATAGCATGCAGAGAGCCAAAAGCTCATGGGAAAATTCCTTTTGTAGCCTTTTCTCTGTTATTCTTCTTGACTTCTTCTTAGTCCTCTATTCTCATCTGTGTAAAATGTGTCTGCCATAGTACAACTCTTATTTATTTAGTTGCTGTGATAGTAGACTAGAATTCTTCATAAAATTACTTCAGTAAGGCTTCTGTTTGATGAAAAATGGGAACTTGAATTTCTTTTTAAAAATCTAATAGAAAAGGGGTATGGCCTTAAGATATTTTAGCCTTGTAATTTGAGAATTAATTTTTGTCTGACACAGAACAGGTGGTCAGCCTACAGTTTGTTTAGATGATCTTACTTTTTTGATATTAAAAAAAATATTTAATTTTACTTCCTCCCAATAAAAGAATCTTAAACCACATTCTATAAAAAGGTTTTGACTGACTGATGTATACCATTCTGTGAAACTGCATATTTTAAATAGCAATCAAAAAGCTTCTGAGTCTTTGGCTTGTTCCTCACCATATTTATATTGTGTTTATTTTTGAGTGTGTTCACAACCTCTTAGGATTCTTCTGTATTTTGAAAAAGGAGAGAAAGACTTTCATTTTATGGGTTCAAAGTAGCACTTCAGTAGGATTATAATTTCATTTAAAGCTGATGATTGCTCAGGTCCCATTCAAGGAAGACTTGAAAAACAGTGATGAACTGTTTTGGAGTCTGGGCTATGGTTATAACCTAAAGATTGATTATCCTGAAAACAGGCCTGAAACTTTCTCCTTTGCTTCTTATTCTGCATTAAACATGGATGTGCATGCTCAGTGAACACTAACGTCTTCAAGTGTTGATCGTATCTTCAGATATGCTTTTAGAAATAAATAAGGGCTGTCATTCACTACATTATGAACAACATTATGATAAACATTGTAAAAAATAGATATTCTTTGACTTAAGAGAATTTTCTGCAGTTTTCATGTTTTCTGGAGAGTTTCATTCTTCTCCCTTTCTTCTTCTTATGTTTAAACTAATGTTTGGTCACAAAGGGTGAAAGATTATAAACAGTTTCTATAACATTACCAAATTGCCTCTAGTGTTATGCAACCCTCTTCAAAGAGATGTGGGCAAGAACAGTGTTTGATCATTAGTGCATGCACAGGTAAGAAAACAGTTGCATGGGAAACTGTACTAAGTAGTGGTTTTCCATGCTGGGCCTGTCAGCAGTTTTGAAATTTTCCCAGGATAGAGGAGAAAGATACAAAATTGATAAAGATGAAGATTCACTTGTAGATTTACCAGTGCTTCAGAATACACTCACTCCATGCCACTTAGTTTGGAGAGTCCAGAGACTAATGGGAAAATCTGTGCTACAGCCTACCTAAGAGGACTAGAGAAAAAAAAGACTAATGGGAAAATCTGTGCTACAGCCTACCTCTGCTGTTTCTTAAATAATTTATACAAAATTTGCTGAAGGTGTCCTTTTGATCTCATTGATTTTAATCAGCTTTCTGTTCATATTTTAAGCCCTTGTTGCTCTGCATAATTAAAGTTATGTAGATTCTCTCAGTATTGGGTTTTTTTCTCCTTACAGTTTATTTATTTACCAGCTTCTCTTTTGCCACAACTTTGTCAGTCTGTTATATTTCTCAGTGTTACCTTTTCCCCAGGCAGAATTGGCTTTGCAGCTAATCTAAGCTGCAGCATACACAGAGACAGTCCTGCACATGAACACATCTCAAGACTCTAATGTTTAGTTCAACAATCTTTCTACAAATATAGGTACAGAAAAGAAATATTTCAAGACTAGCACTGAAAACATTCACTGCAAGGTTTTTGTCTGCTGGGATCAGAAAAATTACTCGGCTAATGCAGTGTTTTCTCATTCTGACGTTAGGTATGACCTTGTGCAAAGGCCTTTCCAAACTGTTGATTTCCTTTCAAAATACAGTTTCTGGCTACATCTAAACTTACTGGTGTCTCTTGTCTGAATCCTTGTGTAAAGACCACCTGAACAAAAAAACACAGTAATTTGAACCTGTTGCTGGAAGTAAACAGAGTTCTGAGAGTTTATAGGGAGTTGCTCTAATGTGTAAAAGTGAACGTGATGAGATATCAAACTGGGTGGCCTGTAAGCCAGAAACACCTGTCATTTTCTTAGTGTGTTGGTTTATACTGTCATATGAATTCAGAAGGTACATAATTCCCCAGAATAAAGCAGCTATTTGGTTGCAATAGCCATGGGACCTTCATTCTACAACACACACTAAGGATGCCAAGTGAGCTTCTTATCCATGATGCAATTAAAGGTCAGAAAAACACAGCCTGTGTGCTCTTATAGGCATGGCTTTGGTAAGGAACAGCCTATTTTGTGTTCCACTGAGACTGGAATAACACCCTGCAGTGTCATTAAGAGTGAAGCCTCAAACTACACCTACTCGGCACTGAGGCGCTCTTGGCTGCATGTTTCCTTCCCCTCCCTGCCACAGCAGGATGCAGCAGTAGCCAAGAGGTGAGTCAGTGTAGGCAGGTGAGCTGGGGAGAGCCCTGTCCCATTTTTTGTTTACTCGGGCTTTGAAGAGTGATTTCATTTCCTTCAGGCTGCTGAAGTGACTCAGCTTGTGGCCACCCCAGCGAGTCCCTTCTGGAGAAACTGAAAGTAGCACGTGGATGATGGGAGAATACACTATGGTCACCGCACTGGGTGTCAGCACTTCTAACCTCATTTGGTGGAACGTGAGGTTAGGTTTGTCTGAATAGGTGGAGAGCAGTTCTGTGTAAAATAATTGGGCAAAAGTTGGCCCTCATATACCAGATTCATCACTGTAATCAATAATTCACATAGGTGCACTATATTCTTAATAGTCAAGGCCAGGAAAATATCTCAAGGACAGGTGCCTGTAGATGTATTTTGTTACTTCAGTGTCACTAATTTAACTTCCCTTGTATATTTAACTATGCTGAGAACTCTGAAATTCCAATTGGCAGTGAAGTTAAGATGAGTAGTAGACCTCTTACATTTAAATTCCACTTTCATCCCTAAACAACAGGCTAAGTTTATTTTGCCTTATGCAGGGAGGTGCAAGTCTCTTGTACAGCAAAAGAAATCTGGACAATGGACTTCACATCTCTTGGCCATTCTGGGGACATGACCCTGTAATGGTTGTGTCACAGAATCATTGTTCACAGTATAGCCTGTTTCTCTCTGATTCCATTACTGCATGTTTTTTTTAGCCGAAGCAAGTTTGCATAGTGTATTGGAAATATAAACAGAGCTCTAAAAGCCACAAGGCATCCTTAACTACAGAGCCATCAAACCTTCTGCTTCACAAATAAGTATCATGTTTTCTTTGGACTTATTAGCACTTTCTCACTATTACTTTTTCCACCAGTGATACTATTTTAGTACATCAGAGTTAATTTCAACAGTTTTAAAATGTACAAAATCACTGTATTGCAGCAAAGCTCTTCCTCCTAATTGTCCTCAGAATGAAAAGCTCTTTCTTATTTAAAAACTTTTTTAAAAAAAGAATATTTCTTCCTGTTATGTGATTTGTTTTCTCTGTAGTCCTGTTTCATGATAGTTGCTGAACACTGCTTTAAATATTTTGCCAGTTCAGATTTGTTTCTCAAACAAACAGGAGGTTTTTATAACTCACCCTGAATCAGCCACCTAATTTTGGAAAGCAAAACGTTTCCATGTTACAAAGATTAGCCAGTAAATGAATATTAACTTTTCTTTCTCTGTGACATTAATAACAGCCAGAACAACTTTGTTCTGGGCATTTTTTGGTTTTTGCATTTAGGGCATAAAGGGTAAGCTTTTTTCTTAGTGGCTGAAAAATTAAATTAGCAAAGTATCTGCAAAGATATATCAATAAACTGTGCAACTTGTTAAAACATTCAGAATTGGGACAATCATGAAATTTAATGGCATCTTATTGCATAGCATAGTTCTTAACTCACTGAGGCTGGCTTGTTGCTGCTCTGTGGAAGTTTCACCTGTGCATTCATGTCGATGTCAGCCAGATTTCTATGGAAGTTAAGCAAGATCAATAATCATAAAATGTTCTGTTTGAAAAGCAAATAATGGGTGCAGGAAGTATCAAAGGTTTTGAAAAGTTTTTGCATATTATTAAGAGGAAATAGTTAACAATAGGATTAACCTTTAAACTAAAAACGTTTTCCCATTGGCTTTATTAAGAATATCTCTTTAGATTTTAAATGAGAAAAAGACACCTATAGACCAACTGTAGTCACCATGACAACAACTTAAACTCACAAAACACATAGCAGAATTACTTGGCAGCATAGTTACTTACAAGCTAATATATCAAACCAGCAGAACATAGGCTAATACTTCACCTAAAATAATTTCTTTTTTTTTCTTTCTGTTTTAATACGGGAATAAACTGTAGAGCTCAACAAACATGAACTCAGGCTCTGCCTCATTTTTGGAATGATTTTTGTGAATTTCTTTTGAATAACTAAAATATTTTCTTTCGAACACAGTGGGGTTTTTTTTTTTTTTTTTTGTTTTTTTTTTTTTTTTTTTTTTTTTTTTTTTTTTTGATCTGTGATCATCTACAGAGGGGGTTTATGTATTTCAACCAGAGATGGCAATGACCTACCAGTATCAAGTAATATATATTTTGCCAATACAAAAATATTCCTCTACACTGATTGTTATTGTCTAGTCTAGTTTTAAAAGTTTAAAGCTATGTGGATTCCATTGTTTCCCCTGGGAGCCCAGTTTGTTTCACTGCCAGGAAGCTTTCCTGATACTCAGCCTCAATTTTTCCATGTTTAATTTCAGGCTATTAATACGAGAGTCTTATACTGAATAAGTGTTCTACTTTTTATTATGATCTTAAAATATTTGTAGATGCTGTTAGTCCAGTCAAAAGTGAACCAATCTGTACTTGATTATTTTAAACTTTCCTCCACTGAATATTTAAAGCTCCTAGTTAATGCTCTCTTTGAGCAATTTCTACTTTCCATGGATTTGCTTTGTTATAGGAAAATTTAATTCCATTTATTTTCTTATACCAAAGTAATATGAGAAATAATGCCCTCTTTCTTTTCCAAGATGTAGTTGAATATATTCAGATTACAGAACTATTTTTAATTACACGCCAGCATGAATATTGGTCTCCTGAAGTCTATCTCAGTAGTATTCATTTTCATCTCTCCCCTTGAAATGCATATTGAAATATATTCTTTCACCTTTTTGTTTGCCTCCAGTGCTACGAGATTATTTTCTTAACATTGTTTTCTGTGCAATTACAATAGCTTTACAATCGTCTTTGTTACCACCTGACTTGAAAACCTGAAAATTCCATTAATGTTTTTCCATTATTGAAAACTAAATAAAAGAAAAACGTTTTAGTCCTGGATATTACCAAAGACACAACACCTCATCCTGATGTTACTGTGTTTATGACTTTCGTGCCAATTTGTAATTCTCAAAAATACCTCACTTTGTGAGCCAATTTGAATTACATTTCCAGGTATTAAAGTGCCTAAATCTTTCTGGAAAACTGGTGATATAATTTCCACTCTACTTAATCAATCTACTTGTTTTAGTGTTACATCAAGAAGACACTTGAGATTACTTGGTTCAGTCCTTATAAAAACCAGAAAGTTAAATTGCTCACAATTCCATTATTCACCAGCTAATCAGCATGTTATTCTCCAAATCTATGTTCAAAATTACTAGGGACATGCAAATTCAAATTAATCATTGATAGCCACCAATATTGCAGTTTATTTCCTTTGGCTATCACTTTGTTGTTGTTGCTAGGTTTTTTTTCCTTTTTTTTTTTTTTGTTAGGACTCATTGGTATGTATGAAACTCTTTCCTGTGTAAACCTGTTCATGATGATTATTATGATTAACAAGAAAAATCTCAAGACCCTGCGTTTAGCAAGTGCTTATTATGAGAGTGACTTCAATTATCAGCATAGTTTAAAAGTAGGGGTGGGTTTACAGGAATATTTGGATATAACTGTTTTTATCCTGGCAGCTTCATGCCAGTCAGTTATATAAGACCATGCTTTTGCCAGCTACATTTGGACCACCTCAATGCCTAGAAAAACGTTTTAAATCTTCCCTTTGTAAATCTTCCCTTCAGAGCACACAGAGATGTTAGTTCTCTCAGTACTGGAGTAATTCAAGCAGCTGTGCTGTGGGATTTGTTCTCTACATAGCTTTTGGACCTAGTAAGCTTAACAAATGAACTTAGGGTTTATGCATCTCTTTATCTGATGTGTTAGATCAGTTCTGGTTTGACATAGATACCTTTACCCCACTCCTCAGTCAGTGCTGCCTTGGATGCAGATGGAGTACCCTCTGACCAGATTCCTGCTTCCTAACCTGGTGGAAATGGTGACACGAGGTGATTTCCTTAGCAGGGCCCTGGCTGTAACAGTCACCAAAGTATGGACAACAAAAAAGTCTCTTCAAGAAGATGGCAGCTGCAGAAAGTACCAGGGAATTATTTTGGGACTAAAGGAAATAGTCAAATGAAAGGCAGACTTAAAAGAGCAACTGGATCTTTGTGGAAGAGGCATTCCTGGCACACGCAAGACAGACAAAGATAAGAACTTTGTTTTTTAAGGGTATCCTAACTTCTTATAATGGAAAGGGACATAAAATTTTCTGATAGGAATCCACTTTAAAGTATAGTACAGGGAGCTTTATACTCTGAAAGCTAGATGTTAAACCAAAGAGCAGCCTCCTTAAATGTATTGCACACAGTTTTGTATTCTGTAGACAGAACCTTTTGGTGACTTGCACAGGTGGGTTCAAGTGGACTAGTGTTTTGCTGCTGCATGTTGTGCCAACAGGGTTTCAAAATGTGAATAATAAATATGTTCAGAATAAATAGGAACAAGAAACAAAATTACCAAGAAACAAAAAGAGAGATCATCATGACATTTTATGAATAAATGATAAATTATTCTTTGCACAACATCACAATATACTGAGGGATTCCTTGACAAAGGACAACATGGATGCCAGGAATGTACAAGAGTGCAGAAAGAGACTGAGAAACTTCACAGAAGAGTTATTTATTTCTAGACCCATAGAAACCACCTCTGTATCAGGAACTCCTTTACCCCCACATGGCCAGAGGTTGGCAGAGTATCCAATATAACTGTATGCTACTTATGCTCTTTTTCTCTTCCCTGGACATCTGCTTTTGACATTTTCAAAACTGTGTATGAATGAGATGGACTTTAATTGTGACCCAGTGTAGATGTGCTTTATGTTTTCAGGAACAAAAATAAAATTGTATGAGTTCAGTTTTTGCTGCTAAGTTCATAAATGAGTAATATTTCATTAGAAAGGTTAAAGAAAGGAAAATGGAAAGGGAAAAGACCAATACTGCTTGAATCAGGAAAATACATTTGATCTAACGTGTAAAATTCATAAAGACTCAAGGTATTTACCCAGCAGCATAATCAGGTGAGCAAAATTCATACATCTTTTTTTAAGTGTGCAGAAGCCAGTAAGAACCACAGGGTGATTAAAGAAGCTCCACTGTGATTAATAACTACAAGTTAACCCATATGATAAGTTATGAGTAGCTATCACATCTTTAACTTCATTGAATTAAGTACATAAATAGCTGTTTCTTATTTTCTTTTTCAAGATCCCGAGCTTGCTCTAGTTATTGTAGCTTATTATAATGATTTTTCCTCAGTAATAGTAACTTTAAAGTGTGAGAAAGGAAAATTTAGTCACTGATTTGATAATGAGGAAGAAGGAGATTTTTCAATGGCCTTTACTATGTCATAGGATTGTAGAATAATTCAGGCTGGAAGGAACCTCCCTACTCTGATTAGATTTTTGCAGGATATTGTTCAGCTGAGTTTGGAAGAACTGGGTCTATTCTTGGAGTCCAATGATTGAGGTAATGTAATCTAGGGTTATTCTTTTTAAAATATCTGTCAATAGCTAAAGAACTCTGGCTTTATCACCTGTTTCACAATTAATACACGTACTTCAGCTGAGATGTTGCCATGAAACGTACTTATCAAAGAGAAGACATCATGCCTACTGAATTCTAGGCCATGAACTTCTGAGACAAGTACTCTGGTTGTCTTTATGGAGAATAATGTAACACTGTGTTGAGAAAGCTTGGCTATTTCTTGTGTAATAATAAAAAACACAATTAGACAAAAGCTATTGCACCATAAAGCATAAATCAATGAAGTTTAAATAAATTTTTTTAAAGTTTTTGAAATAAATCCTCCAGAAATATTTCACAATCTGCATATAGTTCCCCTGTTATAGTCTGAATAATCCATTCTAATGTTGTATTGCTACAGCATGTATTTAAATATTTGAAGTTCACAAAGGGGTGTAAAACAACAATCACCGCTGGGTTTTTTGGTAATTCTCAAAATCAAGACACTTGAGTTACACTACTGCGTTCTGTAAGTCCTTTTATGTGGGGATCTTGTGAGAGGACACTGAGGCACAGTTCTGATATGCAAATGAAAAGAAGAGAGACACATTTTTCTGTGAAGTTCTCCTGATGTGGCACCAGGTGTGTGCCTGTGGTCAGCAGCTGTGCTCTGCCTGCCAGGGCTCTGCAGAAAGTCACCAAGAAAATTCAAGGCATATCCCTGCTTGGAAAAAATGCTGGGCAGGGGGGAGGAAGCAGTCTGGAAAGGGTTGGTGATCACTGTTAACTTTGGGCAAGAGCAGCTGCAAAACCTTGTGCAAGTTGTCAGAGTGGGTGGGTTCAGCTATGTGTTCTAACACCCAGATCTGTGAAGTTTAAACATGGAAACAGGCTGTGGACTGAAAAGGGCTGGGCACGACCTTACAGCCCCACATGTGCTTAAATAGCCTGTGGGTGGAAGGACTAATTCTATCTTTTGCTTGCTGATAGCTGCCCTGATGTACACGTCAGAAAAAGATATGAATTTAGGCTGAACATTTGGTTATCAAGCACTTGAACTCTGTCAAGCAATATGCATCTCTGAAATAGCAGGAAAAATGTGTTTAGCATCTGGGCAGACTGGATTAGAGAAGAAGGCAAGAGGCATCTGCTTGAAAGTACTGTGCCTGCCTGTGGTGCCTGCCCACATCCCTAGGCATGTGGGATACTTCTGATAGTTTCAGGAAACTACTTCTTCCACTAGCAGCTGCATATGCCTTCACCATTGCTTGTGGGTGGAGTTTCCCCATCTGTATAGCAGATGAGGATTTTGGACAAGCAGTCATCACATCTTAACTGAGCTGAAAAATATCTTATTTTGGAGTACAAAAACTTTTAAAGATCATAGTGAAATAAGGCATATATTTCAGTTTGGTTCTGAGGAGTTTCTTTGTAGATAGGAACAAAATTTGAGACAAATTGTGGAGTCTTTTCAAAAGAAAAATGTAGCTAAATAATTGAAGTTTCTTCATCAGTACCTTTCAGTGGGGTTTGTATCATAGGTGTGTAAATGCTAAAAGGAAATTAAATGTTTTTAAAAGTATGTCTTGAGAATGTTTTTGGGTTTAGTAGTAAATAATTTAAAATATTGTAAATATTGCATATGAGAAAGACCATCCATCAATTCCTTGCTGTAGAATTGTTTGCCCAGTAAACTGGGTCTTTCTGCCTCAGAAATGTTGTCATATTAAATGTGCTCTCTCTCCCAGTGGCTTATAAAGCAGTTTTGTTTCTACATGACAAAATTGCTTTTTATGTTATGAAATCTTGGCATTGATTAATCTCTGCACATCTTCCCCAAAATATGGAAACTGGTTTAAGCACTTAATAAATAATAGGCAGTAGTAGTCCGCTAGTGTTGATGTTTGCTGAGAAGCAGAAGAACTGGCAATGGGGAATTCAATCACTGAGTATCAGAGACAAATTTAGAAAAGATGAAACAAAATTAGGATATGTGTCACTTACTGATACTGGAGTATGTATCTCATCCTGTGGAAGAACTTTGGAAACATTGCACAATTATTCTCATGTGGTTTGAGCAAAATTAAATGTTATGCATTATTGTGTTTTTGAGCGTAAGACTTATAAAATGATTTGTAGATGAAGAAAACCCCATTATTCTTGCTTATTTAAAAGCAAAAAGTAGTCACTTTGGTAATAAATAGCAGCACTGAGTTTCACAGCTGAAGGTCACTTGGAAACAAAGATGTTTTCCAAATGGGCTTCAAATGAGTCCAGCTTTCATAAATGTAATTTGAATTTTACAATATTGGAGAGTTATCATTATTTCCACAAATTTGTCAAGATCTGAAGCACCACCTCATGATCATTTTGAACATGATGCAGCTGAAAATCAATACTTTTTTGATCTGTCTGATTATGGGTTTTGGCACTCCAGAATCCTCTTTCTTTAATTTAAGATTTATGAAAAAATAATGAAGGTATTTTTCTTTACAGTGAGAGATTGACTTCATAGATTTATGACAGATTCTCCAATATTATGAATATATTGAATGAAAATATACCATAGTTTCCAATTGGATTATTGCCATGTACTTTTGCTATTCTTCAAATTTTCTCATGTTGAGTATTAAATATGCCTTACCTGGGCTACTAGTACTTCTGCACTTAAAAAAAAAAAAAATAGAGGAAAGTCGAAATAAAAATAATAGTTTAGTTTTAAAGATTGCAAGATTTGCAAGCTGATGCACTTTTTCTGTTTATTGACCTTTGATTTAATTGGGAGAAATCTGCATTGAGCAATGCCATAGAATGTAGCAGCAAACATGAAATGCTTGCTTTAATCAAGTGCCTTACTGAAAACTTCAACCTTTTTTTCTTTTTTTTCATAACTGATATTAGTATTGTGGTTTGTTCAACAAATCAGTTAGTTACCTGGAAATATGGATCCATTGTATTGTAAGAGTTACAATATGACCTTGTTTTGTCACTTACTTGAGATACGCAGCAAGGAAAGAGGAGAGGTAAAATATGTAACTTTCCAAAGTAATGGACTGTGTGCATTTTGCAATGACTCAGGACATTTAAAGTGGTCTCTTTATTCCCATTTCAGCATCTTATGGATTTGGAGCAATCAACTCATCTGAAACCATTATCTATGGTTTTTAAGCTAGACAGTCTTACGACCATGTTAAATAAAACAAAATTCAGCAGAATTATGAATGCAAACATCAGGACTGGAACCTGTAGGAAAAATCTTGACCTTGGTTTAAAAGCTAGGTTTGACCAGGCAGGTAGTTTCCAGTCACTGTGGTGCCTTGAGGCTGGAGTTTTGGGCAATGGAACTAATCCCTGCTGGATTTTCAGCATGCAGGAGAAACACCAGGCACAGAGTGGCAGGAATAGGCCTGTGAGCCAAGAGAGTCGTGTCCTGTTTCCCATGACCCCTGGTACCTATCTTCTCATGTTCCTCAGTATCCCTATTTGTAGAACAGAGATAAAATTTGGTGTGTGAGTCTCAGCTTGTTTATAAAATGTCACAATATCCTTGGATGGAAAGTGCTATGAAAATATAATCTATTCTACTAAATACAACCCCACATTACTTGGCTCTTTTGCTTTGTCTTAACGTTTTAGCCCAGCTAATTTTTATGCAAATAAAACATATTAGGAAAAAAAAATGTTAGTTCACAAGATATTAAGTACATTATAATAAATTGACATAATGAAGGAAATTCCTGTGTCTCTGACAAAGAGGTTTATATGTAAGTTTACTCCTAGCTTTGAGTGCATGCCTTGAGATTGAAACGCATGTAGTGGATAGATTTTTATTTTTAAATTTTCAGCAATTAAAGGAAAACAGATGAGGAAAGCCTAGATAACCTGCTGGTTGTATTTATTCAGCACAGAAACTCTTAATCATGTATTCATTATAAAATATGAAGAACCACATTACTGCATTTATTTATATGCATTGCTGTCTTTTGCTCAAGGCTGAGTATAGAAGCAAAGTAAGTAAAGAAGCTTGAAATTGCAGGAAGATAACAGAACCTCCTTCTTTACCCAAGGACAAGAAATTGGTAGGAATCCATTAAATTTATAATAGATTATTAATGGAGTTAGCTTTTCACATTACATTGACAATAAAGCAACCCTTTCCAAGGTGGCATATTTAGGGTGAGGACAGAGTAGAGTACGCAGGCTATGAAAGAAAATCAAATAGCTTGATTCTGTAGAGTTTTTAACTTGTAATTCTACATGATGAAATGTGACAAATTACTGATTACTTTAAATGTATTTCTTTCAAGCCATTTGATATCTGATAGATTTCTATTTTTATGATTGTTTTCAACAAAATGGTTTCTTTTGCCTAGCATATGTTTTCTATGTGAGAATGTGCTTGCATTTTTTTAATCCCCTCTTTTAAGTCAAAACTTACTTTTGACTTTGGAAAAATCAAAAATGAGATTTTTGATGAGATTTTACATTTTCCATAAAATTATCAACTATTTGTAAAAGTCCTAAGTAACCTAAAATCACCATATTTTATCTCTGTTTTTCAAATTAACATAAATACTTTCTAAATTAAAACTAAGCATAAAGCAGGTTTATGTTTTTTTCTTTGAAAGTCATCAGGTCAGATTCATAGTTTTAATGTCACAACCTCTCCTTGTTCAAACTGATGAAAACTGCAAGATGTGAAGATGAGAAGGATAAAAATTTCCCTTGCACTGAATGTCCTTGCTTAGTAACTACAAAATATCATCATTTTTTTTCCTTTTTCTCGACATAATTTTTTGTATTTTAACTCCCTGTTAGAAAATTCTTCTTGCTGGGGCATGTGCAGGGTGTGATGTCCCTGACCTGGAAGGGAATTCCTGTCAGGACTCATGAGACTTCAGCACTTCAAGACCTTTGCAGCCCCAGCTGAATTGAAGAGTTTTCTGGGCAACCCAACAGGCTCAGTCACAGTAAATAAGTAAATGCCTCTTTCAGCAGAAAGTGTGTCAGAAGTGGCAGGGCAGTTACCAATTGAATGCTGATGGTTACTCCTGTCTCAGGAAACAGGTGGATGAGACTTTAATCTTTTCACATTTTTCTTAGAAAATAGAAAAAGTCATGAGAATTTTCATACATTTTTACCACTATTATGCTCCTCTGCTGATGTATCTATTCTTTTTCTTTCTAATTTTCTTTCTTTTTTTTTTGGTACCTGTTATTATGACAAAATTTCAGTAATGCCAGTAGTATGTGGTACATATGCAAAACTGTAATAACATGAATATGCCATGGTGGGTGAGCCCTGAATGAGCCCTTTGGTCTTATCTGACTAACAAATGACTTTTTAACCTCTAGAAAGACACTCAAGAGATGTATTGCTCTGGAGAATCTTTTCAGAGGTCACTGAGTGGTAAGAAGGATTTGTACAGCTATTGGGAGTTGGGTGACAAGGCAGAATCACAAGTGTAAAAAGAATATCCTCTTAAACTTTAGGTCTCCCTTTCAGCTGACATTCAGGGAGCTACAGCTCATGGGATGCACAGAGAAAGCATGTTGTTCCATGTTGTTTCTTATATTTATCCCAAACATACAACCTTTTCCAAATTCAGTTTGACTATAGGGGCTAATAGCCAAATTTAGATAAAAACATTTGCTTGAAATAACTTTGGAGCATCTTAAAATTAGTATTATAGGGCACTTGGGTTTCTGGGAAGGTTTTATTTTAGGCTCCAGTGACGTGATATGGTGTGCTTTGCAATTCTACAGCAAAATAACTGGCATTATTTGAAAGGTTTAGTAGCATTTTCCATTGTTCACAAATGAAGCTTCCTCATTTAACAAATAGGGCTTCCTTCCTTTGCAAAACTGCAAATATTACAATTACAGATTTGCACCAGAGCAAAGTTTTCTCAGAAGCGCAGGCTGAACAATTTTATCTCAGTGCTACAAGAGCTGTGTTCAGGTGCCTGCTGTGCAGCTGCCCCACTGTGTGGGACCAGGGGCTCTTCTGTTGTCTTTAGGCAGGTAAGAAATCTCAGAAAGCCATTGGGATTTTAAAAGAGTTGAAATAGATGCCTCAGTTATTGACAGGCCAGATTTTTGCTCTGTTTTATAGGCTCTTTATATGTTTTGATGATTTCCTGAAAAAGAAAGCAAATAGTCTAATTTTAGTAGAATAGATTGTATAAAGATAGAAGGGTGTGTTTATTTATATTACTTTTATGATGACTTTTTAGGAGAAAACTTCTATATGGCAATAGTTGTGCCATAGGCCAGAACCAAGTCAAATAACTTCTAGTAGCTGAATTCTCTCTAAAGCAGATGGTTGTATCTCACTTTTTAGTGTTGAGTGAATAGAAGTAAAAGAACAGAATTGCCACCTTCTTTGATGAGAATCTCAAAAACAGCTTTGTGTGAACATACAAAGCTGCTACATTAAACACTTGCATAGATATCACAGGTGTTTTCCACAGCCTGAACACATTTGTTTTCTAGTTTGTAGTGGATGAAGTGGAATTGTGTTGACAAATGCTGTTTCCTTTAAAAAAGGAAAAGATACTAAGACTTTATGCGTCAGGAAGTTGTATGCAATGGTACTGGGCCTGTTCATACCTGCACAATGGTATTCATACCTGCATAATGATTTTCACAACTTTGGGAAATTGGAAAGAAGCATTACTGATCATCCCTTAAAGAATGGTACTTGTACCATGGTCATGGCAAACAACACGGAGAAGGTTGAGGTGGCTGTAAATTTTGCATATAAAAAGATCTTAGGAAAGTTTCTGTGACTGGTTTAGTTAGTTCCTCTTATTGGCATGTGGTATAAAGTATCCTGCATAAATTATTGTCTGTAATTTTTTATAAATGGAACTGGAGCTAAGGAAAGCTGAGCATGTACCTCCTGTCAGATTGACTTTTCAAATCCCTGTGGTCCTAGTTAGAATAGGAATTCAGATGCAGTGTCATTAAGTCCAGGCAGAATTTTGGAAATTAGCCATTTAAATGACCATTCAGTTGTTTTTTGTCAGATGCTGATTCTTCTCCAAGTATAAGTGTTAGCTCAACAAAAAAAAAATATGTGTCTCAATGTCCAGTGTCCATTGTACTTACATAATTTGAACTCTTTAAAAATATTCTTGTTTTGCAAATTACATGTTTTGTACCTCACATAGACCTAAAAATTGCAGTTGTTCATGATAAACCATTTTCCCATTATTTTTTGGGTTATTTTAATATAGGTTATGTTGATAAACTATCCTTTAAGATACTTTCATTTCATGTAGCTTTTTATTATTAGCTCATTTCTGAAAACTGGCTTTGAGATAACCATCACATTTAAACAAGTTTGTCCTTTAGTTCCTTTTCTGTCCTCACATGAAAATGGATGGGTAATATTTGGAGGGATTTTAAGGTCAAATGGACTGATACCAAGAGAAAGACAGGTGAGAGGCTGAATTCCACCTTTGTTTGTGATAAGCAGTGATGTCAGTCATGTTGGAGGGGTCAGGCACCATCTCACACAGCTGACTGTAAAAAAAAATCTCAGCTGGTCTCTCCCCAGGGAACCACAGTGTGTGTCCTCCATTTGGAAGGGAGAGGGAAGCAGCTGGGAAGATTTAGTACTGGGAGACAGGAAAGAGGAGGTGGGAGCTGTTACACTGGAGCACTCACATGTTCCCTGGGTAACCTGGTAGTCAGACCTAGTAACTAATAAACTGTATTACAAAATAGAACCCAAGATAGGAGAACAGAGCTGATTTGAGAAAACAAAAACATTGCCGTAGATTTTATCTGATTGGTTTGGTTCCCATTTATGTTACGGCCAGTATGTTATTTGCCCAGAAGTGGAGATGGACTAAATCTCTGCTCCTTTAGTACCATTCTGGCGGTGTAAAAATGTATGTGGTGTTAAGAATGTATGTTGCTTTCCTATTCATGTTACTTAGGCATCACACTTGACTGAGAAGTGGGGTAAAACCTGGGTGCAGTGAGAAGTCAGGTTTTGCTAAATCAGGTTATAATCAGTCACAAAAGGTGAGGAATCATACAAAAAAGGGGTAACTGTGCTCCTGACATGTCAGAAAACTGCAATATATATGTGCTTGCTCTGTCTCTGGCTTTCTCTCTTTTTTCTGTTCTCCTCACGACACATGTACGAGACCAGGCTTTTTATGTCATACTGCAGCAGTAGCACCATCCCACACACTCTCTGTCTCCAAGAAATGTAACCCTTCTCTTGCTTGTCTTCAAGTAGATTTCAGTGATTTCTGAACTGAGTATCTTCTGCCTGAAGGAGTGTGTCTGCTTACCTGTAAAGAACTGACAGCCTAGGCTTGCATCAGTGGCTCAGATACAGTATCTAGTGCCATCTGAGACACCCAGGGGTGCCTGAGACATCCACCCAGGGCTGGCAGATATGACCCAGGACCAGCAGGACACCTGCGCTCTTCTGGAGCAGCAGCTGGCGACCAGGTGAGATACTCCAGGGCATCTCCACTGCAGCAAGATGCCTGTCTTAGCAAACTGATTTGAGCCTCCTGTTTCAGGGCATGCTGTATGATTAGTATATAAAATGACTAATTAAGCTCCTGGTTTTGTTTTTATTTTGTTCTGAGGCCAAGTTGCACAAATCTGTAATTACATCGTCTTCCTCTGGCTGCGAATGGAACTGCTTGCACACGTAATTGCAGACTGCTGGGGGTAAAATGTACAGAACTGAGCTCTCCCTCTCTGAGGGCTCTGGCTAGGCAGCCGCTCTTCTTGACAGGAACTTTTATAAATGACAGACCATTCCAAATTTGTCATGTTCACAATATTACGGAAACAAAGCCACACAACTTTTTAAGCTGATAACTAAAAATGAGCATGTGTATTTTTGCACAGAAGGCTTTGCACTTCAGGGTTTGTAAAATCTTCTGTCAATTCTGGCAGCATACAATTTGAAAGAAGCAAAAGACTAGATTATACAGCATCTCTTTCTGAGACCAGATTTATGTTTTGTGTGCCAGAACTACATTAAGCAAATCCTCTTCTTCCTTCTAAAGGAGCTAGCCAGCTTGTAGCTCTCAAGAATTTTCTTTTTTCAGGGATAAACATTACTTTGAAAACTTTTCCATGCACCTGGGTGATGACCAAAGACAACAAATAATGGAACAGGAAACCATAATTCAATTCTTTACTATATAGAAAGCCTTTCGGATGACCTAACCAGCTTTTAAAAGAGGTTGATTTGGTTTTTTGGCTGCTGGAAATGGAAAATCTGTCTCTTTTATTGTATTCTGTGTACATTTAATCAGTTTGTAATCCTCTCCTTAGTTCTGTGCCTACACTGCTTTTCCTTCTAGTTCAGAGAACAAGACAAAAAACCAGGCTGGAGCACTCCCAGTGAGATGGCTTTTGAACATACAAAAGTTGCAGACTGAACTGCCAGTATGGCTTTAGATACTGAGGATTTAGAGCAAAATCAATATAAGAGGGATATTTCTGTTATTCCTTAAACATTTCCTGGCTTGAGATGGGTATTAGTAGCAGTTGTGGTATTTAATAGCTTTATTATAAATGCTGGTGTGTGTCCGTGTGTCCCCCCCCCCGCCCCCCATGCCTACAGTTAATTATCTATTTTGTTAAAATTCTTTTTCAAGTCTCATTTAAGGTTTTGTATAATACCAAGAATTGAAATGTGCGCCAAACCTCAAACCTGAAGACAGACTGGATTGCCCTGTAGGTTGGCTCCTTTCCTTTGACCTCGCTTGAGAAAGCACACAGGCAGCAAAGTGAATTCTGGCACTGTTTGTTGGGTCATGGGAGGAAGCCAATTTCTCCAGTACACCAGCTATAGGCAAATCCTTGGAAGTGCAGTAATATGTAGAAACACATCTCAAAGGAAAGGCATTAAAAGAAAATTATTGATTTATTGTGGCAGTGAATTTTATTCTTTGTTGGTGGTTTGGTTTGGTTTTGGTTTTGCCCCAGATAATTCCGTCTTTGTGAGTTCTGCAGCTGGTGCCAATGGCAGCTCTCTGTATCAATAGACAGGTTAATGTTCAAGGGACCTTTTGGCATCATGCCAGTTATGATTCTTCAAGCAGTTTAACCCAACGTTTCTTTCTTTCTGATATTTATAGATATTTTCAATTGATGTGTGCCTTTCTGTAGAGGAAGAACTGAACTGAAATTTTCTGTCATTCTGTCAAAAATAACTGAACAAAGCAGGAACAAAAATCTACACTCTGCCTTCAGGAACCTTTACAATTTCCACATAGTAGATGCATTATGGTCCAGTTCTCCAGAACCTTCACCTTTTTTAACACATCCAATAATCCCATTTAGAATATTTGTCTTTTAAACATATTGGTCATATAGAAAAAATATTTGCTAAATGTAATAATTAATATTCATTGTATTTCTCTGAAAGAGGTATAAAATGCAGAAATCTGAATCTGTTGGGTTGAGCAGATCTTTAGATCAGGTACTTTTGTACAAGACATTTGTCCTGAGATGGCAATTTTGTGTCTGGTGTAGTTGGCTCCATAGAGTCAAATGCAGCACCAGATTAAACTTTGAAGGGGATAATTATTCTTTTTTCTTAGAAATGGAACTTGCTGAGGTATTATAGTTAAAATGCATATATATTCTTTTGCAAATAGCTCTTTTTTGAGGTGGTCTCAGCTTAAAAAATATGGAATTTGTCATCCTTTTTTGGAGCTGAAAGCATGTTCACAGTGATTTAAAATAATGTTGACAATAAGTTATTGCTTAGTTGTAAGAGGAATTTTAATTTTGTTGAAAGGAACCTGAATGGGAACTTTCTATGTCCATTTCTTTTCCTTGTGAATTTTTATATATATGATTTCTGTTCCTCCTTCTCTGTCAGTGCTTTACTACCTGCCACTCTCTGAAAAGATGAGTCAATTGCCTTAATTATGTGCATGAAGAAACTACAGAATCTTGAATTAATAGGCTTATTTTCATAGCTGGACATCCTGGATCTTATTCCATTCTGGTGTCCTGGTCTGAGAGTCCATGGGGCAGATTATCAGATCAGTGAGGCAGGGAGCTAGGAGCAGACTGGGGGCTGCTGTTGGGCTGCTGAGAGCTCTCCTGATAAAGCAGATATTCAGGAATTGGCTGATCTGTGTTACGTCAGCTGAGCAGAGGTCTAGTGTACTCAGTGATGTAGAGCGACAGAGCAGTCCTTATCAGATGGGCCTTATCAGATGATGCATGTGAGAATCAGCTGCTGAAGGCATAGAGTGCTTCTTCTGTCATGTACCACTCTGAACATTCAGAAAAAAAAGAAACTGACTGCAAAAGGCTTCCACTTTCTGTGCTCTACTGATAAGAGTTTTTTGGCAATATACATGTTTACTTTTCATAAGGAAATGCCAATTACTCAAACCCAAAAGCTCTTCTGATACTGTACAATTTTCAGTGAAATTTTGCTTGAGAAAAACATCCATGCTCATAGCCTACTTGATGAAATCTATATTATTTGGAAATAGCTTTTTTGTTTTCTTCTAGGGATATATTGAAAGGTCTGCAAAGGTTTTGTGCTTTTGTTTTCTATGTTAAGTTATATGAATGCCTATAGCCTTAATTGTAAACATAAATGTCAAATACTACAATTGTGTCAAATCTGAATGTGGAATGGAGTAGGTAACTTTAGGAGAACCACTGTAATATTAGTACAAAATTAGACTTCTCATTTTCAATTTTAGAAGGATAGCAAAATCCAGTAGCTACATAAAAGTAGTCCTGTTCTATAGGAGGCTGCTGTAAATGTTCTTACAGATCACATTACATTGTGTAATCCAACAGTAGAGTAACTGCTGAGACTTTTTGTTATTATTAGAGAAAACACAACACCATTAATCCATCTTACAGCAGTGTTTATATTTTTGATAATTATGAGCAGCTAGTCAAATGTAATGACAGGTCTAATAAATAGAAAATCCGTAAGCATGATGAGTAGGATTATCATGATTTTTTTATCTTATCTTCTTTTTAAAATTCAAAACATCTAAAAGGTCTGAAAATTCTCTTAACTGACTTTTATGGAGCTCTATAATCCTATTTATAAAAGAAAAGATTTCAAGTTCATTCCCTGATGTAGGTCTGCAAAATACTGTTTAAAGATTTTTCTGTTTAAATAAGATTTAGGAGACAATATGTTTTGGAAAAGTGCCACACTTGTACAAATGTGGGATTGGGAAGTACTGACAAGATTCCGAAAGGCAACTCAAAACCAACCTTATTTATCACAAGAAGACATTGCAGCCAATCTAAAGAAAAAGTAGTTATAATTTCCAAAGCAGATCTAGGCCTAACATGTATTAAATTTACACTGTTATAAGGGATGCTACTGAAAAACACAGTGAGGCTTAAGGTAGCATTTATTCCACCACCCATGAAAGGAAAATTTGATTGCTTTATGAGACAGCTGAAACTGATAGTTTAAGATATATTTTTAAAATCTTCTTCTAGTAGATATCTGTTGAAGTTAAATGGTGCATGCATTAAAATATTACAAAATCTAATAATTCTTTTGTTAAAGATTATGTGTTTTCCTCTAAGGATGTTTAATGTAATTATAAAATCATTCTGGCATGTACCAAATGTAGAACTTGGAGCTTGTAAGAGGCTCTCCAGCATTTCAAGAGAAACCAGCTATCCTGATCAAGTTGGTTCTTGGTATGTAACAAGACTGGAGTGAGGAAGGGTAGGTTCTTCCCAATGAAGTTTAGTGCTAAGTCACAAGTTCCAGCAGTCTGGATATGTAGATGTGGGTATAGTAAGAGACAGCTTGGTACTCATGTTGTTTGAGAAATACTTGTATAATGAATCCCTCCTCTGTGTGGGAGAGCTGTTGTGTCTTGCAAGTCCCAGAGTCCTGCCTTACTGGCACCAGTCACTTGGCTCAGCTGCTTTAGGTATTTTCAGGACTGAAATGTTTCTGAAGAGCACTGCAAATTAGTTTAGTGCATTTGAAGCACGAACTGTGCGTCACTGGTGACAACAGTAAGATATCCTTCATGAGCTGTTAATCCATGCATCTTTATCATATGCATGAGATATTAATGAATTCTCTCTCTGATGACTCTTACCTGTCTTCATAACTGAAGTTGTTAATGGCTTTGTAATGAAACTTTTATATAAAAAAGTGCAGGTACTCTTCACTTAGAAAACACTCATGTTGTTTTTTCATGCCGTTATACCAAAATGTGATAAAAAGCACATGTGCTCATGTGAACTAATTGAACTCCTCTGTGTGCTGTGAGATTCATGCCACCTAAAATTCTGACCTGTGATGCCTAACAGAAAAACCTGTATCATTGCTAGAGCTGGACTCAGAAGACTGATCTGTAGCAAGCTGCCCTGCCTAGTGACTTGACTGCTATGTACTTTCAAGGGCGTTTCTTTCATACTGTAGATAAATATGGGGAAAAAATTGATCAAGTAGTACTTATAAACTGAAACTGAAGCTGTGTATTAATAAAATTCTTCACTATGAGAACTATACAGCTATGTGTAGGATATTTTGTAGATGAAAGGCAAGGTGAATGAAAATGCCCACTTAATGATGTTACTCTTCAGTTCACCACTTTGGCATGACTGTGTGGGTGCAGGGAGTTGAACGGCAGGAAAAAACCTCAGGCAGACACCAAGAAATGAAAATAGAAAAGCCCAGGCTCAGTTTAGAGCAAAAGTGTCAAGGAACATAAGTGAAGAAGGTTTATAGGGGCAAAGTCAGTATTTCCCTTGCCTGGTCCCAGGATTAAAGGGAATGCTAAAGAGGTTAAGGAGGTTTTCATGACTGGAGTATGAAAATGCAGAGTGTGCATCCATGAGTCCTGGCAGGAACATGTGGAGAGAGCAGGGAACTGCCTGTGCCTCCTCAGAGCTGGAGGCAATTGGGAAGGAATGGGAAGATGAATGGCAAAGCAGATGAAAAGGTACAGGTTTTGTTGCTCTAATCTTTGCACTTGTATTTATGTGTCCTTGGGATAAATGGAACAATGGTCACTGGTGTTTAAAAAAATGGCCATCTCTTAACAACTTTCATAGGCTTCAGAAGAAAAGGGGCTGTATGTGCACAGTGCAGTTAGATTTGTGAGGTTGATGTAATTAATGAAAAAGACTCACAGGCTGGATTTTTAGACTTAAAACATTAGGACAGTCTGGTTTGTAATCAGAGGAGATAAATCACTGGGGTAAAAGTCAGAAATCTGCCTCATAAAGGAATTATCTGCATGATTAAATTGTATGTTGTCATATTTGGGGGCTAACATCATGTGTAATCAAATATGTATCTCCATGTCAAGCTATTCTGCCTCTGAAATTAATTAATGTCATTTCTGTAAGCATGTTTGGTGTGGAGGTGCCAAGATCTCTTTTTTCAATATGTCAGAACCTAGCAGAGTCCTTGTGGTTGAGTAAGAGCAGAAATTCATTAAATTTTATTTTAATTAATCCTCTTTAAGAGTTATTGTAATTTCTGAGATCATTTTGATAAGGTTTATTTCTTTTTACTGTAAGAATATTTTACTCTGCTCTTTTGTGTCCTTTTAATAGTGCTCCAATTTTATTTTTATTAAGGGTATTCCAAAAAAGAGTCTGAGATTAACTGTTCAGGATTAAAATTTAAACTAAGTACAGTGATGTGACATCAAAATAATAGTAATAGTGAATGAAAATCTTAAGAATAGACAACAATTATTTTATGGCAATGCATATTTTAAATATTCCCTGGTTTAACTTCACATTAAATCTGATTCACCATAATACAAATACCTTTCCTTAACACATGATCTAGGATCTACCGGAGGAAAAATTATTACTTTGTTTTTTACTTGCATTTCTTCTCCATGTAAAGTACATTAACATGTATCCAACAGCAGAATATTAGCAAGACTTTAAGATATAGGCTGATGTATGCAGAGTTAGGATCACATTTGTCAGACAGCAAATTTTAAAGATTAAGAAAACTGAAGATTAATAAAATCATTACACAAAATACTAAAAGTCCTTTGATCTCCAAACAGTTATGCCATGGATCATATATTTTTCTTTGGGTGCTCCTATGCCTGTTTTTTTTGTCACTGTTAGTTGTTCTTGCATATATCAGTTTAATTGAATGTTTCTGGGCCTTGAGCAAATTTCTTCATAAAAACACATCAGCATTTTTGCTAGTGTAATTACTGTATTAAATGCCAATGTCTATACTTTGTCATGTTCTTGTTTCCTTCATGTTCCTTGGTGTTTTATTTTAGAGGGAAAGTTTTTCCTGATGTTTTTGCATACCCTCATTTAATCAGGCATTTCAACACAGCTCTCCTAGATAAAGGATGCACATACATATTTTGATAACTTTTGCATCTCCCTTGGATCTTAAAAAGATAGATTTAGATCGCTTCATTGCTTGATCCCACAGCCCCATGGAGAATGCACCATTTCTACTTCAATTTATAGGTAATGTATTTTTATATGGGAATACTGCCAAATAAGTTTTTTGCTACAAAGTTTTTAATAAGCTGGAGCAAAGTTTTCAGCTATATATTTACTTTTCATTTGAGTGTTTTACTATCACTGTACTTTTTTTAGGTGTATCCTCTCAATGGTAACAAAGTTGCTTGGGATTTTTGCCCTTTCTTTGTGTGTATCACTGCACAAGATGGAAACCCCTGATTACTGTTGACACTGAAATCTCTCACACATCTTTTGGAATCATGTCCTTGAATCTTTAAATGCATTTAAAAACCACAGAGTCCACAGAAATGAGTGTTGCTTACAACTGAATCTCTAGTTATCAATAATTTGGAAATATGCCATTAAGAAAACCTCAAACCCTACAGAAATAATGAGCTGAGATATACATGAAATGGCTTAGAAGGCTCACTTGCTGGTAAGGTCAAATACAGGGAATATCCTGACCAGTGCACAGGAGATGGCCAGGCCCTGCCCGGGGTCCAAGCCAAACAAGCACAGCAGCCACTGCCATTTGCTGACCTAGGAAAGCATGGTGGCTGACCAAAAACATGATATCCGTCTGATTCATCGTCATTTTCACATTGTCTTTCCAGAGTGAAACTGCAGAGAGGCTGTAAACGCTCTCACTGGCCCTGAGCTCTTACTTTTGAGGTGCGCTTGGCTAGGGCATAGCTGCAAACCCACGTTGACCAGAACTGAGCTGTTCATTAGCATTGCACTTGGCTCTCTTGCTCCACTGTCCATTCAAGAACATCCTGCATTGCATGTTCATGGCATCATGTAGGTATCTGCAGGTGAAACCAATGTGTTAGTAGGAGACTACTGAACAAGGCGCTTTCTCATTTGCATTAATTTTAGGAAATTTTGCTGCTGTAGACTTTGCTGTACTATTTCTCTATGTTCTTTCTTCAAGCACTCCCTTGTGATCAATGCCTGGAATGTTTGCTACTGTATTAAAACTGGCCTATTCTCCTTGAAGAAGGCTTACTTCTCTGAGTAGTGGTATTTTAGATGGAAGTGAATCACTTGATTTCAAAACTGAGAATTCCAATTAAAAATATGCTGTAGTAAAGGATCTGAAAAGTAATGGAAAGTGAAACAATGTATTGTTTGAGACTATGACAGGCAAGTCATAGTATGTATTTGCACTTTCTAAGAAACTGTTTTATTGCCTATTTTGCTTTTATACACACAGACTTCTTCCTTAATGAGTTTGTAAACAAACATTATAATATTGAGTCAAGAACTGACTAGTTTTCTGTTTTAAATACAAAATATAGCCAGGTTCTTAACTTGAATGGAATGGCAATGGTTTGTAGAGAAACTGAAGGACAGTGATTCATTCAGTAGAGCTATGAAAAATGAAGAAAAATTTGGGAATGTTGTTAGTCATGACTGTAAGTGAGTCGAACCTATCAGGTTAGATTTCACACCCCTAGAGAAGAACATTTAGGGATGTTGTACTGTCATCACTTTGAAAAAGTCATATTTTAATTTCTGCATCCTTAAAAGAGACAGACATTAAGGTTAGAAGGTGGGTTCCTTGGAAGGTGGGTTTGAAGTTTTCTTATCAACAAATTCTTGCTAGACTCCCAGTAATTTTCCAGCTGAAAGCTCTTTCTGGTAAACACAACATTTTCAACCAATTCACAAGTAATTAAACATAGCTGGATGTATTAGTTCTGTCGTTAATTTTGAGACCAGTTTAGGACTTCTTTTAGAAAGTAACGGGGCAGTGTGCCATTTAGCAACTAAGATGGTCCATGTTGTTTTCTTCATGAGTATTCTATGATCAGTTTGAGAACTAGGTTCTCAATTTTCAATTTAATCTGCTTATAATATGTGTAGAGTGTATATAAACAGGCAAATTTAAGTTGTCTATGTTTGCTAGATTTTTCTCATTTTAAACAAAACTAGAAAAGTAACACTTTTGCTCATAGATTCTGGACTCCACCTTCTGAGGGATGATGTATTTCAAACCTGGAACATCAACAAATTGGAAACTATGAAAACATGGTCCCTATTTAGTCAGTAGGTCTATAATCAGGTTGGTTTAAAAGCACGTTTTCATATCAAGAAAGACAATGTGATTAGCATGTGAGGTTAGTACATCTTGTTGAAGCAGAGGAGTTAAAGTGCTTTGTGGGGTGTGTATGAACACAATCTCATCAAAGTCCTGAGAACAGTATGGAAAATAAAGGAAGTTCTGTTAAGGATAGCTGCCTGTCCCTTCTTGGAGTCCTCTAGATTAGAGCCACGTAGGAGAAACTCTTATATTTTGTGTGATTTAAGGCAATAAAAACCCTGCAAGAACTAAGGAATGGCCTCTAATCCAATCTGCTTTCCAGACCTACAAAGCTGAACTCTTTATACCAAAGTGCCAGGCACTCTGCAGGCTGAGGAGAGTGGCCACTGTATACCAGCATTGGCTGCAAATGATGTTTTATTTGGTTTGCTGCACTTCCTGTCACAGCTGTGTCCAGAAAAAAAACCCAGTGTGCATAAAGACCACATAGACTCTCCACTTGCTAATGGATTTAATGTGATATTGTTCAGGAATTGCTTTTTTGGAAATATTTTTTTCTGATGAGATCCAGGTTCTTTTATCTGATTAAGGTAACTACTTCTGAAGTATTCAAAGACGGATCTATTCAAGAACAGTGAATTTCAGTTTCTTATCTCACCCTAATTCACATTTAGTATCCCATGTACAAATCCTAAATCAGGGTCTCCTGTGTAAATAAGAATGGCCATGTTACATTTCATCCTATTTATGACCACTCTTACAGAATGTAGGGAAAAGGTTCACCCGCTTGATTATTTCCTCTTTAAAACATTTATATAGCTCTCAAGTGTTTAAGCTAATCTGATGTTCTACTTCTCATTACCAAGACCTGCTTTGAAGTACTTTATTTGGCAATTCTTCAGCAGAACATTTATTTTTAACAATTCCAAATGCCAGAAGTTAGTTTCACACATGACATAGAGTGCTGAATTCTAGCATCTCCTGTTTTTTCCCCTACATTTTAATTGCAGTATTGCAGTTTTAAATAAAAACCCTATTCATATTTTTGCGTTGCCATATACATTACATGTACTTTATTCTTTCTTCAGAACCACTGAGATGGTAATGATTTTACAGCAAAATTGTACTGTAATTACTACAGCTGTTGTGCTAAAGCATTTGTGTCTTGCTCTGTCTTTTGAATGAAAAATTCTTTTCGTGAAAATAGATTTGTTGAAGCTGTTAATTATTCAGTAGGAAAGACATCTCAATTAAGGTGGTGGTATTTTTTCTACAATAGTTTAGGCAGACTAAGATAACTCTTAAATGATTTTATGCAATAGTCTGTAATAGTTCATAATGCAAATATTTGAGATTTTTGCATTTTACAATTTTATTCCAGAGATACAGATCTGTACTTGGTTCCTCAGAACCCATGGTACACATTAAAAATAAAATTCAAGAAAAATTGGCTCTGTCATCCCATCTGGAAAGTGTGATTATATATTAAAAGTAAAACTTTCATACTTTAGTGCTTCAAGTATTTAAGTTTAATTATAAGTAGAAAAGGAGGACTTACAAATCCACTGAAAAGTGAGATCTTGGATCAAAGTAGGATTATCTTGGTGATTATGTTGATCTGTTAGTCCAGCTGAACCAACTACCCTCATACATCTGATAGCACAGCTGTCTGTGCATGGGACTCTCATCTGATTGTAGAACTGATGTAAAGTACCTTGAAGGTAAACTAGATTGTTTTTGCAGTGTCAGGTTGAAGAGATATTGTTACCCATATTCTTGTGCTAACAGATATGGGAGAAGATGGGGCAATTTTTTCCCAGAAAAAGGAGATGGAATGGATCACAGAGCGATAGCTGGGGCACCACATCTGACCATGTTCTTAGACCAAGTATGGTGGACTGCCATTTCAAAAAACTCTTTTTCTCTACTGCATTTTTATAGAGGCCTTTAGGTAACCTCTGTTCACTTGATATATTATCAGCTGTCAGCTGTGTGTGTGTTGAGAGAAATGGAAGTTGGCAAGAAACAACTGGAGAAGGCACTTGGTGCTATGGTTTAATTGGCAGTGTGGTGTTTTGCCACAAGGTTGGCCTTGATGATCTTGGAGGTCTTTTCCAGCCTTAATGATTCTGTGATTCTATTGCATACTAAGCAACAAAATATCTCATGCTCTGTTCAAGGAAGACAGCAGGTCAGAAACAGATATAAAATAATTTATAAATAGGTGCAGAGTCTCCAAATTACTTACCAGGATAAAGATTCTACAGTTGCAGGTTTTTGATGTCTCAAAAAATCTGTAACTATTAAGCAACAAATTTGAGAGTTACCAGAAGTGTTATCTGTTAGGGTTTAGCCACATTTATAAAAGTTGACCTCTGATTTGCAGCAAGGATATTCTGTCCTGGTTCTAATTTCTGTTTCAAGAAAATGAAAATGTTAATTATGCACAGATTATATAGTATTTACTGTAGATTGATTCCACATAGAAATCATAGAACAAACTGTCATTCTAATGTTCCTGTATTATTTGCTCATATGTGGTTTTATCAAGGAGAGGAAAGGATACTTGTGCTGTCACAGCTGAAGATTCTTTAATCATTGGGCAATGACATTATTTTAGTGCTGAACACTTACCAATCTTGTCTCCTTAATGGCTGCAGAAATTGCACCAAAAATGCTTTCAAAATAAATCACAGCAATATATTTTCTAAGTATTAGCGTACAAAATGTTTTCAGTACAAAGTTACCAGTTCTGGTTAATGCAGTTTTAAATCAAAGAACTTCAGTTGGCTTTTTACATGGTAGTTTGTTATCAATATTTATAGAAGGACTTTTTTACTTCTTTGCATGCCCTTTTCAAAGGATGAGTATCAACATTTATCAACCCACATTTTCTGGTCCCATGGACTGAAGGAGATAATCTGCCTTTTAGCAGCTTTGATCACTGTGCCCAAAGCTGCTGTCTGCAGGAAAAATTAAAAAAAAAAAACTTTTTAAAAGCTTTTTAAAGCACTATTGGAAAGAAGGGCTTTGTGCCTTTTCTGTGTGCTTATCACATTAGCTCCAACAAGTTAAACATACTGAAGGTCGGCCATCATCTTCAAGCATGATTTTTGATAGACGATGAGTTTACATTCAATTTCCCAGCTTGTTGATAGTGAATTCAGCAAGTACATGATGAAGACATTGAGACATCTTGTAGTATTTGGCAACATCAAGATGAAATAGCTTTGACTAGGATCCTATATAATGTATAGAGAATTCAGGAAAACCTTGTGGATTAAATTTCAATCTTCAGGCAAAAATAAATATTCAACAAAAGCCATTAGAAGAATAATTTGCAATTTCCAAATCACTCCAGTATATTTTGGTTGTCTTTGATTTCATGGATTGATTGTGAAATGGGAATGTCAAATACTGGAAATAAACACTGAGACAATAGAAAGAGTTGAAGTGTTTAGGGTAAGAGAGAAAATGGCCAAATATTTGTACATACTAAGTAATTTGAAGTTTGAAGATTTTTTATTAAGCTTCAACCCAGAAAGGAATTGAATAGCAGAACCAAATCAGTATTAATGATGGTTCTTTAGCAGAAGTGAAAGAAAAATTTGAAAGACACTTCAACTTGGCTAAGCTCATTCCGTAGCTTGGGTGTGCACAAAGGATGGTCAGAGAAATTCAAATGTGTGAGCATTCATGATCATGACATATAATGAATCTAATGGTGAAAGTAACTTTTGGGAAAGGATGGGTAACTTGGAGAGGTGTGAGAGACAGCAGGGAAGAGCAGCAGTCCCAGAGTCCCAGATGAGCCTGCTCCTCTGGGGTGTCTCTCCAGTGTAGCCAGAGAAGATGATGGAGGATGGTGAAAAGTTACAGTGCTGCAAATAACAGACCTTTAGTATCATTGGGGTCAAGACACTGTGGCTTCTCAGGCACCTGACATTTGTTTTATTCGGTTTGTTGAGAATTATGCAAAAGTTACAAAATGCCTTTGAGACCTTGAACTGGTTTATGACTTCAAGTGGAAAACCTGTAAAACTCCATGGTGTTCTGTGATTTCAGCTGGGTGCTAAAGCAAATGTAGGAATTTTGACTAAATTTTTTAAACACACTTGTTTAACTTGTTACTAAATGAGACACAAAGGATAATATTTATGTACTATTAGAGTGGTAAATGTTAAATTTATAGGATAAGGTAAAATGAATTGAAGCCTAATAGAGAGTGCCTGTCTGAAGGAAAACAATTTCATCTTGCATAAAAATAATATTTGAACAACCAAGGCAATTATATCACCATGAAAAAGCAGAGTATTATCATTAAGAAAATGTAAAATTCAGTGTTGCTATGTAGCTGCACAATTTCTATTTTAATTCTTCAATATGGGATTGAAGTTTTGGTATATTAAAATGTTGTCTGAATTACCAGCATGATCAATATTTATTTTCTAATGACTGAATCATAATTACAGATCAGCATGTACCACTTAAAATGCTTAAAATAATCATGGAATATATGTGATTCATGAAACCCTTAGCAACCACAAGACTTCCTGTGCATAAGCTCAGACACAGCAGTGGCTGAGAAGTGAGTTTGTAAGACACATTTGCAGCACTGAAAACACTTTCTTGTATTTCTCCACATAAGGGTTTATTGAGAGCCTCTGTAATCAGAAGAAATATCAGGTAACTGCATTTGGAGCTGCATTTTTATGATTTCAAGGAGGAGAAACACACATTAAGATCTATGTCAAGAGCTGCCAGCTGCTTACTCCCCATTGATATGCTGGCCTTGCCTTGCTGGGCAAAATATTTCCATATCAGCTTGTTTTTTCTCTGTCATAAAGTAGAAAACCTTGAAGTAAAGCTTAGCTGTCTTGAAGTTGTGATAATTGGTCTATCTAACTGCAGGTAGGACCAGGGAAACGGGAGTGGCAGCACAAAGGGATCACTCCTGTATCTTTGCTGCCATATTGTGTATATTTCTTCAGCATCTCTCATCTATTTGAATTTGTTGGATGGAATGGTGTATTTATACAAAGATTTATTTTATATATGCACGTTCTTAATAGAAACATGTAAAATTCCAGTTATACCAATTCACATAAAAATAATTGGAATTTGGGCAGTTCATATAGGGATTTGGAATTGTTGGATATTGACCCTTTTTAAGAGCATTCATGTTTGAGTGAGGATGTAACTTCTGCCTTGGAAAGCTGAGGAACTCCTGAGTGAGTGCTTTCTACAGGTGAAAATTATTCAGCTGATTCTTATGAGAATGACTACAGGCAGCAAAACTGGTTTGTGGTTTTAATTACAGATAGCTTTAGAGGAAAATATTCCCCTTCTCCAAAGTTTTGAAAAGCTAGTGGTGTTTAACTATCCGTATTGCCCTCGTCTTCTTTAATTTTAATTTCACATTACATATCAATCCATTTTTACTTTGTGATGTTCATTTAGAGGATCGAATCACTTTTATAATAAAGTTGACAATAATCCACTTAATTTTATTGTTCAATATTAAATAGCCCAAACAGAACATGAAACATTTGTTTACAGAAAAAATGATCTTTTTTCTGTCCTTAGACTTTTTCACACATTGTCACAATTGTCACAGCTGGGCTTTTCTTAATTAGTCATGGGAAGATAATGATTTACAACTTGGAGTTGATCTAAACAACACAGATAATTGTTTGTACAGGACTGTGAATATGAATATCAATAATAATTTCTCTTTAATTGACAATAGCATGTGTTTATTATTTTCAAAGAATTACCTATGTGTTCATTCTTCAACAGTGACTTTCACTAATTTCAAAATGTAGAAGGAAGCAAGGTTAGTTTACAGTTTACTTTTTACAGTTTATTTCACTTCCCCTTTAATGGATCTGTGGCAAAAGCCAGCTTTTTTTTTTTTTTTTTTTTTTTTTTTTTTTTTTTTTTTTTTTTTTTTTTTTTTGTTCAAAGTTTCCAAAACAGTTTTAAGTGAAGTCCAGATGTGTAAGTTAGAAAGCTGCTTCTCTGCAAAACTCAGTGGTGAGGAAAATAAAGGCAGTTTAGGGAAAGCAGGCAGAGGGTCTTTTTCTCAGGTTCAGAAGTTAACTTCAGGCTCAATTTTCGTCTTCTGGTTCTTAAAGACTCTTAAGCTGGGCCTTTAGCACTGATTTATTCTCAGTGATTACTAGTAATTTATTTTACCTTGGAAATAAAAATGGCAGTTTAATCTGAATTTGAAATTGTCCAACTTGTCTGCCTATCTACTTTAAAATATCCCTTCTTAAGTAAAGTCATCCTCGCACCTTTCTTTGTTAGCAATTCAGCCTGTGTTTAGGACAGTTATTCAGTATCTCCAAACATACTTCTCTCATTGGACTTTCCTTGGTTCCACAGAAAAGAAGACTTTCTCGTGAGGACATTGCAAAAAGTCATATTTGATCACCGATTCCTCACCTTTTAAAAATGTTTCTTCTTTTTCCTTTTTGTAGTAACTGAAAATGTCATAGGAAGCTTTTTGAAATAACATCATAATATCACAAAAGCTATCCTCAGTTAATTTGGTATAACCCCAGAAAGTTACAATAGATTTAACAAAACTTTAGTTCAAACATGGGAGAATTTTAGTGGGGAAATTGGAAACAAGTGAGTTGTGGTTTTGATATTCTTAATCAAGAAATGCTTCCCAGTAAAATCCTTGCTTCCTCTGATTTTCCTGTGTTGCTGGGAGGGCCTCAACGATTTTTGCCCACAGCTGGACAGTGGCATCAGCTGCACAGAGAGGTGAGCACTGGGGACACACGGGCCCCAGTGGCATCACAGCCATATTATTGAAGAGAGATGGGAGCAGAGTGCATTTGGATTGTCCACAAGAGCATTAATCCCACAGCACTGTTAATGATGTTTACCCAAGATGACAGAAGATGGTTCTCCACCCACTCCCTTTATTAATTGCAGATGTCTCTTTCTCCCTTGTAAACTGGGGTTTTATAAGTTTTATAATGCAGTTTTCAGGTGTCCTCAGATACATAATCCTTTTTTCATGCTTTTTATCACATTAGTTCTGCATACAATTTTCTTTGCATCTTAAACCAGTTCAAATAGTCCTTTTTTCTCTTTCACAAAATAGCTCCTCCAGTTTTTTCTCTTTGCTGTCTATTATTTCTTAGTAGCACAGTTCACAGTCTGGGTGTGAATACAATTACTTCCAGTTTTAAGTAACACTTCAGGTTTTCAAATAGTATTTCTAATGTTCATTTTCAATTTATGACAATTAAAAGAAAACAAACAAATAAAAATCCTTGCAGTGCAGCTGAAGAAATAATTATTTTTATATTACTTTTACTTGTCCTTTTCAAAAGTTTCTTTGTCTTGTGCAATGGTGGACTGTGGGTGTGTCAACACTTGTTGCTTAGTCTTATAAATTAATTTTTTGCTAAATTATTAGTTTCATTATGAAATGTCAGCTCCTAAGCTCTGTGGCTATTCACTTTAATGCAGAAGACACTGACTATGTTCAGACCATTCATATACTGCTATAACCCACTTATGCTGTATTGGAAGTCAGTTTTTCTGACTTCTGGGGTAAATTTCATTAGTGTCACATGACACGTGTCTGATCAGTGACAAAATGGAAGGATTTTATTGCTGTGTCTAGCTTCCTAGTGGGAAGTTGTACCATAGACAGAGGCAATTTTTTCTTGGAACAGCAAAGTTTGGGCATGCAGGTTGCCACAAAGGACATTCCAGTTAGATGTTATGAAAACATGAAGCACCATGAGGCTGATTGACCATTTAAACTCGTTTTTCCAAGGGTTTTTGAAATCTCCATGCATTCAAAGCTTGAGCAGAAATACCTGTCAGTAATTTTGCCTAACTTTGAAGTTATACCTATCTTTGAGATTAGCCCTGTCTTGAGCAAGAGCTTGTACCAGGTGGAGGTCCCTTCCAGCCAAAGTATCTCTTGATTCTATGATAGATCTGCACTGGGTCAGCCAAGGACTCCTGAGGACATCTTCACAAAGTGTCATGCATGAGATAAAGTCACTTGTGTCCTTCTGTGAATCTGCAATATCTTCAGCATCACTTCAAATTTGCCTGAGCAGTGTTTCCAAATCATCTGGTGTGTTATTGCGTTCTGCATTCCTCCTGGAACGTGAACTATACCCACAGGGCAAGTCACACCTGTGCAGCAAGATCATTGTGGCTTAAAGGCTCCCTCAGGGGCTCATTTCCACCTACAAGCATAAAAATTATTCCAAATACCTGTCATCTGATCTATTGCCTCAGATAGTGAGGAACCACTGGAAATGGTAGGATTTGAAGCAGTTTTAGGCTGATACTGTTCTAGCAGAGCCTGGCCCCCTGTTGTGCAGTGTTAAAATTTATTTTTGTGTATTTGAAAACAAGTTTTCAAATTTATTTATGCTCCCACTTTGGAAAGTGTGATTTGGAGATGTGCTCAGTCAAATATGGAGGGAGCAGTGGAAGTGACAGAAACACCCTACAGCTATTTGCAAGCAGTGGCGCTGATGCTGCCAGACCCACCTGGGCATTTTGGCATTGGTGCTTAGGAGGGGCTGCGTGTGTGTGTTTGTGAGCAGTACTGAGGAGCACAAACCCCGGGAGATAAGTGTGTTGTGTTCTGGGAGATGTCTGTGAATAACCTTCTTCAGCTACAGGTAGCTGTGAAGTGGAAGAAGTGACGTACTGGAAACGTCTCCCATGCATATGGTTATTTCTGTGTAGGAGATGAGCTCCCAGAGTATTTCATCTGCCCACTTAATTTCTCTGAGAAAATTTTTTAACACTACGTTTTCCATTCCACTGATATGCAATGCACTGTGTAAAATGCCAAGTAAATATGGTTGCATGTGCTAGGCTAATTTGAATTGAATTAAGACTTTAGAGAACTGAGGAGGTTGGTCTTAAAACTCTGTTTACTAAAATTATCTTTACACATTTGAACATGATTGTACTTAGACCAAAGAAATATGTAGAAAAACATGAAAATGATTTTATGATAGAACAGTACTTTCCACATTTATGAATTTTTTTTTCAAATATCACTGTAATTTTGTTATTTATATATTTTAATTAGGTCCAAGGAAATATTGCTTGCACACAATGAAAATAATATATAGTGTATCTGTATGTATGAAATATATTATTACCACAGAATCACAGAGTAAGGTCAGTTGGGACACACAAGGGTTATTGAGTCCAGTTCATGGCCCTGCACAGGACATCCCCAAGAGTCACGTCATGTGCCTGAGTGTGTTGTCCAAACACTTCTTGAACTCTGCCAGGCTTGGTGCTGGGACTATTTCCCTGGGCAGCCGATTCCAGTGCCCAAACACTCTCTGGTTTAAGAATCTTTATGGTATCCAACCTAAACCTCCCCTGACAACTTCAGGCCATTCCCTTGGGTCCTGTCCCTGTCACCACAGAAGAGATCAGTGCCTGTCCCTCCTCTTTCCCTCATGAGGAAGTTGTAACTGCAGTGAGGTGTCCCCTCAGTCTTCTCTTCATGTAACGTTTGCATATTTTATGTATGCTGGTGCATGCCATAAATATGATCTTTTTCTGAAGGTAGTCGTCCTAATGCTGAATCAATTTCACTGCACTTTTTATCTAAATGCTCATTTCACAATTTTTCCTGCACATAAAGATTATTTAATGGAAGTTATGTAACAATAATGATATATCCTTAGTTAAAGAAAACTTTATCTTATATGATTCAAAACCATAGATTATTTCTATTCAGAGATATAGCACAGAAAGAAGGAAAATACCTATACTTTAAGCATCCATTTAGTCATACCTCTGTACTTTTACTGATAAGGTTTTCATTTCACTCCAGTGCTTTATCTACTCTGTATGGTTAAATTGAGCAGTGTCAGAAGAGTCATCAGAGTTTAGAAAAAATCTAGTATTCAAGGAGTGTATCTGTGGAAGTATGTTGCTGTAGACATGAGTTAATGCATTACAAAATCCCCTTTGGGCGTATCCTTGTTTGTACTGTAAAACAAAGTCCTCAAAACTAAAAGTTTAAAGCACATTTGGGACTTATTTGGATTTTTCTACTGCTATGGGCACTGCCTTTCCTCTGGTATAATGATGAATTTGTTATAAGCACAGACACAACAGACTTCCATATTATCTCACACTAATAAGAATACAAATTCTGTAGCAAAAACATGCTAGAGGCCTAAATAAAAACTAAAGACATTTAAGTGAAGCAAAATCTGCATACTGTGGTTATAAAAATATAATTAACCACCTAAGTATGGAAAAAGTATAGCAAGACAACACACTAGTTTAATTTTTATTTATTTTTTTAAATTGGAGACTGAGGCATAATAATAATGTCACAAATGAATAGGAAATTGCTTTGATGATGGTTAAAACGTCCTCTCTGACTTTCTGGAATATAGAAGCCATTTTTTAGTACACCTTATGAATATAGCAAGCTATAAAAGTATAAAACCAGTCAGTGTTAAGTGCATTCTAAAGCCAGATTTTCTTAAACCAAGACTAGAGATGGAGTGGTGGTCCTTGGCTCTACATTGTTTTGTTGGTTCCAATGTTTCAATTAGAAAATGAAGACACTAAACTTGATAGAATTATCACACTGTTTTGTTTTTTTTTTTTTTTCACAGATTAAGATGCTTGGTAAAGCAGCTGGAGAAAGGTGACATTAATGTGGTGGACTTAAAAAAGAATATTGAATATGCAGCATCTGTGCTGGAGGCAGTTTATATTGATGAAACCAGGTAAGTCTGAGGGAAAAACGAAATGAAAGAATGTTGCAAATTGTATTTTAGAAATTTGGTCTTTGCATGCAATTGTCACTGACATGAGCTGAAGGTCTGTGCACATCAGAAGAAGCGTGTGGAGCTCTTGGGTCTTTTATGACAAAGTTAAAGCAAGTAAGATTCCAAAGGTCAGATGTAACTGTTGTCTGGAAAGAAATGCTCACAGAAATGAGTCAGAATAGCTGGTCAGTAAATACACAAATAAATGAAAAGCTGTGATTTATTTTATAGCATTTGATGCCTAGTTTCTGTTTATTGTTGGTAGTATTACTGGCAATCATGTGGGTTAATTCCAAGTAAAATAGAAGTTCTAAGAATTTGGTTTCTTGAAAGAGTTTTAAGATATGGACTGTATTGAAATTAGCTGGATAACTTACTGGTTTTCTTTCTGCATGTTGGCCTTTCTAATTTTTTTCTAAGCAAAATGGTCTTGCAAAGATGTCTGTCCAAACTTCCTTGGTATCACTGGAATGTGCATGTATGCCTCTGTACTACATTTGAGAATTATTTCATGCACCTAACACCCTCTCTGTGCGTGTGTCCTCCCCTTGCAAATCTGCATAGCTGACCACTGGTTATTACAGAGATAAACCCCTGGTTATTCCTCCATACACCTCCCAAACACTGGGATTAAATGGGTGTAGTATTCATAGCTCTGTCTGAGCAGTAGTTCCAGGGAAAATAAATTGAGATTTACTTAGTTTCTAAACTGAGGCAGCTTCTGTGGAAATGAATCGTAGTGTCACAATGAGGAATCCAATCTTTCTGGCTCTGTGAGGGAATATCAAGACAAATAGCAGGCATTTTATGCTCAGAGAAAAGAGCTAACACTGACAATACATAGGCTCTGGCAGCAACAGGTGCATTGCTTCTGCTGTAAGCAAATCTTTAAATTAGCTAAGTGCCCTCACAGAATTTGACAGCAAGATTATTAAACTCCCCAAAAGAAAAACATATGTAATTTTATAGTGATTTGCAAGATTTTTACAGTCCTCTGTTTATTTTCTTAATCCTAGGATCACTATGTCCTCCTAATGGTGACTATTTTCAAAAATTCTACTTCAGTGTATCAATAAAGTTTTTCTTTTCTGGAGCTCACTGCACAGTGATATTAATTTATTGCATGCAGTATTTTACAGAATATTCTGACTTTTCACTGTACAACGTCAGGATATACTTGAGACAGGTGTCTTGTTTTGCTCTTATTTATTGAATACTTGTGTTCACCAAAGAAACTTGAGAGTTTGTGGACCTACCAAATTTTAGTAGCATTCCTTATATAGATTTGCATTAAGCATACATTTTATGTATATCTTTCTGTACATATATATATATTTATGAAGTATAAACCAAATTCTGCTATAAACAGTAGTTAAAAGTGAGACTATAATGAAACCTACTTTTCTACTTTTATTCTTTTAATTTTAGTGGTTCACTATTGTACCTCTATATTGTTCCTTTTGTTTTACAGTATTGGATTTTGGTTTTAATTTATCTTCCTTGGGCTAATGTAGTCATAATGAAATTCAGAATCAATATGATGAGTTTTTTTAATCTGATGGTTTTTTTGTTAATTTTATCCTAGAAATGTAGACTGACCCTCCACATCTTAGTTGGACAATGTTATGTATGGACCCATTTTAAGTTTTGACACTTCCCCATTAAAAACAGTTGTAAATGCTAATCTGTAAAATTTGCAATTTAGTAACAATTGTAAATTGTAAATTTATTGCAAGGCTGGGAAACACCGTAGTTGCCACTGGTACTTTCATAATATACTCTTTTCATGGCAAGCTGCAAAGATAATTATGTTTTAAATAGCATGGCCATTATTTCGTAATCTAAGTCACTCAAAAATATAAGCACACAAAGAAGGTCTTGAGTTCCTGGGAAGCCAATCCTTAAGGAACAAAGCAGTGTATCACTGAGTCAAATGGAGTTAGCTGAGTTAGCTTGTGTGGTTGCATTTGTCCTTGTTCCCACCAAAGAATACAGGTTCTTTGTCTTGCAAAGAGCTACTTCTATGGGAGTCGGGAGTTAATTGCACTCATTAGTAGATTAGAAATAATAGTTTAGATCATAAGCAAAAGGGCCTGTTCCTGCTGAGCCTGAACATGCAATTTTATACATCTCAAAATTCAAATAACTTTAGTAAGTTTCTTTACGTATGAATTGCTGTTCAGTGTCTGCAACTCTTGTGAAAATACCCATGCTTTCTGTTTTAAGTCCAGTATTGATCCCTGGATTTTGTCCTGATGAATTTATTGACCCATTGCTAAAGTATCCAAGCAGAGGAAGACCTCAGCTTCAATCATCAATCTAAAATTGTCCTGCTTGTGGTGTTCTCTTCTTCCCCACTTTTCTGGGCAACAGACCTCAATATCAGCTGAGGGAAAAGTCATTTAAATATCTCTATAGACAGGAATAACAACCTCTACAGATTAGGAATAGCGATAAACAGAGAGTTTGTTACTTGAGTCCTCTTAACTCATCTTTCTGTTCTGATAGATATTCTATGAAACAGGATAATAAAATGCTCCTGTCAGTGGTCCCTCATCTACTGCTGAAGGACTTTCTGCAATTCTTTACAGGCACCGAGAAGAAAAAAAACCAAAAAGAACAGTCAAAACTAAGGTCAATAAAGAGGTCCAAGTATGACATATCTCACAGCACTTGGTCAGTAATGTGGCCAAGGATCAAGGAAGAGCCTTGTCTGTTCCACAGCTCCAGCAAACCACCACTACTTAAAAAATAAATCTCTGGCATTATTCTGGCAAAACCACTTTACTCTTTATAAGCCTGAGGGTTTTTTTCAGTGAGCAGTTCCAATTTCTTCCAGTAGAAGATGCCCATTTTCCTCCCATATGCCATTACTTCACTTGAATTTCTTGAAAAGCCTGTATCATTTTATAAAGTTGTGTGTGAACATGGAAGAACATTCAGACATGTATGTTGATGGCCTCTTGAATCTTTATTTAAAGTGCAACAATCAGGTTCAAATAGCTGGAGAATTCACACAATTTAACAGAGGATGAAACATTTTTTTCAGGTCCCCTGACTTTCCCTTTGTCTGCTCCTGTGTTTCTTTACACTATAGCCATTTATCTGAGCATTTTTTGTAACAATTTGCCAATACTCATTTCCATTCTTGAGCTTTCTAAAACTCTGTGGATTGGGTTAGGGCAAAAGCAAGGAAACAAAACAACAGATTTTATTTATGAAGTTCTGAGAGTAGTCTTCTTAGAAACAGGGATAGACACTAGGGATAACCTTCCAAAATGAGGAAAAATTGGTTTGGAGCAGTGACTGTCAATATCTCTAAAAAAGGTTCTGAGCTGATGGAAAGTTGGAAAGCCCAGACATCAGCATCAAGTAAGTGCTGCTTTCTTAGGAGCTCCATTATCTGTGGCCCTAAGTCACTCAATTAGTTTGTTTAACAAGCTCCTTTTTGACTGCTGCATCTTTCAGTGTGGCACCAAATTCTTCCTTGAAAGAGATCAAACACTCTGGTAGCTGAAGCTGAGGTTCATCATCAGCTGAAAATAACCAGGAGACTCTCACAGTTCCAGCCCCTCAGCAGATTTGCTCTGTGGAAGAAGTTCAAACTTAATGGGTATTATAAATAATTCTGACAAATCTTGCAGAATTTTCTCCATTAGTACCTGCCACTTGGCTCAAGGCAATGGAAGAAGGATATTTAGAGTCAAACAGGAAATAAATAAAGCCTGATCATTCAGTCACGACAGCTGTTCCGTTCCTTGTAAATGCAGCTCTCCATTCATGCTAACTGAAAAGAAAATAAGTAAAATAAAATCTAGATAAGAATTACAAGATGAAAGGGAAAAAATGTATTCCAAATCTAAATAGTAATAATATTAATAATAATAATAAATCCTTATTGTGGAGACTACTTTTATGCTGTTCTGCATAAAATCAGAATAGTTTATTCCAATTATGTTTTATTTTTATATGCCTTAGTGTGTTAGAAAATATACTTGATTTCAGGAGGATATTTATCTGTGCAGTTGCAGTTCCATACAGGGTTTTTATTTATTTCAGATTATATAGTGCCCTTTTAATAAGGCTTTAACTACTTGAGAACTTTTGACTTAGAAGAGACTGCATATCTGTAATGCATGAAGCAGCTCTGTATTATATAGCTGACAGGATTTTTTAGCATCTTTGATTCAACAAGGCATAATAACAAATACAGGTTCATGAAGAAAAAGGTAATGTCATTAAGGGTGACACTGTAGCAATATATATTTGTCTGAGAGCTCTGGAAATAATATTTCAATGACACTACAATGGCCGACACAGTTCTCTATAAAAAGCTCTTATTTAGGAAAAAAAAAAGTACACATTGTGATATGTTTAATGTTAGCTAAAAAGGAGGTAATTGAACCTGGACTTTGTGACTGCTGTTGTAATAAACAGCTTGGACCAAACTGAATTTCCAGTGTACTACTCCAGCAATGCTCCAAATACTTCTGTGGTTTTGGGACTTAAACAGGGACAAATGCATCCTCAGATTCTGGGCAAAAAGGAAATAGTTTAAATTGCAAGATAAAGAGCTTTGTTATTTTGTCTCACCAAAAGTCTGTGGTACCCTTCAAGCACACCACAGAAATATCTGTGACAGGAATATGCATGTGTGTGTCTTTGCCATGTGAGGTCCAAGGAAGCAGGAAGGAACAATGCTCAGCTGGATCCTGGTGCTCCCAGAGCTGTGTGTTGTGGAAGTGGGAATGGAGCTTAGCAACAGCCCAACAAGTAAATGAAACTCTTCTGTTTCCTGGAGATTCTGAGGTGAAGGATGGTCAGTATAGCCTGTTCTTGGGCAGCTTTCAGTTTGCATGTTGCAAGCTGGAGAAGGCTGTTCCTGGTATTTTCAAGTTTTTCAGTACTGCAGCAGAACCCAGGTGCATGGCAGCTGCTCTGTCATAGGCTAAGAATTAATAGCTCAAAAAAAAAAAAAAAAAACACCAAAAAAACCCTGGGATGCTACTTACTTGGTAACCCTGTGCTTTCTTTCACACTCTTCCAGCCATCAACACGTTTAGGAGCTACCTGTTTTAAATGAGAGCCAAAGTGAGTGAAGGACCCTCTTATGTTTCTTATAGTATAGAATTCTCCTGAGCTGTATTTTAGTATCAACATTGTAAGGCTCTAAGCTGGCAGGAAACTCACGGCAGGAAGCTGTTCCTTGATATTGCAGGACCACTGGCACTCTGTTCTCACCTGCAGCACACCAGATGGAGCTGACTCTGAGTCACAGGGTTTCACTGGCTGTAAGGAAGTGGTTATGGAAGGAATTGTGCCAATTCAGACACCAATAGCTATTCAGGGATACCAGCAGAGATGGTCACACTGGCAAAGTGTCTTTGATGGTGCAAGGTTGACAAACTTAAATTTTCTTACATCAAAGCGATGTACTTATTTTTAAAAACTTTTAAAAACATTTATTCTCAATCTCAATCTGAAAAGACAGATTAATTTGCTCATTTTTACATGAAGGTGAATGTTTCATTCACAGAACAGTAGGGCATTCAGTCAATGATGTAATTTATTTTGAATGATCTAGAACATAATTCTCCTGAAAATTACCATTTTGGGAAAAATCTGTGAATATTAAAGAACATAATCTGCCTAATGCCAAGGATAGAACAAGTGGAATGGGCTGCTCTATTTGGTAATTATTTACCAGATGAAAAATATGGTCTGTGATTCCTCTCTCAGCTGGCCTAGCTGGGGAGATATTTGAAGAGTCAATTATTTAAGCATGAAGTTAAATTTTAATCTTGAATACTCAGTCAAGTTTTTTGAGTGTGTATTGCTGTCCTCCATAGCCAACCCATGGTTAAATGTACTTTGCCTGAACAAAAAAATGTACCATTTGAAGTGAATCATTCAGTTTATCCACTAAGGGAATCTACAATTGATACTTTTGCAAAAGCTGCTATTGAGAAAAAGCTTATTGTGTTGAGATTAATTCAGTACATTCCACCCTTATAAAAGCTTAAAATAAGCCTTTGAAATCTTTTGTACTAAGCTAATGTGATTTGCTTTTGGGGTTTTTTGTGGTTTTTTTTCTGAGAGGAAAGTTTACAAGAGCATTCAAGTTGTATAAAAAAAATGCATTTAAAATCACTGAAAAGCTATTAAATTCTGACTAAGCTTCTCACTTGAGTTAAGCTATTTAATAAATGGCCAGCATCCCTTTTCCAAAATTATTGAATTTTTCTGTTTCAAGGTTTTTGCTGTTAATTTATTTCTAAGTCATGCCCTGAATTAGTGCTTGCCCTATAGAACTCCCAGTACACTATATCAAAGAGAAAGGAAAGGAAAAATAATAGAAAAGACACTGTCTCACATCTGTACTCTGAAAAATGATATTTTTTAATCATGGTTATCCTGAGCCAAACCATAAGATTGATGTTAGCCTTTGGTAATATCTCTGCATTTCTGAATAGGCAGTACATATCAACAAGTGAAAATTTCATTAACAGTGGTCCTTCCTACATTGCTTCTCTTCTGTTGTAATTCCTGCATTTATTCCAAATTATTTTCTGTTTATTTTAATTAATTGCTAATTCTTCATATGTGGACAATTCTTCTAAGAATGTGCTAATTTTGTGACTGCAACATGTTGGTAAAATCAAAATTTCCTTTGGAAAGACCTTTATGTACTAAAAATGTCCCTCATTCATTTTTGCAGTTTGTTTATCCTTATTTGGAGTCAAGAGAACCTTTTAGTGGATGTAAGAGGAAGTTGTAATGGACTATTGAGGATGGAAATATTGATTGAATATATTGAATCATGCTTATTCTGGACGATAGGGAGATAATAGAACTAAATAATTGGTAAAAATGTGAACTGACTATACTGTAAACTCTTCTGCATTCTAGACTTAGGAGAGGTCTAGAATTCACTCTTAAGGGTTTGATTAATTTACTAATTGGCAAAGAACTAGTACCACCTTCTCAAGCTCTTCTCTGGAAATCTTCCACTACCTCTGTTAGGCGGTATGACTGATCAACAAAGATGGAAATTTTTTCCCCATAGCCATTATCTAATTTTAATTTTTTTCATTTTCTTTTCTTTCTTCTCCTCTGTAGTATATCTGATATATTCCTAAGGGAAAAGAAATACACTTCTGACTAGTGCATTACTATATTTAAAATTCTGATTAAATGAAAAGAGAGCTAGAAATTATCACTACTTGAATTTTGAAAAATTATTCTTGGCAAAAAACACAGTACTGCGACAAGAAGATCAGGTTATTAGTTACTATGACTGCAGTATTAATTGATTGCTAAGCTGAAATGCCAAGGGCCATGTCTTACTTATTCCCACAACTGTCAATGAAAGTTCTACTCATGGAATGAATAGAATTAAATAACCCAAGCCTCCCCCTCTCCTTCCCACGCATATCTCTTCCTCGTATTGCATCTACTTAACAGGCTGATGATATATGAGCAAAATAAGTGTATGTAACCCTGAAATTCTGATTATGTGTTGAAAAAAAAAAGTATTTTCTGTGGCACATTTTAGTAGAGCTCTTTTTGTTGTTTTGTTTTTTAGCATTTCAGGGTGTTCCTTTGCTTATGGAAGAAAAATTAAAATGTGTGCCTTGGCATCTATTATTATAATTATGTAATTCAGTTGGGATATTTGAGTTCATGCCTCCTGGTTCAATGAAATTTATCTCAGCCGAGTTTTACTTAAGACTGATTGTGGAACAACTATCTAGCTTTAAAGTGCCCACAATCTCTGATCTTCAGACTGGTTGATTTTGAGGATGAGGCAATGGGCCTTGTAGTCACTCCATTCCAAATACTCACTAAGCCAAAGGCTGTAGCCTTGTGTTTGACAGCTATAGTCACGTCTATTACTTTTTCCATTAATTTTTCCATGAAATTTTTGAACCAGTGTAGCAGTTTACATGTTTTGAAATGTCACAAAATTTTATTACGGTTTACAAATTATATTTTGCAATTTATAATTACGAGTTACATTGCAAAATCTTGCAAAAAACCTCTGTAATATTTCATATGAAGTTAAGTGGTTTGAATGCGTGCCTTTATTTTGAACCTGTCATTTGATTTCATTTGATCTTCATCTTTTTTTAAAAGGCATAGAATGCTAGAATGGGTTTGAATGAGATGAATGACTAGCCTTTGTTTCCATTAGGCACCTGAAAGCAAAAATCCTTTTTGAGAAGTTATTAATCTTATGTGGTGAGGGATCTGTAAGGTTTTGTGCTTGCAAATTAATTCTGTGTTGCGGTTGCTTTTTTAGATATTTAAGTTAGGAGCAGAGCCACTGAAACTCTCTCCCCCTGGCAAGTTGTTCAGCCATCTCTCATCAGAGAGAAGTGGCCTCATGAAAATTACAGATAAATGAACACTTATTTCAAATACTATTTTCTCTGTTCCATCTTCATGAAGTAACTCCTGCTTAATGTCATTTACAGACTGAATAGTCCTCCTACTTTACAGATGAATGGTTGAAAAGATTAGAGAGACTGCAGTGTGTCTTGCTAGTCTTAATTTGTACTCCAGTGGCTCATATCTGCAGAGCTCAGAGCTTGATCCCAAATTTAGATCTGCATCTCATCATAGCAAAGTGATGTAGAACCCTGCTTCCTGCTGCACAGGTGATGTGGAATATCCTGGCTGCAAGCTCTGAGGTAGCCTGATGCCCGTGGTCCTCTAACTGCAGGAATATTTGCATCTCATTTGAATAAAAGTTGGAATAGTTACAAAAATACGTTTTAGGGATTGTAAGGTTTTTTCCTTGTTAGACTAAAAACATATCAAATGTCAAATATTCCTCAGAAATATAAATGTACTGATTTCTCCAGGAATATTTAATGAGTTAGACTAGTACGGATTTAAGTGGACTATAACATAGGTTTTAGTGTAGGCAACAAAGCCAATTTGACCTTTGGCCAGCCTCAGCCTTGCTTCAGTTTTGCAAGATAATTTGCTCAAATCCTTCCCTCCACACAAGTCCTGCTCTTCCAAATTAAGTTTCTGATTTTTGGCTGTTGTCCCACTGTCAGAAAATTTCATAATCCTTGTTCATCCTGCTCTTCTTGTGCTCCATGTTAAAGAATCTTCCTAGTCTGATAATTCTATGCCTCTGAAAAATAGAAATTTTCCTACTGTTCTTTCAGTAAACTGGGGAAGGATGAGGGGTGCATTTATATTTTTTTTAAGCCCAGTTGAATAATCTCACAAAATATCAGCCAAATGGGATGCTGAAACTGAGCACAAATATGCTATGCTCACTGCTCACCAATAATTTATATGATTCTTCTGACATGCTTCCTATTACTATAATCCCTCAGATAGCATTAAATTTATGTGGAGATTCTTTTGAACTATACCACACTCAGGCTTTCCTTCCTCATCCATGTTTCAGAAAGGCAGCACTAGAGAAATAGACCTATGTAATCAAATAATGCCTGCAATTCAATTGGTACCACTTGCAAGAAAATATGCTGTGCACATATTCAGGTCACCCTAACTCTGGGGTTTCTTGCATAACTGAATGAAGGGAAAATTGATATCAGACTAAATAAGGGATTTGTTTCCTGGAAACCCCAGCACTCTGAGTGATAAGGGCAAATAACTGCAAGAAAAAAAAATTTATAGAAGTGTGGGACAGAAGTGTTGCGTCTGTTTAAAGAGAGTATTTAGTTAAAAGTTTCTTCTAAGTAAACTGATGACCTCTATTTCTCTTTTGCTGAAGTTTCTTTTTAATACTTCTATTTTGCAAGAGCTATATAAAACTTTTCTAGCTTTTTGAATTGCTAACAACTGTGAAAGCTGACTTGAAATGCAATCTTTTATAATATCTTTACTGCTATGACTTTGTTACCCTGCCTTCAATAGGAATACAGATCTCTATGTAGAAGGAATTAATTCTCTTCAATAAAAGAATTCAGTCACTTTAATGCTTTTATTGTGCTGCAATAGCAGGATGAGCATGTGTACAAGGTGTTAACTGACATGCATGCATCACATCATTGCTGTGTAGCATCTTTTACTTTTGCATGTAAGTATCAAAACTCTTCTTGTACCATTTGGGACAGATCAATAGACCAATGGTGCTCTCACTTACAGCAGCAACCCTGCTGATAATTCTGTCAGTTACTGATTTAGAGGTCTTGGGATTTTATAGCTCATGATTACATTTCAATCCACCACTGCTCTGACAACTTAGTAGAAAAATCTTTTCTTGTCTTCAGTTGAATAAATTGCATTTTATTGTCTTTTACCTTCTGAAACATGAGCAGTGGGAGAGAGCTGATATCTGCTGTGCACAGCTTCCCCTTGCTGTCAGTCCATCTGCCAGAGAAGACATTTAGTGATCTGCCGAGTTGGTCCTACAGTCAACCTAAGCTCCTCTTAAATCAAGTTTTAACTGTTCACCTATGAGTACTCCTCTTGTTAGGTCCAAGGTCTTTTGGTTACCTTGTATTAATTATTTTGTAGGAAACTTTTGGACACTGAAGATGAACTCTCTGACATCCAGTCGGATTCGGTCCCGCTGGAAGTGCGGGACTGGTTAGCTTCTACATTCACGAGAGAAATGGGAATAGTGAAGAGGAGACCTGAGGAAAAACCCAAATTCCGAAGCATTGTGCATGCTGTACAGGCTGGGATTTTTGTAGAAAGGTGAGAGCTTTGTTTTCTTATTACTGTAAGCACTGCATTTAACCACAGTGTCTGCCATCCTTTAAATGGTGGGATGAACCCAGAGCAAATCTTTGAGCCAGAATGTATGCTTCAATTTCTGCAGCCACTCCATTTTTCTATACAGAATTCCAGATGAAACCTCAATCTGTAAAATCTCCTAAACATTGGAAAATTCTGGTGTTGAATTCAATGTCTTTGTAACTTCTACACTAAATCATACCAAAGATTGTTCTAACGTTAAAGAGTAATATACTTGCAAAGGGGTTTGCCTCATAACTTCATAAACGATTACATAAATCTTTGGGGTCAGACCATTAAGTAGATTCATGTTACTTTGCAAACTCTGAAAGAAAAATTTAAAAAAGATAAATTGTTCCAGTATGTTTTTAAAGAAATGTTATTTCTTAATATTTTATTTGTTCTTTTAGGATGTACCGAAAAACTTCAAGCATGGTTGGTTTGGCTTATCCAGCAGAAGTGATAGTCACATTTAAGGTGAAAGAAGTTTAATCATTGTAGAATTTGAATGTATTTGCACTTATGTTTAGTGACTTTTAGGGTCAAATTAATATTATTCTACTGAACGTACCCTAGTCATAGTACTACAGAACTGAGCACAAAGTACAGAGAAACTAATAGTTTAGAATTCAGAAATAACATATTATTCTGATCAATTCTGATTTAATTTAGAGCCTATTAGAGTAATAGAATGAAATTTGTATAGAAGTTTTTATAGAAATGTGAGACAGTTTTATCAGCTCCCAGTGGTATCGTAATCGCGTCTCAGACAGCAGCATTTGTTTCCTTTTTAGGAAAGAAAAAGGAGATACTATTGGGATAGAGCTAACAAAAGAAGCTGAAGCTTATGGAACAAGTACAGCATTTGCTGTATATTTAAAGTATTAGTCTAGTTCAGCGAAAAGATGATCTTTTATAGTAAGCTGAGTTCCTATGTCTATGAATGCAATTACAAACTGGGATTTCTTGAGAATTAAGTACCTCCACTTTTCCCCTGAAAGCCAAACAATTGTATTATTCTTGAATTGCTTCATGTTTAATGACATCAGTGTTGATGACATTGCATAATAGCCTGTTTGAAGGCTGGTATTCAGAGTAGCTCCATGAGGCTGTATAGACAATTTGTACTGAGAAAATTAAACGTGGAAGTTTGGTTCAAAGCATGCAAAGTGGCCTTGGTCATGTTGCAAGTATTTTATTTATAACTGACACAATTGTTTTCATCATTAATATTGTAGTAGCCATTAATGTGTTATCCACATTAGGAATTTGAAAGAGTTGGGTAATAAAACCACCAAACTCTCCCTGTTCCCTCTAGATACTAGCAAATGGATGGAAATGTAATGGTTTTCTGGTTTTTGTTGCTTTGCTTTTCCCTCATCTACAGGATGTTGATAAGTGGTCTTTTGACGTATTTGCCCTTAATGAAGCAAGTGGAGAGCACAGCCTGAAATTTATGATGTATGAGCTGTTAACCCGATATGACCTTTTGAGCCGTTTCAAGGTCAGGAACTAACCACAAATAAAAATATGTATGCAAAAATATGTGTGCAAAAATACATGTGTCCAGTTTAAAATACAAGAAAACCAGCATTGAAGTGCTTTTTATCGTACAATGCAGTGTAGAATTTCAAAGAATGTGGCAAATGAAATATTGTGAAATGCCAATAGTTCTACCAAATTAAATTCACCCAGAACATGCAAATTTTTCTGCAACCCAAAAGAATGGAAAGTTGTGTAGATCCCTGCCATGTCATTTGTGTTATATAAATAGATTACGTACAAAGACTATTTACTCAGCAGGTCTGAACCAGTGTCCCACCTTTATAGACCAAAAATTACTAAAAAGGCAAAAAACCATAGTTAGTCCTAAATACTTTTTTCATGGTCTGAATCATGCTGTGTTGATCACCATTGTGCAGGGGTTTCAGCTGAACCTTCCTCTCGTAAACAACATGGGGGGATATATATAAAGAGAAAAATTGCTTTTCCAAGGTGTTTGTAGGGTTTTTCAATAAAATATAGAGTTCTTATAGCCATCTTTGAAAGGCTGAGATAAAAAATTGATAAAAATGATAAATTTGTTGTTATAGTACTGAATGATAGTTTTCTTATAGTTTCAAAATCTCTTCGCTGCAAAAACTTTGTGTTCCTTTTGAAGAGGCTGTCTTATCCTGAAGTTTATTGAATATTTTAATTTTAGGCTGGCAACCCAGCTTTTCCCAACAGGCTTTATTTGCTTGAAGTCAGAACCACACCAGGACCACCATTATAACACAGACATGAAGTACACAATGCTACTGGCAGAGAGGGCTAAAGCCCATTCTTAGTCCCATTGTTTATGTTTCAGGGGTTTTAAATAAATAAAAAAATTATTAAGCGATATGTAATTTCATTAAATGGGTGAAGTGGTTTACCCCCAGGCAGCAAATAAGCACACACTGCCACTTACTTGCTCACTCCTCTCCCCAGAAGGATGGGGGAAAGAGAATTGGAGGCGTAAAAGTGAGAAAACTTGTGGGTTGAGAGATGTACAGTTTAATAATGGTGGTGATAATAATAATATAGAAAATTAATATTGAAGAGAGAAAGCAAACCCAAGAAGCAAGGCTGCAAATGAAAGCAGTTGCTCAGCAGCAGCAGCTGAGTGCTGCCCAGGCAGTCCCCAGGCAGCAGTGCCCAGCCAGGCTCCCCAGCCCGGGGCTGCTGACCGTGAGGCCGAGTGGAGCATCATCCATCCCCTGGGTCAGCAGGGCCAGCTGTCCCAGCTGTTCCCTTCCCACCTTCTTGTGCACCCCAGGCTACCCAGTGGTGGGTGGGATGGGGAGCACAAAAGGCCTTGACTCTGTGCAGACGCTGCTCAGCAGTAACTAAAACATCCTGGAGTTATCAGCTCTGTTTACAGCACAAATCCAAAACATTGACCCATACCAGTCCCTATGAAGGAAATTAACTCCATCCCTGACAAAAACAGTACAATGCAAAAGTAAGTGGGACCAGATAGTACCTGTACTTCATACATTGTCTGGAGGAAGGAAAGTTGTATTATGACATTAAAGCAAACAAGCAAGGTAAAATAGTGAAGAAAAGGAGATAATCCTATTGTTAGACTCCTATCTGTCATGCCTGTGTTATACATGCAACCTCTGCATCCCTGGTGCAGACAAATATGCCTTCAAAACCATTTGGTTGATAGCTCTGCAGTGTCTTGTGCATGGTGTATGAAGAGAGATACAACATCTACAGAAATTGTGTGGAGACTCACTGGTTCATGTATGATATCAGACCTTTACATTTTAAATTTTTCTTTTATTGTCTGCCCACTAGATCCCATGGCAACTTGTGATTCATTTATTGCATGCTTGACTTTGCAGATGTTGCTGGAGAAAAACAATTTTTTTAATGTTTTCTTGTCTGTAGATCCCTGTTCCAAATCTTATTTCTTTTGCTGAAGCTCTTGAAGTTGGTTACAGCAAATACAAAAATCCCTATCACAATTTGATCCATGCAGCTGATGTTACTCAAACTGTGCATTACATAATGATTCACACTGGCATCATGGTAAGAAGTATTGTGAAATTCAATTTCTTTTCTCAGACTCTGCTGTTTTGAATAAATGTGTACATGTTTCTTTTCCAATGGAAAAAGCTCAGTTGAAAATTTTGCAGAGAGAAATTCAAGATCTGCTGTTCAGGCTGTGAACTTTATTTCGTTTTAACAGTTCTTCCAGGCTGAACTTCTCTCAATGCAGAGGGAAAATGAAGAAAAAAAAAATCCTTAAATAATTTTTGCTTTTCATCGCCTGGATTTAGGTATTTTATATCATAGTTAATGAGATAGATTTGCAGGAGTGGGCAGGTGAGAATTTTACTTTCACATCAGAGCATGGGAGGTGTGATCAGGCAAGGAAGCTTTAGTATCTGCAGAGGTCCTGGCTGTTGAAAAATGTACTGAATCAGTGCAGGCTTAGAATTATATCATCATGGAATGGCTTGGGTTGGAAGGGACCTTAAAGACAACTCAGTTCCACCCCCCCTGCCATAGGCAAGGACACCTTCCTGTAGACCAGGCTGCTCAAGGCCCCATCCAGCCTGGCCTTAAACTCTGAAACTGCTTTTTCTTTCAGTTTTTAACCTTTTTTAGCACTGCTTTTGTATACTCTATATGCCTATGGTAGGCAGGCTATTGCATTTGCCTTGAAATATCACAATATTTTAAATTATTTATTTGGGAACTGAAATGAATCCGTGCAAGCATTTTTATTTCTTAACATTTATCTTAAATTAAATACCAGCAGTGGAATTATCCTCACTATCAGCTTGCTAAGCAAAAGTAAATACTGACTGAAAGAAAATGGAAATTGCTGTCAATGGCTTTTGATAATTTGTCTTCACTGTGAATACAGTTGTTTAAAAAAAACCCAGCAAACCAAAAAAACAAACAACAAATGAAACAGCTGGGAAGAAATAGTGTCTGATTTCTGTTTGCAGAGCTGTGAAACAATTCCAGAAGACTTTGGAAATAAAAAAATTTTGAACTGACTCTGGGTGGTTTTGCTCCTATATATATACACAATAAATGACAGTCAATCACTTATGTTAAGCCTTTTCTCCCTTAAATGCCCTTGGATTCAGGGTGGGCAAGGAAAGGTCCCCAGGCATTGCATGTTTCTATTCTACTGTTTGAAGGAAGTATTTTGCTTGTAAGTGTTTAAAGCTGTATTTTAACTCTAATACTACTTCATAAGTGAAGCTTGGAGTCTTCACCAGCCAAGATTCTTTTTCAGATTGAGAAGCTTTCTTGAGAAAGCACTTCCATATCAGACTGAAGTAGAGGCTAGACAGCTCTTGCCAAGAGGAGTCCAAACCAAAGTTGTTGTATACAATATTCACCTATCAAAATAATATTTTAGTAAAAGAAAATTCTTGAAGATATTAGATTAATTGCAGGAGTTAAGTGATATGAGCAATGTCTTTGTTGCAGGTATACACCTGGATCAGGAACTTACCAGGAGGAAAATCCTTTTTTTTAAAAGGATTTTAAACATCTCTCAGACCCATTGTATCTGCCCCTCTGCCCTTAAAAAAAAAAAACCAACAAAAAAAAACCAAAAAAACCAAAAAACCAACATTCAGATTTTCCTTGTGATGCCAGGACATAGTTCTAACTTCCAGAGCTGTACTGGTAATTTTGGGATGTTTAGCCATTGCTTAAACCACTTTGAAAGACACTGTTTATCTCTGAACACTGAACAAAGGAATTTGCTTCATATTTGAATGCACATGAGTGTGAGAAATAACCAGCACAAGTATTACAGTATTAGCATCTTAACCTTCTAACTGCCTTAATCATGTGTCCAAATCACATTATTTGGACATCTATTTTCAAAAAAGTTTAGACTTTACTGCTGCAAAATCTCATTAATGTTGCCATGCTACTACAAAATATTTCTATAAAATTAGTCCAAGTTTAATTCACATTTTAATTGCCAAAATATGATATTGAATTGTGATATTTCTCTGCCTGTGGCAGGGCGCATTGGAGCTCGATGATCTTTAAGGTCCCTTCTAACCCTAACCATTCTATGATTCTCTGGTGCTGTGATACTGGAAAGTTCTTGGAAAGAAATCTAACTAGGACACCACTTAGTCAAGAGTGCCTTCAAAGAGATGTACTTGCCAGGCAGAAGGAACATTTATGGAAATCAGTGTTTGAAAGAGGGCCTAGTGATTCTGCAGCTTGCAAAGTATTTCTCTCCCAAATGTCACTTGCAATTTGAGAAAGCATCAGTATCATGAAAATGTTCTATTTAACTTGTTGAATTTTTTTTCCCGTTGCCTGGTTAACCCTCCAGTACCCTACTCAATAACAATTTGGAGTTTGCTTCTCAAGCCAACAGTTTACAGACATGTTCATTGTAGTCCTTTTTTTAAGCTCTGTTCTATTTTTAGTACCTGGATAAGAGTAAATATGATGCAATTCTAGATCAAATTCCTGTGGTTTTTTGTTTGTTTGTGTTTTTATTTTTCTCCAGATTGGTTTGCAATTTGAGGTTTTTCTGCTTTCATTTTCTCTTAAGGACCTGGTATTAATTCCAAATCTTGCAGAGTTGCTATCTTCCTTATTTATTTCTGAAACACATACTGAAGCAAATGTTTCCAAAAGCTGGGGTTTGGGAAATCTTTTGCACAATTCCTGTTGTTGAGGTCATATGTTTTGTACCTTTTATAGGAAGCTGGAAAACAGCCGTATTTCCACATTTGCCAAAAAAATTTGGCCAATCAGAGTTGATGCTCCTCCACAAACCCCTAGAGAGATTCTGGTGAAGAATAAGACATATACAGAGCTGCTGTTAAAGGAATAAAATAATTATTATATTTTTCAAATTTTCTGTCTATCTAAAGAAAGAAGATCCAGCCACCTCAGCTCAATGTGTTAGAATGTTAAGTATCACAGATGGCAGACAGTCTATTAACCTTCCCAAGAGACTAAATCCCAGATGATGCAACTGAAATGTATAAGTCAAGCTTGCATTTATGAAGTTTTCATCTTTATAAAGGTTTAAGAATCCGAGTCCCAGGGAATACATCTTGTAAAGAACTTTTGAGTCATCGATCATCTTCCCACCATCCCTTTTCTCCTCCCACGTACCTGTATTGCTCAAAGTAAAGGAAAAAATGCCTTTACTGCCAATAACTGCATTGTGAGACTCCATTTCTTACTCAGTTTTTAATCCATCACTATAAAAAAAAAAAGTTTCAAACAGAACTCGTAAGTTGAAATGTATCTATTTACATATAAGCAATACATAATACTTCCATAGAAAACATAATTTATATTATCGATGACACCCACAAGACATAGTATCTTTCAGGAGGGAAGCATGTTTCAGCTCTTCTCAGTCTTGCAGACCCCCAGATACTTGTTTTTCCCTCTCCCTTTCAAAACACTCTTATTAACTGTCTCTGTAAGAGTATTTTTCTACTTCCTTAGAAATCCTTTAGCTAAAGTAGTTCTCTGGGTTCTCTGATTTGATTACTGGTCTCAATTTTGACTATATTAGTGTGTGTATAATACTTGCTCTTCTCTCTTACTGTATGAAGTCTCTGTGTAGACCATAGATACTGTCTGTGAGGAATGTTCTTCTGCTTATGAATGCATTGTCTAGCAACTACTTTACTTGCTACAAAAGCTGACCTTTGAAAAGGCATCTTAAAGAAAAGTTTATGTTTAGCTTTTGCTACACTTTCTGTGTTTCTGTTCTGTTTGGTATGTTGAAAACATTGTGAGAGCCAGGACTGGTCATGGCCTGGTTTCTTGTGACACACATGTGACACAATGATGAAGGTCATTGTTTCCATTTTTAGAACTGCTTACAGTACATTCTCATTCCTCTGTCTGTGACCTTTCCAAGCCTATACTGCTTCACCAACAGCCAGTGCTTGTTCCTTGGCAGCCCTATTGTGTCACTGAATGACCTATTTAATTATTATCACATTGCTAATGAATCTTGACTCTTTCCTTTCTTTTTCTTTGGAAGAAGAACTACTATTGGCTACTTTTATTACATCTGGCAACTTATGCATTTCATATCCATTCATACACACACATGCACATTCATATGTGCATATTGGGGTGTGTGAAGTTGAGATCATTCTTTGATCCTTTAGTACAGAAGCTTACTTGTACACCAAAACCACCTGAAATATGTGTGGAAATGCGTGATTAGCATTTGACTTAATCAGTCCTATGACTGTGGGGGTTAATTATCATATGATTTTTCTGCCCCCATCTTTAGATGGAGTAAGTTTTCTCCTCAAGAACTTTTTGTCATTCAAGAAATAGGACTTTAAAGAAGATAACAGAGGTTATTTTACAAACTGTGCAATACAGAACAGCCTCATTTAGCAAGAGTTATAAAAGGGCTCAAAACTCCAGGGTCTGCATTATTTTGTATACATGACCTATATTACCTTTTGTACTGTGTAACTGCATACTAGCCTTCTGCACTTTTTAAATTTGTTTTATTTTCATCAGTACAAAGTACGATAAAATTTAGAGCAGAAAAATCTCCCATGGGTCTAATTTTAGTGCTATGTACACTGGTAAAATAGAGATAATGCTAATTTTGTATCTTCAGTTCACAATTAGCTGTACATATAGTTTACTAAAAGACAAACTATAACCTAAACTTCATATAAGGTTTTTTTAGATTAATATACTGTAATTTGGCAAGTGCCACATGTGAGCTAACAGAGTAGATACTCAAAGGAGTTGCAAAGTGAACTGTGTAATTCTTTTGATAACTTCTTATATTTTTGGTTGCCAATATTTACTTTGCTAGTGACCATAAGGATGGTAACTCAGTCTCAGAGAAATCATAAATACAAAGACTTACTTTATTGTATACTACTGAAGTGTTATGGATATATAGCTATCTGGAGTAAGAGAAATGTTTATTTAAGTTGAAGTAATGCACTGAAGGTAAAACATTTTCAGTACTGTAGGGTTTAAACTGAATTAGGCTATTATTGAAAATGTGACTATGATTTGTTTTTCATTTACCAGCACTGGCTCACAGAACTGGAAATTTTAGCAATGATCTTTGCAGCTGCCGTCCATGACTATGAACATACTGGGACCACAAACAATTTTCATATTCAGACAAGGTAAGTGATGCGGTCTCCTAAGAGTCATACCTGGAATTTGCAGTTCCTTCGGTTCATTGCTGAACTGCTTCATAACTCTTTATAATAAAGCCAGGAAGCAGCCAGATCAGTCTTGGTTTTACAAATTGCTTCATCAACTTCTGTCCAGTTAATGGGATCAGTCACATGGTCCAAAACTGTGGAAAAGTAATAAGATAGCCCCATAATGTCTGAAATAATGCCATTTTGGAGCTGATATGTCAAGAGAAAGTTTGAAAAGGTTCAGGACATGCAGAACATGGACTTGAAACCCATTCCCCCCTCTATTTGCTCACTAAAATTCTGATACTACTGACTCAAAAACTTCTTCTACTGTATCCCCATAAAAATGCCTCATCACTTACAGCAATGTGCTTACATTTTGTTTAACTTTTTTTGTATTAAACTTAGAGGGTCCTGGTGCAGAGGGAGAAACTTTTAAGCACAGCTTTAGAAACACCTAACATGAGCTATCTCCTAGCATGTTTTGAAAGCAACTGCAGTAGATACGAAAAAGAAATCTGGAAAGGAATCCAATGTGAAAGTTAGGCTAGTTGTGTTCTCCTGCATGTGCAGCATGTCATTCTAGCTGTTAGTCCTGTGCAACAGCATATAGTTCTCTCCCTTAAAATATTTTCATCTTATCAAAGGAAAATCCCTGACCAATCCATTACTGAGTGAAAAATGGTACATCTGATACTTTGTCTAGTACAAACCATCTTATTCTTCTCTTACACTAAGCTGTAGGGTTTTTTAGTATCCTCAGTTGAGGAGTTTGCTTTAGCTGCTCTTTAAGAAAAAAAAAAAAAAAAATCAGCATAGCACCAGCATAGTCTAACAAAACAGCTCAGTGCTAGAAATATGATTACTTTGGACACAAGCATCCTCACACTCACTTATATGGATCAATTGCCCAATGATTACATTTAAATTAAATCTATAACATAGTTTTTCTCCAATATGTGGCTTTTAATGATGAAAAATGCTAGATTTGCAGCTGAAATAAGGACACAATTCTTTTGTCCTTCAACATAGTCTGGCTAAAAATAAACTTCAGTTTGTAGTTCCAAGTTTATATTAATTTTCTATTTTTGTCCATAATATTTTGCTATGAAGTCCTGCAAGAATGGAAAACAAATTAAGCTGGTAGCCTTTGAATTTTACTCAGGCATACTTGCAAACAGGTATTTGTTATGTTATATAGCTCGTTTTTCTCTCCTTGTGTAACTTGGCCCTGATGTGGCATCCCAGAATTCCAAGTGTCTTTTGCCTGAGGAAAATGGATGGAATGGCTGCCAAAATCATAGCAAATCTTAGCACTCCTTAAACATAGTCATAAGTAGCTATGTTGATCAAAATGTGCTTCATAAACACATGTGATTGGCATAACACAGATTTCCTCATTTGATTATGGATGTAAACATATTGATTATTTAGGCTGGCTATGGTTTGTTTCCTCTAAATAACGTTTCCAATCCTATTTTAATTATTTACATTCTACTGTACCATACGTGACAATATATACTGTTGCTCAACAGAACAAGAGGTTGAATTTAGCTTATTAATGTCAGAGTAAGCAGCACTGCTAAATCAATGCACCTTTCTTCTAGTACAGACTTGTCACTGGAGCAAATTGAAATATTCAGGAATAATTTTATCAGAACAGAATTGCAGCAGAGACGTGACTCCTGAGATTGCCTGGCAGGTTAGATCAGGTCTTGGGGAAACAAAATCCCCAAGAATTAATGATGTTTGAAGCTAAGTGTGATAAATCCACACTGCATCAAAATTTGTGAATGTCTCGGTTTAATTTTGGAATTGTACATTAGTCTTTGATTATGAAGGAAGGGATACTATTTAGTTTGCTATCATTATGATACAAGTCTTTAGGAAGCACTTGAGCGCTCCCAAATTGCAGCTGAGCATCTCTACCATCCCACTGTGATGAGGCTCAAGGTTTCTCTGTTTTTCTGAGAAAAGATGGTGGCTGTTTAAAACATATGAAAGTGAAACTTTTTAATACCTTATTATTTACAGCATCTTCTGATAATGAATAGCATGGGCCAAAGCACATCTCTCAGAGCAGGGGAGTAACTTCTTAATACCCATGCTATGTGTGGAGCCCCACTGTTGGTGAACACATTGCATTTTAAATAGTTGTATCATGTAATCTGTAGTTGTATCTTGTAGGCTAATTACAGCATTTCTGATGCCCTGTGATCCTGTCTGCAGTCAAGAAAGTCAAAGATCTCATGAGTTTTTGCCAATTAGATCATATCAATAAAACATCACACATTATAAAATATGACTTTCCCACAAACAGTGTATGCAATGGTATAATGATAATTTAAAATGCTTTTAAGATGGAAAATTTATCAGTATTTGATATAGTAGGAACAAATAAACATTGTTTGATATATCTATCTCTATATGAGTACATATAGTCAATATTTCTCATAGAGAGCACATAGTCCCACCTTTCCCACTGCCATCACTGGAATGCTATTACAAAATCTGCCTCTTTTTCCCCACACTAGGTCAGATGTTGCTATATTGTACAACGATCGTTCTGTTCTTGAAAATCATCATGTAAGTGCTGCTTATAGACTCATGCAGGAAGAAGAGATGAACATCCTGGCTAATCTAAACAAAGATGACTGGAGGTAAGACTTGCTGTGACATTCAAAAATACTCCCAGTATTTAAAAATAATAAAAACCACCAGGCATTCCCTGTGGAGTCTATTTTAAGAATTCAAATTACAGGAAGTTGACAGTGGAAAGAGTGATGGATGTTTAGAGCCTAGGGAAGGCTGCTGTGGTGTTAAGCAGTACTATTTGGGAGATTCTGTATAATTTTCCAAATGAGGTTGTGCACTTATGAGGCGCAGTGCTGGAGCATGTGGACAGAGTCTCAGGTGAAATAGCTCTTTAGGAAAACCACAATGCTGCCTGAGCTGGGCTGCCTTTGTCCAGCATAACCAGCGGGTTGAAATCACAGTGCAGAGTCACACTCAGCTGCCAACTTGAGCTCTGCTGCTCCTGGGATCTCAGCATAGTCACGTCTTGGTTAAGCATTAAAAAATGAATTGTGTGGACAGTCCAAAAATAACAAAGGCCCAGAAGTGCTACAAAGCACTTTTCTTCTTCTTCTTAATTTTTGTGTAATTCCTAAAGAAAATTTGGCCAGCTGAAAGAATAAGTATCATAATTGATATATCTCAAATAATAAGACCTGTAAGGCTAAAATTCAAGTGTTAGAGTAAGACTCTCTCCATTATTAATAAGGAAATGTTATCTTTATATATCATTGATGAATACATATTGTATTTAAAATATGAGTCTTCTGTGTTTCTGTAAACACAGATATTATTCAGCAGCTCTAGAAAAACCCTTGCAGACAGGTGGACTGTGAAGTTCAGAGAAATATGTTCTCCTAGGGGAAAGTCTCCCACTGTGAATGATGCTACCATGAAAGCTAAACTCTGCTTTATTTGTATTTTCACAAAATTATACATTCATGAAGGAATGTGTGAACATCAGATCATATTTTGCTGAGGTGTATATTTAGAGATGGACTGTTTTACATGGTAGATGTACATGATTTTACTTATTTACATGATGAGAAAACACCTAAATAAAGCATTTATTGAATGTGAGTCTGCTGGCCCTTCTGAGTTTCAATTAATTATTATTCTGTACCTGTTTTAAAAAATACTTTAAAAATCTATAATTTTTAAATTTAATACAAAGTGAGAGAGGAAGCATACAATTTTTAGTTCTCTTAAAATAATTTTTCTCAGAGGATACTCATTTAGATTTAGTTATCAGAAGGTTTGTGTTGTACATTTAGTTCTGGAGAAATTTCTCCAGAAGTAATTGGTCAATTTCATTGATTACTGTCTACACACCTAGATTTTCAATGCCAACAAGACCTAGCCTTGCTCTTCTTGAAACTATTTTGGGCCTGATAGTTTTGGGGCTGATAAGTCTCTGTGATCCTATTTTTGCTTGTCCTAGCTATTGAGTGTGGAGAAAATTATTGTGCCAGTATACAGCCATCAGAAACTCATATTCTGTCTTTTAAAACCATAAATTTAGAGGAAAAATTATTTTCAAATCTTCAGACATGTTGCCTTAAGTATGTTCTTTTTGAAGTGCTGTGGTTAATATTGCATCCTACCAGAAGATGCTTCCAAGTAGAAAGGGGCTGAAATTCTTCAGCCAAATTTCAATTTAGGACTGTTTCAAGGATGGCTTGAAAACACTTATGTTCATCCCTAGTCCTGGCTTCTTCCTCGCTGGAGACCATCATAAATCAGTGCAGTGTGGGAATCCCTGCTGCAGCATACAGTGGCTCCAGCTGATAGAAATCTGGCTGCCAGCTAGTACAGTTTATCCCAGTCATTCCCTTCTGTTATGCCATGAGGAAAAGGGTACTAGGATGAAACCCAAATATTTGTGAATGGAAAGAAGGACCTGTGATTTCCAGGTTGTGATGTTCATATACACTGCTCTGCTGGACTGCAAGCTAAAGAAAGGGGGGAATGTGATAAGCTTTCTTCACATTTCTGAAGCACGCTCTTCTCTGTATAGATTGTTTGGGCAGGTTCTCCCACAGTTATTTGTCCAGTTCAGTTGTGGACCATTTTGTCTAAATTTTGTTGCATTTAATTTCTCTGTGGTTTTTGAACCTGTGATAAACTACCACATTCTTTTGGAACTTGCACAATCACACACTGGCTCTGTTTACAATTCTTTTCAATCTCTTCTCACCGTAACCAGATTATGTTTTCCTAGAAGATCTTTAGTTTTGCAAATTTTGTTTTTATTTAGTACACAGATTCTTCTATATGCAGCTAGTTTGAAGCTGGTGAGCTTTGGCAGCCAGAGAAAAGTAGAATTTATCATCTTTTTTTGGGTATATTCAGTAAAATGTAGAAGAAATGTATGAATTGATTAATAAGCTCAAGAATCTAAACTAGTACATTCAGTTCCATGTTTTGTCACTTAGCTCAGCAATTACACTCTGTTCTTTGAAGCAAGCAGTAAATTCCAAAGTGCCTGTCTGTGCCAACCTGCACAACCTGTTGCAGTGTGATACTTCAATTTAGAGGGTCAGTCATGGAAATGACAGTTTCCTGGGATTAATTTCTAATATCCAGAAATTCCTGTTACCTTGTCATTTCATTGGTGCAATGATGGATCTGGTAGCCACTTAACAGAGACAATTTTCTTATTATTACTGGAGTGAGCTTCTTGGATCTATGCTGAAATTCATGCTGTTAAACTAACAGTTTTGAAGGTTGCTCTGAATCAAGTTGGCAGTAAATTGAAATGATAATCTGTTCAACTTTTCAATGTACTTCCTGGCACTGATTAATTTCTTTACTTCTGTCATATCTATTTTCTTTAGTTGCAGCAATTTCATTTTTCAAAAATTTAACACTGCTGACTATTTAAACTGAGGTTCTGCTAATTATTCTAGCAAAATGAAGCAAAATGACTGAAATTACTTTATAGTACTCAATTTTCTCTTCTACATGTTAACTTTAGGGAGATAAATGTGCTAATAAACTGCCAGCTTCAATTAAGTTTAAAACAGACTTCTGGTCTGAGCTGGGGAACACTGCCAGCATTCTGAGGATGATGTCCTTTGTGGATAATGCATGTGACATACATAGCAATTTTTCAGTCTTTTCTTGACTCTGAAAATTTGTTCCAGTCTTTGATATTGTTTTGTTTCTTTCACTTAGTGCCCTTCAATAAAGAGGGATCCTTGTTTGTCCCCCTTTCTCCTTTGATTTAGCAGGTTCCCAGTGTTCCAGCACCCCATGCGTGATGTCATTGTAGGTGGTGGGGCAGTATTAATGTCTCAAACCACCCCAGTCATAAGGCATACAGTGATATATTGCCTGATTATCCAAAAAAAGAGACAAATAAAGCAGTGTGTATTATGTATAATGCAGATAAACAACATTCTCTCACAAAGTCCCTTGACATCCTTCTGTCTAAGGATTCCTATAACTTGAAGATGAGGCTTATATCTTCAGTTCTCACCTTGATTTGCTTATCTTAGTTTGTTCCTGCATTTTTTGATTAGTTTCCAGATGACTAAATGCCTTTGTCATGGACAAATCCAGGTACTGCTAGTTTCTATTTATTTGCTAACTACTTTTTCAAGAAATTCATGTGTCACTCCTTGTCTCTTTATTACACCGTTCATGTAATTTTTTCACATAGTCTTGCATCTATGTTTTTTTTACAGCATTCTATCTGTTGGACTTGTGGCTGTGGAGGGTTGAGAAAGGATGCCAGCACAGAACATGACAATTTACTTAAGTAAAGTGGAGATCAACTCCACTCCAAGTAGACTCAAACCCAGTAATCTTCTGATATTGGGCCTGAAAGATTGCCATGTGCCTTGTGAATATTGTTACCATTCCCTTCATAGTATGACAACATCTGTGTGTCTTTTTGGGTGGTAGCAGGTACCTATATTATCCTGAGGCTCGTAGCTGGGGACTGCCTAATGAGGACTGGGAGAGATTTCTGTCCAGGGGTCACCTATGAGACCAGCTGAGGTCTCCCATGATGTGGAAGTTGAGACAGTCTTTTTTACCTGGGAAGCAATTTGGTAATGCGATCAGTCCAAGATTAACCTTCTGTGCAATGATAGCAGGTGAAGCATTTGTAGCTCCAGTAGAGCTTTACCTACCATTTCCCCATCAGGTTTCAATTTTCTATCCTCTGATTGTGGTGGATATGGGCACAGGCAGTAAACAACTGCAGGTGTCTCTCTTTGGCTGTTAAGCAGATTTTTAGTGGCCTGAAATCTTCAGGAGTGTGTGACAGGACAATGCTATAGTGTTTGATCCTTATTCAGATGTTGTAGGTACAAGAATTAGGGTCTTTTTTCTGCTGCCATGACAATATGAATAAACTGAAAGTGTGGTTTTGCTTCTCTGTGTGTGTTTTGCTTAGTTGGGGTGAGGTATCTTGTGAGTAGGGGTGAACTTATTTCTGATCACTCTGAAAGTTCAGACATTGAATGTTCCTAAGAAAATCTCCCATGGAAAGGAGAAGTGATAATTATCTCAGTCTTAAAAATATCAGGGTTTAACAATGCAGAGCCTTTATTACGCTTGTAGTGTTAGCTGTGTTTTTTGTTTTGTTTTCTTGGGGTTTTTCATTTTGCTTTTATTTTTTAATGGTTTTGACTATTTTTGAAGGGTAAACTTTCAAAGCAATGTGGAGGCGGAACAGTTGGGATGCAAAATAATTAGTATCTTATTATGAGGTCAGATAAAGTAAGACATTTTCTAAACACAAGTTGCTATGGCTGCATATTATTGAGTAGAAGTGAGAGCATTGAGTCTTTATCCAGTTACATTAAAGCAAATCAGGAATATATACATAAAAATCAGCAACAAATATCTGCTTAAATATGTAATTAATTTGGATCAAAAGAAGTCTTGATAGTCTTTAAAAAAAAAGTATTCTAAGAGCCTTAAAGAAAACTGCAAATTGCCTCTTTAAAGCATAGTCCTTTGAAAAAAAAACTGCTTGTTTTTTGCTTTATTTAAATCAAAGGTATGAATATCATATCAAAGATCAGTGAGAATGACTAAAGTAGGATTTTTCTGTTTTATTTGATACTTGGATGTCCTTAAGATTGGGGGTGTGCTGATGAAGATATGTGGTACATAATGAAAGGTTTAATGTGGTAAATTCCCCATATACATATAAGCACCACTTGTCCTCCTAGGCCATTTAAAAAGCATATAAATAAAGACCCACTAGAGTCCTACGTGGCCTATATATGATCCTTCTACATCAAGGAGATAGAATTTTCTAAATCAGTAATTATTGTTGACAAAATTAATTAAATTTTCTATTTACAATCAGAATAAAATTTCTTACATGATTTATGTTTTATTAGTTTCCTATTGATTTAATAGAAAGCTGGACAAGGCAACAACTCTAATCATAATACCAAGACAGAGATAAATTATTAATCCCAAACTTGTTCTGATTCATTAAGTAGGTATTACAGTACTTTTGGAATGAAAGGTAGTTTGTCATAATGATCTTATATTGGTATAAAGTTGATAGTATTTCAGATGTAATACCTCTTGCTTTTCTGAGTGTTTCCACAGCCTTCTTCCTAGGCTTAGTGTTATGCACACTCTTCACTAATATGAGGGCAGTAAAAATGTACCCTGATGTACCCTGTTGTGTGGTGGTAAGCCCAGAGAACAACTTGTTTTTTGAATAGTCTACTGCTGGAAAAAATAAGGAATGACTTATAATGGGTGAGAGAACTGCATGTAATATTAGTTTATGCACTGGAAATAGGATTTACAAAATAGTGTGACTCTGAAATAATGACTGCAGAGGTACAGAGGTATTTTCTGAGGTATGTTACTTTCACAGAATCCCTTTAGGATACAATGTTCAAGTTGTTAATAATTTATTTAAATGCTTTTTAAAATGTAATAAAACCCATGATGTTGTTTTGAAAGTTATAAATTAACAAATACTGCTTAAACAAATGTACCATGCATAGAATAAATGAATTTTAATCAGTCATTTTGCTTTTAATTATTCTTAGGGAGTTGCGTAGCTTGGTCATTGAGATGGTCTTGTCTACAGACATGTCAGGTCATTTCCAACAAATTAAAACAATGCGACACACTCTGCAGCAGGCACAGGGGTAGGTGATTTTCCATTCTCTTCATTATCTGCAGTCTTTCAATGAGCTCATATTCAAGAAAAGAATTTAAATAGTTGCTTTTGTTTTGAGATAATTGGAGCATGTCCTTGAATTGACAGGGTAGACAAAGCCAAAGCCATGTCTTTGATTCTACATGCAGCAGACATAAGCCATCCAGCAAAATCCTGGGAGCTGCACTACCGGTGGACCATGGCCCTGATGGAAGAATTTTTTCGACAGGTGCCATTTTTAAAATCCTTTCATAAATCTAGTTCAGGAATCAATAGTTACACGATTTAATATTTTCTTAAGTCTACCAGCAAGGTTGCTGTTGGTTGTGATTGACAGGCATAGTCAGTAGTATATATTCTTTATTCTTCATGCATACCACTGACATTGATTCAACTTTTATGTGTGTTAATAAGACAAAATGGTTATAGTTCTCTATCTCTTTCAGCTGATATCAGTATTCTGAGTGTTGTAGTGGGTTTTTTCCCCTTTCAATTATAATATAACTTGTCAAGCTGTTTTCATTCTGTAGACAGAGATTTATATATGCTTTGAATTATAAAGAAGAACCAGAAGGGTAGGATGAGAGAAAACAGGAAGAATTCATGTTCAGCAAAGAAGGCAAAAAGTTATCTCCATTCCACATTTCAGAAAGCCCTTTTATTTCTTTTCCTTGCTAGTATTAGCCATGCATATGCCACATAGATCTGAAGGTGTTGCTTTCATAACAGCCTGATCCAAAGCCAGAGATTAGACAGTACCATCCTGTTAATGCTGTGCCCATATACCCTAAAGCAAAAATGAAGACACACCATTGTGAAAGCCTTTTTATTTCTGTGAGGTACTAAATTCCAAGAGAAAACCCAATAGATGTTGGTGTCACTGCTGTCATTTTTTGACTTACCTCAGCAGGTGAAAGCAAAAACCCTTTCTCCAGAGGGAAAATACTCTCCTTGTAATCAATATTTGTCACCATGCACATTGTCAGCATAACAGCTACTGAAGTACAATTGATAATCAAAGTCCAGTTTAGGTGTGTTAATTTCTAGAGATATGCACAGATTTTTAATCAGGGAACACTCTATGTCTTGCTCAGCTTGATTGTCTTAATTTTGCTATATGTTGACATTTTCAAATCAGAAGGGTCACACTGGAAAAAGAGACCAGAGAATAAAAAATAAAGTATGTGAAATTATGAGCTTGTTAGACCCATCTGCCATATAAGGTTCCTGCTCAGGTCCCGAAGATTCTTCACATGAATTCTCAGTAGGGAGCATTGGGCATCCTTGACTCTAGACTTTGCATAGGGGAGGCAGACTGGAGAACTGGTGCCTTAATAGAAATAGTGAATGGATTGAGTTTCTTGGAAATAATGAGCAGTCATGAGTTTGTGTCTGCTTCTGTCGAGGGAAATTTTGAGGATTTTGAACTTGAGAGCAAAAAGGAGGAGCAGATTGCCCAAGAAAAGGGTCATAAAATGACCAACTGTATTAACATTTAAGACACAGATAGACAGACTAGACAGGGCCCTTGGGACAGTTTCCAGCCAAGTGGAGGTAGCATTAGCAGTAAACAGTACCACGCTGCTCACTGAATGCATAGGACCAGCTAATGTTTTAGTTATTCCTTTATCCATTCATTAGAAGAAGTAACTGGATCCCAAAGAAGCTGCTCAAAAACTTGAGAAGGCATTTATTTAACAATAGCAAGTAAAAGTGTATATATGTATGCAACTTAGCAATGTAAAATACCAAAGGCTTCCAGGCTGCAAGGGAGTGTATCAGAAACAGAATTCTTTCCATGTACTGCAGAGGACAACGTGTGTGGAGTAGTTCCAGCCCTTTTAAAGTGTCAGCACACATATAAATGCACTGAGCAGTGCAGACACAGTAGGTCTCCTGCTTCCTGGATGCAATGGCTTGTTGTGCATCCTCTGGTCTGTTATCTGAGCCTGTGTGATAGAAATCTCCAGGACTTCCAAACCTGTGCCAGCCAAGATGAAGTAGTCCAAATGTATATGAAATCCCTTAATTCCTCCTCTTCTTTTCTTTGGAGATTCAACTACTTCTGTGCCTTATGGCAAAAGCAGTAGATTCTGAAAGAAGCTGATGCAAATCCAATGCTTTCACAGGCAGCTTTCAAAGTAGTGAGCACCAGCAAAAAAATGAACATTCACCTTGACAAAAACTTTGTTAACTACAGCTAATGTTTAAAATATGTGCCAGTGTTAACTTCAGGAAGAAAAGCCCAACAACACTTTAATAGCAAGAGCTAGAGAAAGTATATTGAAATACCAAGGAAAATCTGAGTTACTTGTTTAAAATAGAAATACAGCCTCTCATCTCAAATCCTTAAAAGTAAAGAAATACATTGTTCCAGTAACTCAAAGAAGTATCACAGTGCCTATAGCACTCTACTCTGAGTCTGAATAGCTCCAGAGACATTAAAAGACAATTAAAAAGTGACTCCATTGCCTGGACAAAGAATTTTTTTACAGTTTGATTTGTATCTTGGTTTTAGATCTCATTAAATTCTAACGACTGGTTTAGATATCAGTTCTGTGACCATTATTACAATTTACACTAGCCTTAGATTTAAATAACACTTAAGTATTAATTAATATTATGTTGATTGCAAAGTAATTCATAACTGGGGTAAGAAGCTATTTGAAAATGAAAAATAATCCAATGGGGTAGTTAGAACTATCCCAGTTTATATGATATTACAATCTGGCCCCTATATTTACATGGAGATGCCACTCCCACTGCTTCTAGTAGCAAGTGTTCATGTGTTCTTCCATGCTCTGAGTTCAAATTATTAACACTTCAGTATAAAATTTAATGGCCTTAGTAATAAAGCTCTCCACTTTCACATGAAATGCAATCTGTGAGTTGCATCTGTTTCTGTAGCTGGATTGGTTTTACTGCTTTTATGGTTCCAAACCATTCCCAAATATACTTCAGTGACACTTGAAAAAAAAGACTAAGGAAGGTTAATACTGCCCCCTTCATCCATCAGTTTATGTTTCCCCAGTTTTCCTTGGGAGAATGATGTTCATGCAGTATTTTCATGCATGTATGTTCATGCAGTGCTCTCCACTGAATTATAGTCTAACAGCACTCTCCATGACAAATATATAGGTTCATTTGACTTGCAAGGCTAGGTTTTCCTATATCTATAATGTCAGTGCTTCTGGCAGCCAGATTTATCCAGCAACACCAATTATAACCTCCTTTGAAAGATGTCTCTTCAGGGTTTTTTGGTGTTTTTTTTTTTTGTTTTTTTTTTTTTTTGGTTTTTTTTTTGTGCCACTGGACTTTTCTTTTGAGGTTTTGCAAATCAGTTGGTCTACCATGCTGAAAATGGAGATACACCCTCCTGTCTGTTAAGACTGTTGCAACAAAAATGACTCTTCTAATCTGCAAAGTGCTGAAAAAATTTCAGAGCTAGTTTGTACAAATCATCATTGTAATGAAACTGAATTTGTATTTTTTGTGGCTTCAGCAGCAGAGACATGCCTGCTAGTAAGAATAAGTTCAAGTCAGTTCATACAGTTGACATGAATAAATCCATTGAAGGATTTTTACATGCTGGATGAACCATTGTAGTAGAAGGAAACACTCAGCATTTGGCATACTACTACAAACATTTCTAAGTATCTCTAGTCCTCTTACATCTGGATCAGCAGAACTAAATTGTGAATACAAGGACTTCATATATTTTAAATCTCATTGCCAGATGCCTTCTGTTGAGGAGAACTTGAAATAAGCTTCTTTACACAAAAGTTGCCAAAAGCAAGTCAGAATTTAGACTCTTAATCGAAATTTGAAGATTTGTCTCTGACTTGTTTTTATTCAGGAATATAAATTAATGAAGTGATCTTGAATAAATACTAAGAATATTCAGATTCCATCAAATATATGCTTATAATATTAAACATTGTTGTTTACAGGGAGACAAGGAGGCTGCTTTAGGTCTTCAATTTTCCCCACTTTGTGACCGCAAGTCCACTTTGGTAGCTCAGTCTCAAATAGGTAATGAAAATCTGTGTTTTTCTCTTTTTTGTCTGTATAGGAGCATGTAAATTCACAAGGATATTTAATTTACCCATTTTGAATTTTAAATGTTTAAAATTCCATCATATGGAAGGTATTTCTTTGCACCTATCTGTTCACCAAACTCCTGTACTTTTGCAGCAGAATGGTGCTGGTCTCAAAAGAACATGATGTCATTTCAGCATATGTGAGGGAGGGGTAGGAGAGGGATTAACCAAAATACTGGACATGAGCCCAGCTTCTACTGTACACACTTTAGAGTCTGGCAGATCATGTCCTCAAATTGCTTATCTCTTGCTTAAGAACTCGCAGGTCTCTATTATAATCTGAAAGTACCAGTTTGTAGGTGCATCTCAGCTCAAAGCTAATTAAGAAATCAGCCCTCTGGACTGCAAGTAAGCCTGTCAGTGTCTCAGGGTCAAACTACAGAGGGTCAAGCCTCCCTGGCTCAGTCACTTTTTGTATCCTTTATTCCATTTCACTGGGAGTTTGAAGCCAGTATGTTTGAGCATCATATCTACTGGAGGAGAGAAGCTGGATTCCAGATTGACTCCTGTTACTCATCTTCACGCTGGGTTGCATGCTTAGAGCAGGAAGACATCTGGAAATCCATTGCTAGCTCATGTTTTAACATATCTTTTTTTCTGTTAAGTGCTCAGTAGAGAATAATGCTTCATTCTCTCACTGTGTCATTCCATACCATGATGAGCACTTTAGAATGTAAAAGACATTGTTCAGAGCTGACATCTCAGAACTGTGGGATGAATGCTGTCTCCTAAGGATATTACTTGTTCTCTTCACTGATTTGACAGAGCCCTCCTACACACTGTGAAATAACACTTTACCTCCACAGAATAATAAACAGCAATTTGAAATATTAACTCCTTGGCAAGAAGCTCCGAATAGTAAAAGAGACAGCATGGCTTGTAGCATTCTGGCTCAACAGTAACTTCCCTTCTATTCAATAATTAATACTCATTTCAAATGGTAGGTGTGTTCAGCAGTGCATTAAATTTACAAGGAAAAAGAATGAAAAGCTGTAATTATTAATATCTACTTATATCTACACAGTTTCAGGTGTTTTTTGTTTCAATTGTGCTTTTTTCTTCAAGATTATACTAGTGGTATTTAGTATATTGAATTGGGACTGCAGTTAGAAAATTAGCCGAGTGGCAAGTATTCATTTTTAGATTTAAGACTTGTGGAAATATAAAACCTGATTTTTCTCTCTTTTTCGTCTTTAGGTTTCATTGATTTCATAGTAGAACCAACATTTTCTCTTCTTACTGATTCAATGGAGAAAATTGTTATGCCTCTTATAGAGGAAGCGACAAAATCTGAAAGTCCTGCATTTGGGACCCCCAGGTATGAATACACTGCTTTGTTATTAAACTAACATAAGCTCACATAGTAATCATAATAATGTGATTCTCAAGGTGATCTTGGTTATGTGAAGCTGGGGAGGTAACAAACAGCTGTGCAGTATTGCCACCCTGTGGGGCTGCATTGTATTTGCAATGTGCTATTTTGCCCCATTGACTGAACAATACAATTGTACATATAAAAAGGCAAAATCCCAGTAATCATCAGAATAAACACATACAAACCACGAAATTTATTTCTACAATTTAAAATATAATATTTCCAATAGGCTATTGAAATTCCTGTACCTATAAGGCAAAGTAGCTACAACAGTGTAATTTGAGTGTAATTTAAGTGGCTTCTTGCTGAAAGCATTGTTGAATAACCAGATACTGCCTTTACAAATACTGCCTCTGTTATAATATTTTTATTTCACTTTAAAACTGTAACTTGAGCTTTTACTGACGTTACTAAATGATAACTCTGCAAGGCAATTTTTCATTTGCTGGGCTTTAGTTAGATTCCAGTAACAAAAGGGTGAACCTAGCACTTTCCTATGTTTTGCTAACTAGAAGCAAGTAGGACTTACTAGAAGTAGGTATTTATGATGGAGTTTTTAGTGTTTTGGGGAACAGTGCTAAACTAAGGTATTACTGATAACAAATTTGTTTACATCCTCCTTCACAAAAGAGTGATTAGCAGCTGCAAATAATTAGCAGCTTCAGGCTTCATTTTTGGTTGATGTTCATGACTGAATGGCAAATGAAAAAAAGGCTTATGATCCAGGAAAAAATCCTTCATGTGAGATGGAGGATAAAGGGAATTTTTCTTTGTATAGAATCAAGTGCCACACTTCTGAGGAGAGTGGAGAGCCTGTAGCACAATACAGAAAAGTCTGAGCCAGAGAATTGCACACACACTGCTGCGTGGACACCATGAGATGGTGCCTGGAAAACACTAGAATTATGGCCTATTCTTTCCATTCTTTCCCATTCAACATCTCTGGAGCACATGGAAATTGCAGTTAACGCTTCTTGTGAAGTTTTTGTTGGTATACTCACTGCAATTATTTTCTGATTAATGGAAACCCATTTGTATGTATATTAACATCTGTCTTTGGTACCAATGAGATAAACCATGCAGCAAAGTTGAATAAACAAAATCTATTAAGACATGAGTACCTGCACAAGGTTGGAAATAGGTCTTATTTTTTAATTCTAAGAAAAAAAGGGCATTCATTCTTTTTTCCCCCACCTTTCCCACCATATACATATAGGGATAATTTCACTTCTGCTTACCTGTAGATGTAAACTAGCTGCAGTCTCTATTTAGTGTGTGTTAAAGCCACTCAAATCTTGCTTTGACTACACTTGAAGTTTTGTAACTTGAAGAAAATTTTCAGCTCAAGCGTGGCCTATTCTTTCCCATTCAACATCTCTGGAGCACATGGAAATTGCAGTTAACGCTTCTTGTGAAGTTTTTGTTGGTATACTCACTGCAATTATTTTCTGATTAATGGAAACCCATTTGTATGTATATTAACATCTGTCTTTGGTACCAATGAGATAAACCATGCAGCAAAGTTGAATAAACAAAATCTATTAAGACATGAGTACCTGCACAAGGTTGGAAATAGGTCTTATTTTTTAATTCTAAGAAAAAAAGGGCATTCATTCTTTTTTCCCCCACCTTTCCCACCATATACATATAGGGATAATTTCACTTCTGCTTACCTGTAGATGTAAACTAGCTGCAGTCTCTATTTAGTGTGTGTTAAAGCCACTCAAATCTTGCTTTGACTACACTTGAAGTTTTGTAACTTGAAGAAAATTTTCAGCTCAAGCAAAACTTACCTCTCATATACGTCATGTCTTCCTTTTTTTTAAATGGGTCAAAAAATAATGATCAGATGTCTTCCCTGTGAGACCCAAGGATACCATTCACCATTCAAAAACACAGCTAAGAAGCTGCTCAAAAAAGGCTGTGCAAACATTCTTTTAAGAATTAAATTACAAGTAATGTATTTTCATCTGTCACATTTTTTTTCAAGAATCCCCTGGAAAACGGTCATCTTAGGCAAGCTCTGGTAAAAACTATTTTTTCAAGTTAGTTCCTAAGCAACTTGATTGACATCAACTGTTTGTGTATTATTAAAATTGCCTGACTGTATTTATAATTTGGGGTTTTTTTCCCTTGTCCAGCCAAAATAGTTTGGGAGCAGTAAGCAACGCTGAAGCACAAAGACGACCTGGGTTTAAAAGTACAGGTGATGGAGGGGCTCACATAGAAAATTCTCTAGCAACTGTAGACCTAAGGGGCTTCAAGGACAACTTGATGAAGATCATTCAAGCAAACAAAGAAAGATGGAAAGAATTGGCAGCAGAAGGTATGATATGTTAAGATAGAATGTTTTTATAGGTTACTCCCTAAGACCTCACCTATGTTCATTTTTTTATTTCTATCAACCTGTAAAAAGGCATAGTTGTCTTGTACTCATATATTTTGTCTTAATGTTTGTTTTAGATGCTCCTGTTTTGCTCTCCCAGGAGGTCTAAAGAGGTGTAGGTGGTTAGGGGATGGGAGTAAATCATATAGCCTGTGCAATAAGTCTCTGTGTTGCACAGCTTATCTTTAGAGGTCTGGTTTAGAAATGTGCATTCTTGCACTTCTAATTGTAACTGATACTGACATCTGCTTTAAATGCCAAAATCAACAATTCAAAGTGGTGTGTGCTGCCACATTTCTTCAGAAATGTGAAAGTTGTGCTTTGCTATTAGAAATGCTATTTGTTCCCCACTGTATGGAATAAAATTCTGTATTGAAGGCTTCTTGGGACTATGCTGTAGGCAATTATTTAAATGACCCAGTGGATCTAAAGATTTGGGCAATCACTGCATGCATTAGGCCTAAGCAAGCCAAAAGTGACTCTTCATTTGCCAGTAGATAGTTAAGAAAGCCAAACCTGCACAGAGTATTTCAGTTCATAAGCCATACCTGAAAATTACCTGAAATTACAGTTACCTGAGTGAAATGTTTTTCAATCACCTGAGTGATAATTGTTGAGAAGAGTTTATAACTTCAATCTTGGTTAAGTGAATTGGGAATATTTTGTCCACAGTCTGTGTTATTTCCTAGTAAGTACCTGGAATATTTCAGCATAGCATTTCACTGCAGAGACTGGTCTTGCTGTACATGACCTGACACTGACAGCTGGGAATGATATCCTGGAACCCAGTGCCAGCTTTGTTTTTCATCCCATCATCCAAATCAATGTCTTTTTTTCCCAAAGAGGTGTCAGACGAGACAGAAAAAGAGTGCTGAACAGTGACAAAATCTAATTTAGTGTTAAATTGCAAATGAATAGTCTCATTAGGAGGATATTAAGAGTAAGCTTCCATACATCTTTTGTGACAAAGGTTTGAAAGAGTGAGGTGGAAGGGGCCTCTGAGGAGAGGATTCCATTAATACTGTCTCTTCTTCCTGAGAAGCTTTATATAACCAAATGCTTGCTTTGGTGTTGCCCAACTAATAATGGCTGGTCAAAAGGGAAAAACTGCTAATTTGCAGATGGTCACAGAAGACCATCAGAGTGCTCAAGGCCACTTAGCTACAACCTGCAGAAATCAAGCAGCCCTGAGCTGGTGACATGACAGGTCCTTCAATGTGGCGTAATGGAGAGAGAACTTGTTGTCTGGAAGTTTGTCCTTTCCAGTTACACAGAACTAACCAGTTTGATTCTGGTGCATGAACTTTTTAGTATGCTCTTCTGGAGAGGTACGGTGCTATCAAAGGGCACTGTTTCCACTTCATTCCCAGGGCTTTGTTGTGCTCTATAAATTACTGATATATTTAGCCCAGTTTTACTGGACTGCTGACAGGCATTGAAAACACACAGCTACTTGCAGCAACAGATTTAAAAATTACTTTGGGTAAGGTTGCAGTCAATATCAATGTAAGGCCCAGCAAAATCCAGGAAACTCTGGGCACGCTTCCTACTCTGACAACCAGAGATGTTAATGTTGAAGGCTCGATGGATTTTGTTGAGGTTGTGGTTGTCCTAACCTCCTTTTCTTCCATCAACTTGAGTAATGAAGCATGTCTAAGTACTTCCTGAACAGAACTATGGAATTGCAGTAAAACATACATTAGGGAAGCTGATGAGTAAGTGAAAATAGCTGGGGTTGGGGCCAGCGCCTGATGAACAATATTGTCTCTTTGTGGTTGTGGCTGAATCTGTTTTTTGAACTACTCTGTGAGGAAAAGATTTATAGAAATCTGCTGCCACAAAGAGGCTACTTGCAGCAATATCTGCAGTTGACTGGAGCATGGCAGAGAGACCTTCGGGGTGCCAGTTTAGCCTGTAGAGGAAACCTTGTGAATAATACAAATACTTTTGAGTACACATTTATATTTTATTAGTAAACAGATAGTAATGTGTTTTTATTAATTAACAGCTGTGGGATGGATTGTGTAAGTTTTTTGGAAATTATATTTTCCATTCATTTGGAATGGAATGTCTGCATCCACAGTCCGTATGTCGGCCCTGAGGACTGCTGTAAAAGAGTTTTTTGTTAAGTAACAATAGCTTTCTGTAGAGGACTTGCTGAGGTAGCACGTAATCCTTGCCACTAAATGGAAAAGGGAGTCTCCTCAACTGGTCTAGTATATCTGCTCTGAAGCTGTACCATGTAAAGGCTGAAAATCCTTAATCAGGCAAAATGAGCATCTAGTATAAAAAATATTGCAATACATCCCCCTTCCCTTTAAATTATTTTCAGATTAACCAAGTTTGACTAAGTTGTAAGTTAGTAACCTGAGCCCTTGAACTTGAGATGATTAGTCTCATCTTGTCTAGATCTCATGCTACCTTCTCTGACTCCATGCTTGATGAAAAATCTTTAGGCTGCTTTGGGCATGTGTATGAAGTTGTGCTTTATTTGTATGTTAGTAGGAGCATGTACTGAGAGGTGTCAGAGAAAAATCACTGCCAGGTGAAAGTAGTGCTGTCATTGTTCCTAGCTAGATAATTTGTGACAAGTCACAAATTGCTGAATGCACTGAGGAGGTCACATGTATGTGGTAGTAAACAAGCTGGCTTAGTGCAGATCTTCAAACATGCTTCCGGAGCTAACTATGACAAACAGAGCTTGTGCTGTTAAAGGAACCATCTGCATTCTTGTCAATGGGCTCTGCAAACACCAGATATTGTTCCCAGTTTAGTTCACAGGCTCAGGAGAAGTTGTCTCCATAAAATGTAGTACTACAGATGCACACGGAGTAGAGAAAGGAAACTTGCAACATTCCGTGTAATTTCCTGAGGATGACCTGAACTCATGCCAGCTTTTCAGGATAAGGTTGCACATGTAGCACCGGAGGCAGTTCATCTGGAGCAAGGGCTCCCTTAGCAAGAGCCAGAGAAGATGGTCAGACTCCTGTGCCAGGCAGTCCAGAGGAAAAGACTAATTCTCAGTGGCAGTGTTGTTGACAGGGAAGCTGTCCTGGAGTTGCTGGGGTTACCTCGCCCTGAAAAGACAGCTGCTGTTGGGGCTTGATTCAGAGCAAGCAGCTTTTGCAAGTGTGTGCTTTTTGGAAAGGCCTGTGTTAGTAAGGGAAGTTTTCATCTACCTAGGCAGCTGTTTGAAAGCCTCCTTAACAGAAGGCTCTGTAAATAGGATGGCTCCACTTTGCTAAAAAGGCCATGTCTTGTGTAATTGATGCAGAGGAGCTCAGTGCTTATAGAGCTCAGGCTCTATAGCCTAAGGGTCTTCAACCTTTCACCACTGGAGAATTAGAGGAATGTTTCTCAGGCCTTTCAGGGAGTGCTGTTAACAGGGAATTACCATAATGATCAAACATCTGGGATTCTAATTTGAAAGCCTTGATGTTTAATTAATATTCCAAGCCCCAATCACCATATAATCTGTCTCTGTTCAACTCAACACAGTGATGAAGATACTATTCCATCCTGTGCTTTTTTCAACACATTTTGTTGATGGCTGCTGTTTGCTATTATTATATTGTAGCAAATGGACAGTAAATGTGCTCAAATGTATCTGAGAGGTTCTTTCATTAAAGAATATGTGTCTAAGTGGATTTGAAGGTCTGAAAGTTGTTGATCTACTGAGAAAGCTGTAAGAAGCACAAAACTTATCGGGAAAGCTTTAACTACCATGTGAAATCCTTCACCGTGCCCTTCTTAGAATATAATTGTAAAACAATTATTTAATATTTTAAATATTTTATTTAGTGTTTATTCCTTTATTCATACTTAGTTTGTTCTATAAAAATGTTCCAAAGATTTACTAATAAAATTGGTCTTGGCAAGCTCAGGTACTCTTAACAGAATGTAAGGGTACGGACTAATCATGCTTGCTGATTTATATGCTTTGATCTCTTCAGTAGTTATCATTGTAAATAAAGTCACAGGGATAAAAAAATATCATTAATTTCTGTTTATAATGAACAGAAAGAGGCACAGGCAGCTCAGGACACTCACCTGAGGTCATATGACAACACAAAGGTATGCAGAACAGCACACCAAAAGTCCAGCTGCCAATCAAATGGGCCCATCTGCAGCATAATACAACAGCAGTTGTATTACAAACTTATTGTTTCCATCTTATGCTTATGTAACTCTTCTAAAGTATTCAGTGTTACAGGACCTGACCCAAGTTTGCATTATCTATATGGAAAGACATCAGTGACAAATGTTTTTCTCAACACTTTTGGCAGTGCACTGGGCTGCATGGCTTGAAAGTGTATGCCTGGGATGACTGACCTCATCAAGGTGGGATGAAAAATATGTGAGGCTGAACGAGTCTCTCACACTGGCCTCTGCTTAATTTTGATTCTAAAAATGTGACAAAATAACTATTGCATCTTCGGAGTACAGATCAGCTTTTTTTTTTTTTCCCCCACGGGCAGCAATTTTGAATAACAAATGTCTCTTCTGAAAGACCTGTGCATGGTACCTGCAGGCTCCCCTCGGGCACTTTCAGTTCTGCATACTTCCAGTCACAATAACCACAGGGCTCAGTTCCATTTTGTCTGAAAGATTTTCTCTGCAGACTCACTAACAAGAAGAGAGTAGCAGCTGCTGAAATGTGAAAATCTGAGAGTGATGATCTGATAGCATGTTAATGTGACTTAGCAGCCGCTAGGAAGGGCGGGCCGTGGGAGGATGTGTGTGACAGTCACAGAAACTGACTGACAGTTTGGCACATGAAATCTACCCTAATGGACGGTTTTATTCTGTTGGAAAGTAATCAATTCAGGAGGCTAAAGGAGTCCCATCTAGTATCAGTGACAGTGATTTTAATTGCAGTGCTAAAATGCTTAGGTCATAAGCAGTTTCTGAACTAATTCAGAAATGTGTTAAGTGGGAAAAGAAGAATTTTTCAGCATGGTCTGAGTAAGTGCAAGGAGTGGGTTGAGCTAAGAGTAGGAAGAAATGTTTGATATTGGCAATACCTGTAAATCAGAGACTAAGGAATAGTAACTGACCTAATAATGGAACCTCTGAGAGCTGACCCATCTCTGCACATGACAGTCTGCATTACTTAAAGCACCTTTTCCCTCTAGTGGGATCACAGCAGCACGTTGCTTCTGTTCCCTGTCCCAAAAATTCCAGCGTTCAAGCCCCCATGCTTACAGCTAAACAGCAAAAGAGAAGTAAAAGGTAGGGGTAGAAACCCTAGGAAACCATAAACTCACAAATTGTTTTTAACTAAATTCTTTAGTGAAAAGTTTTGATTTAATTAGCTAATTTAGTCTTTGCTACTTTTTATATATGACATAATGCTATAGCATTAAGTACCACTGGATTGCATGGTTTGTGGTGGTTTTATATACTCCTATAACTGTGATGAAATTTATGTGGTGAGCTGAAAGTGGAAGGAATCAGTACCTAAATAACTCTGTGTGTTACTGCAATATTTTCTTGGGTTTGACAATGGCAGGTTGGTTGGGGATATTCATGGTTGTTTGGGAGCATTTAACTTTAAACTTACTTGGTAGTTCCAGAGGCACCAGGATCAGTCCTCTCCTTCTCTGCAGAATTTTGATGCTCTATCCTGGTCTTTTCATTTTCTCTTTAATATGGCTGATGTGAGAACATGTCTCCTAGGAAGGTACATTTCCTTCCCATGTTGTCCTGGTTTCGGTGATTTGTCACTGCTTTCTGGAGTTTCATTTTGCAGTAAAAAAAGGCAGACAAACATTGAAATCAAAGTTTGTCGTAGTATACACAGAGATTCCGTAACATCCAGCAGCATTCTTCCTTTCAGAGTCCTCAAATAATTTAATTGTTAGTGAAGATTAACAGCTTTCCTCTCTAATTCAGTAGTTTCCTAATTGTTAAAACTTTCATGTCATCATGTCTTTCCGTAAGGATTAAGAATTGTAGCTTATCTTCAACACAGCCAATTGCAGTGTGATTGAGCAGATATTTGTTTTATTGGGGTTTACAGTCACTGCTGTAGCTGGTTTGAGATGTCCTGCTTGCACGTGGCTTTTGTGTTTTTCCTCTCTATTCCTGTTAAATCAAGACATGCTCAAGTGATGCAATTGCTGTAAATAAGAAGGTGATTTACAAGCCATGTACTGTGCAGGTTGCAGCAGTTGAATCCTCTTTGGTGTACTACAGAAAGGTGAGAAAACAATGTTGATGGGCATACACAGAAGAGAAAGTTCCAAAATGTAACAAAGCTTCCTCCCCACTTGGACCATGTCCTGAAAGTGTTGCTGCACACATAGGCAGTAACAAACAGGGCTGGTGGAAAGCAGTGTTGTAGTTGATAGTACAGAACCTCCAGGGCCTCTCTGGTACTTTAGGGACACCACAGACTGCTACAGCCAGGGGCTAGAGATCGAGTCTTGTGGCAGTTTTAGTGTTTCATGGGCATTGCAGTCTTTCATTGGACTGATAGGGGTTCAGTGCTCCCATTCACTCCAGCAAACAATAAAAAAAAGAACTTAAAGAAATCAATTAAATTTTCTTTTCTAAATCACCTGTTAAGTGAAAAAAAAAAACCAAAAACACCCAACAAAAAACCCTGGTGACTTAATAAAAAAAGTGTATAATCTGATTAAAAGAAGAGAGGAAAGAAGTTGCCTTCACTAGTTAACATATTTTCTGCAAATGCAAAATTACTGAGTACCAGAATTTTTCAGCTATTCTGAAATTTGGCTACTGCATTACGAATCCTGCCAGTTTCCAAACAAAATATTGTATTACAGTTATTTTGCCAATAGCCTGAACACAATGGAAGAGGGACACCCTTTCTATCATGTTTGTTTCAAATGCCATTATTGCTTCTCATAAAGGACTGTTCTGCATTTCCTTGCTCTTTCTGAAATCCTGCCTTAAAGCACAGTCCTTTATGAGAGGGATTAATAGAATCCATATTCTATAGAGGAATTCACACAAATTTTGCTGAATAACACTTGGATTCTTGTAAAGAAAACAAACCTAACAGCTGAAAAATACATAAACAGACCTGTCTCCTGGCACTTTTGCCAAGTTAAAGCAGAGAGAGCAAAACCAGTAGCAGAAACAACAACACATACCCTGAACTGACTGCACTGCACAATGTTCTCCTGCCTGCCTTTAGTTGAATGGCTGTGAAGTCCCTGAGCTCTGCAGTGCCTAACAGATACACAAAAATTTTTCTGAGGGTCAAGATGGATTAATCTATTTATTTGTATTGAATATTAAGAATGTTCAAATACCAGATTACCTGATTCATTTAGGATACTCCATTTCCATGTCTGGCTGGCCATGGTACTGTGCCCACAGGAAGGGAGAGCTTGCTCTTCCCAGAAGCCCAGTGCAGGGTAAGGGGCAGCAGCCTGGCCCACTGCTCTCAGAGGGTCCTGGAATTTTGTGGCTGGCTGGAGGCAGGGACTGTCAGAGTCTTCATTACAATTCTTCCTGCACAGCAGTGGGGGTCAGACATCATGTCAGCTCCATTTCTCTTACACTAGTAGGATTAATTTAGCATTGCCCTGCTTGAATTCTAGATATTTGGTTACTGTCCCAGTCTCAGCTTCATTTAGACTGCTAGATAATTCTGTTTCATCAGAATGATATAGGACAGAAGAAATTATAGAGAATTGCAAATATTATATGCACTATAAAAGTCCCATGTAGTATAAAGTACAATTATTAGCTGTTATAGAAAGCAGAAATCTATATTTTCCCAGCACATTTAGCATATTCCACAAGTGGCTGACATACCATAAGAACCCAGCATCTTTCATCTTTCTAGCAGTGGATTAAAGCTGAGTGGAGCAAAGCAAGTCAGGACATAGATTTAGATGTCCAGCAGGTGAGAGACTTAATACTTAGAAAACAGAGGGGGCTCTTAATGACACTTGTGACATCATCATAGAGAATTTTGTACTTGAGGCTTCTCAGTCTCTGTCACTCCCACCAGCCACTCCTGTAGTCTCACACCAGTCTAAATGCAAAAAGCTTAACTTTTATCTGGTACATTGCCAAGTGTATCTTGGTGCAGAGATAGTTCATTTCAAAGCTCCATCCATCAGTTAGTCCAGAGTTAGAGTTTGGCTCTGGTTTAGGTATCCTTAAACTGACAAATTTGAGATCATCAGTCATAGAAATTGGAGACCATCATGGCATAAGTCAAGAACAAGCCATCAGAATTGTTATTATTAACAATAATCCTTATTGTTAAGGATTAAACCCTTAACCTTCATTTTCCAGTTTAAGTTTGGTAGGGAGTGAATAAGAACAATTTTAAGTTTGGATATTCAGCTTTATGAACAAAAAATAGTAGTAAATTTTGCGTGTATGAATATTCTGAGCTTTCTTGTATGAGAATAAAATGGTCAGCCATCCAGTAACACCAAGACACACCTGAATTCTGGCTAGAATAGTCCTAAAACAACATTCAGTGAGAAAAATACTCTCTTCTTACTAGCTTTTTGGTTAAAAAATCTCACCAGCATGAGCTACATTAATGTTACTTTTATGTGTGCTCCTTGTTCAGCTTTTCTTTTTTTAACTTACTGATGCATCTGAACAGTGTGTGAAATATTTTATCTTTGACTTTTCTTGGGGTTTTTTATTAAGCTAAGGAAAAATGCTGTAGTTGTGCCATTTGGAGGCGAATATGGCACAAAAATCACTTTCTTAGGAAAAAAGCTTTATGTAGGTAGGTTATATCATGAGTGACAGGTGCTTTAAATAACGTCTCTAGATTGAACATAACTTGCATTAACTTCCATATACATATTTCTCAATGGTTTTAACCTAACCTCTTCTCTGTAAGAGCTACATTGAAGTCTGTAGAAAAAGACTACCTGTACAAGTTTCAGAAAATTTGGAATCTAAACCAAACAGGATTCTAAATTTTTGGAATAAATGGTTTAACAATGTAGAAGTTGTTCAAATTTTAAACTTCTTGATTTTTTAAAAAAAGTGTACTAGAAAGTATAAATTACAAAAAAGGAAATTAATCATTCCATGCTTCTGTGCATCAGTTCAGGTTTGAAGATGTTCCCATCCATCCCATTTCACAGACCAAACTGTACTTCAGGGGGAACTTTTCTCTGGATTTAGAAAAGTGAGGGGGTGCCAAATACTAACAGCAATAAAAACCCAGTCTGGGTTATCTTTCAGTTGTCATGTGCAATCACTTGTGGCCTGGATTTAGACTGGTCATTCAAAATCAGAGTTTCTGGGAGTTGCCAGTTGAATTCAATCAGTATCTCAATGCTTGGTTTCCTTCCATAGTAATTCCTAACATCCAAATTAGAAATTTTATGCAATGTCTTGAAGCTGTTTTATGCCCATGTTGTTCAAACTGCAATGCTAACTTTTTTAATTGACAGTCTTTGGTATCTTCTATACTAGTGTGCAGATTCTAAAATCTAAATTTATGAAATGCAGATTATAATAGCAAGAAAATAGGCCCTCCATGAAGATGGTACATTTATTTTTTGTTGGACTCTTCACCTACCATCACAAGTTTTCCATTCTCTGTTTCTTTTTCATCTAGTTTCATCATCCTGGTGCCACCTCTCTGTGCTGTTTTGTTCTTTCTCCTTTTACTCTGGGCCATTTAATTTGTACTTTTCTCCAGGTCTTTGAAATAAAGTGAGGAATAGATCATTCCACAAACATTTTTTTTTCCTGTTGCTGCTGTCCCCCGAAGCACAGTTGCCCCCATATCTGTTCCTTCCTGTTCTAGATGTGCCTTCAGCCAAAATGGCAGCAGTACAGGACAGCACATGTATAGCCCCCTATAGCTTGTTCCAGCTTGTTCCCAACTGGATGGTTTGGACTTTTCCAAGTTGGTAGGGCCATTTCCTTCAGGGCTTCCCTTTAGTTCTGATGCCTACCCCATCGCAGCAAGGCATTCCCCTTCATGCCCTCGCTCTCTTGCAGAACTGATGAGCTCTGCTCTTCCTAGTCCTGTGTCAGCAAACACCACTGCAGAGGGACATGCCTGCAGCAAGGGGTCCTTCTGCTCCCATCCTCCAGGTTACTGTTGTCTGATGATTGTCCTTGCTCTGTATTATGGCCAAAAAGGAGGTACATATTAGACATCAAACCCGAAAGAGGACCGCTACGGTTCAGCTGCAGTCGTGCAATCAGGAGCAGAATCTGACCCATGTTAAACACTGGGCATGGCCTCATGCAGAAACTGGTGTTCACAGTGTTCCTGTGTGCAGCTCTATATGTCACTACTCTGAAATCAAAAAATTGTGGCATATCCTTCTTATCTAATTCACCTATTTTGTTCCCTCTTTGTAGAAGAACTTGTGAAAAATGTTGGTGAACAGGAAAAAGACCAAAGCAGAAATTCCACAGATGCACAGTTACAGGAAGAGGCAACAAGGACACAAAATGAGAGTAGTCAGGGGAGTGATGGTACAGCCTGTCCTCCCAGATCCATCGTCCTACAAGTAGTCTCTTTCGACACTCCTCTGAGTGATGAATCCAGCTCAGAAAAGTGCACTAAGTCTGATCCGAACCAGAAAGATCTCAGCGATGCCCAGCAAGAGACCCAGAATACAGACCCACTGAATGGTAATGCTTCATCACAGAGCACAAGCCAGTCTAATGAAGCTGTCCAGGGTGAAGCTGCGGCAGTGTCTGGTATCTCCCTGTCAAACATCAACAGCAATGTAAAATATTGAAATAAGGTGTTGGACAAACCACCAGCATAGGACAGTTTCTTCAGGCCTGTGTAAAAGGGGTAGTATCCTAAAACAAAAAATAGAAGCATATAAACAAATATCAACTTCTTGATATCAGCTATTTGGGATCTACTAGGAAATTCTTTAGAGAATATACTTCAGCTGAACTTGAAGAATGGTTTTAGAATAATTTAAAGATATATTTTTACAATTAAATAGTCATCTGTTACTGGAGAATAAGGTAAACTTTCAGAACAGAACTATCTAATATTTTCTTTTTGAATAAGTAATTACACTATTAATATTTGTTCTCCTTAGTTTGGGTACCTAATAGGATTTTGTTAACCACATCCTTTGTACCAAACATAGTGTGAATCTAAGAGTTAAGCTTAAGTAGATGGAATTTTCCAACTGTAGCTGTCGTGGGACTGTGTCATTCACTTGATCAGGAAGATCAGTCTCTTGGCTGTAGCTGCTGGACAAATGGAACAGCCAGAAAATCGCTAAAATGTCAGAATATGTTTTTAGAGTGTAAGTATTTTATCACAAGATGACCATGTCTAGTATCTGGAGAGTTCAACACAGTATCAAGGGCAGCATGCCTGATCAATGAGGAATAGATGTTATCAAAGGAAGAGGAAGACATTGTACATCTTCATTTTATTTTCCAAGTTTGCTTATAGTTAGAGTAAGCTTTGAGCTGTTAGGGTAATAAGAATAATTAAGGATATAATGACACTTCTTTTCCTCACTTTTACTTAAAATATGAAACTCATTAATGCTTTAATGACAGTAAGCCTTGCAATATTGTGCCAGAAGTATGGCATTGTCTGAGCAGCAACATTGAAGTGCTTATAATGGTTAGCTTAGACATGAGTATATGACTTGGCATATTTCTCAAAAAACCTTTTTATGAAGAACTCCCACTTACTCTAGATTTCCACATTACATGGCTCCATGCTTTTATTGTTGACAGGTTTTTTTCCATCAGAAATAACAGATGGTTAATTTAGGGCCCTAAATCAAAATATTTACACTAAAATTACTTTCACAGCATTTGAAGTTGTCTAATAACTGACATTTTAGCTTTTGACATGTATTTTTTACAACAGGTTTCTATTAAAACTCAAAATTTGAGTGCCTTAGAGAAGCCCCCATCTCCTAGATGTGGAATGCTGTAGGAAAAGCTGCATCTTTTATCTTTCAGACTTGGCAGAAGGCAGTTGTGGTGTAGCTGTACTTTTGGGTCTTCAGATGGCTGACCAACAAAAATAATGTTTGAGAGATACAACCCAGCATGCAGTTAGTTGCCATGTCAATCTTTGCATTCTAGCTTTCCAATAAGAACAGCGATTTCTTATTTTATAAAATGCTAATCTCATTTGTTTTCTAAGGTAGAAAACAAATGAGATTAGAGAATGCATTGTACTTTGAAACTTCAAACTGCAAAATTTATTAAATAGGTAAGAAACCATTAGGTTTTTAATAGTGCTTTTGCACCTTTGTTGATGTCCAGTGGATCCAGACAGGACTCTTTTAACCAGGGACAGACATTTTCAATGGAATGCTGCTTCAAGCAAGCAGAAGGTAGCAAATGCATGACCTTTCCCTGTTTCACAAATTAGACTTATTTGAGTATTCTAAGAGAGCCCATACATCTGTCAGGACACTCTTCATGTTTCTTCTAGACTTCTCTACTTCTGTAGTTTCTGTACTGAGGATGGGGGGCTGGAAGGCTAAGGGGATGCCCAGAGGGCTTGCTGACACCCAGGATGGACAAGTGAGCACCTGCAGGAGCTAGGGCTGGGAGGGTGAGATAGAAAGGGAAAAGAAAAGTAGCATGGGTATTCAAGCTATTGAAGTTTCATATGTTAGCTGTCATTATTCTGTCTTTTATAAAAAGCAGAAAATCCAGTTGTTTTCTGTGATTCAATTATAGCAGCTGGGGAACACTGGAACATGGTGTGTGTGAATTCTTGGGAACTGTCAATGAATGTCTGGATGTGCTATGGTGAGGGGGTTCCCCATTTAAAAAAATTTAAAAGGGGTTCTTTTCTGCTTTTTGTGTCACATCTCATTCTAGGTGTAGTTCTTGTAGACCTTCACATTTTAGTGACAGGAGTAATTCTGCCCTGGGTCCAGGTTGGTGCAAAGGGAAGACTGGAGGGTCACTGTTACAACTACTGCAGTTGAGACTGAATGTTGTTTTTCTCCACAATACCTTTTTTCCTTTCCATCATCTCACTTTCATTTAATTGAATGGTACAAGATTAAATGAAACTATTATAAGGTGATTTTTTAAGTGATGATTTTCCTTTTCTCCTGAGTGATTTATTAATTAGAACATTGATTTTAAAAACTGCTTATGTTTAATTAAACGACTCCACATTTCAATGATTTATAAATGCTAATTGGCAAACTTAACTCCTCACTCGTAATGATAGCCACATTAATCCTTAATATCAAAATGCAAGGGAGATAATAAATCTGTGATAAAAAAGATTGCCAGTAGCTTCACTCTGTATGACAGGAGAGGACTGCCCAGTCCCATCAAGTGTGCAGCACATTCCACATCACCAGCAGTCAGTCAGTGAGAGCCTCTGGAGAACAGCCAGGTTAAAGAGCAGTGGGCAGATCCACACCAACCATGTGCCAGTTTGATTTATGGTGCTGCAGGTGGCATCGGGATCACCTGTGCCGTGCCAATGCCTGGTGACTGCTCAGTGCAGCGGCGGCCCCGTGGAGCTGAGCGAGCGTGGAGCCCTCTGTGTCCCAGCAGAACAGGAGCAGATTGCTGTGCTGCCTGCCTCCTTAGTGCTCCTGGGGCAAACCAGGATCCTGGGACTAAGGGAAGGCATCCTTGTCCAGGCATGGGATAAGGATGGAAGGAATGTTAGATTAAAAATGCAAATAATGTGTTTATAAAAAAAGATAGGGTTTAGAAGATAACAGCCATTAGCAACCTCCTTTTTTTTATCATGTAAAAAAACTTGATGCACAAACAGAAAGCTATATATGCCTTAGAAGTTACTGTTTAGTTTTTTTGAAATTTATACCACAATATAATAAAGATATTAAGCTATTAGGGGACCTTCCAGAGGAGGTCACAGGATGGGAAGGGTCTAGAGCAGAAGCCATATGAGTAACAGCTGAGGTTACTTGGTCTGTTCAACCTGGAGAAGAAGAGACTGAGGGGAGACCTCACTGGAGCTACAACTTCCTCACAAGGGGAAGAGAAGGGGCAAGCACTGATCTCTTCTGTGGTGACAGTGGCAGGACCTGAGGGAATGGCCTGAAGTTATGTTGGGGAGGTTTTAGGTTGGATACTAGAAAAAGGTTCTTCACCCAGAGAGTGGCTGGGCACCAGAACAGGCTCCCCGGGGCAGTGGTCACAGCACCAAGGCTGACAGAGTTCAAGAAGCATTTGGATAAGGCTTTCAGGTACAGGGTGTGATTCTCGGCAACGGTGCTGAGTGAGACCAGGAGCTGGATGTGATGATCCTTGGGGGTCCTTTTAAACTTGGCATATTTTGTGATTCCATTAATTGTTTTGTTTTAAGACTTCCAAAAACTCAAGTGTCAAATTTAAAATCAAGGTGTTTAGATAAACAGCTTTTGCTTTCATACTTCTTCCCACCTCCTATTTTTTTTTGTTTGTTTTTATGGATAATAATGCTAATAAAGTTTTGCTAAATCCCTCGAAAAAGAGCCACAGGCTGAAAGATCTGTAGACATCCTTGTTCTAATTCTTGTCTAATTAATGTTATTCAAATTTTGAGGCTTTAAAAGCCTTTGAAATATGTGTTTGTTGTGTGAATTCCACCTACATTAAATTGATTGAAAATAAGGGGTGGTGTAGGATGCTGTTTGTGGGAATATGGCCCATCTGCTTGTGTCTGCATTACAGAGTGGGCAGCACACACTCTGCCACCATTCAAGGTAGTGAAACAAATGTGAAATCAGTAGCAATTCTTATTCATTTACAGTGAAGCCATGGCAGATTTGTAGGTACTAATTTTCTTCTTTCTTCATGCTTGTTCTCTTGAGTTTTCTTTCCTCTCTTCCTATTCTCTTTTCTGAACTGTCAGCCTCTTCTTCAACTCGCCATCATCTTTCAATTTTCCTTTCAGATCATGCATCATCTTCTTTCCCTTTCAGTTACTTCTGCCTTTGTTTTCTGGCTTTCAAAAATATTCCCCTCACTATTTTTATAACTTTTAAGCTTCTCCCAGGTCATCTCTTCCACTTTTGAGAGTTCTGTGCTTTTTCTTTCTGACATTGTCCATTCAGTGCTCTTACTGGTGGGATCTCTCTATCAAGTGGATACAACTGAGAAGTTACTATATGTAGTTAGTAAATAATGCTGTGAGTTTGCTACATTGTACCTTGCCGACCATCTCAGTGTATAAATTCCTCAGTGGTACTCATTCAAAGCAGCTGAAGGAATAGTTTAAGTAACAGTTTAATTCTATGACTGTCTATTTGCGATTCATCTTGTATCACTTAGTTTGAAAACTGCTTGTGTTACTCTGTGTCATTTCTCCTCTCTGATTGAATTTAGTTCTTAGAACCTGACACTGGCATCTTTCATTATCTGGGAGGAATTTAGACTCTGATTTGAAAGCATGTGGTAAAGAGAATTTAAACAGCGCTTTGCAGAGGATGAATTTTGACTTTCAATAAGCTGGAACAAAAAAAAATTAACCAAGCCCACTTTATTCACACTCATGTAAAAGTCGTCATAGTTTTGTTTCATACTGTGATCTGTTGCTTCCATTCTATCTTTTGCCTTGTGGATAAACCATAATGATTAGTCAATTCAAGATGATGCTTATTCTGGTGAGAAAGCAATTAAAGGAAGCAGTGACTGAAACCTCATTTTATCCTTAAAATATCTTGAGGAAGTAGATTCTGTCTGTCTGTGGCTGTGCAGATTCTCTTGACCTGGTTAACTTCCTCATTCAGGTTGCCAATCACATTTGTTTATCTTCCAGGTGAGCCTAAACACTGTAAGAAGTCAGAAGATATCGTAAAAGCCACGGAGCAGACAGAAGCACTGGTACAGAACTAGATTTGCTATTTCTTATAAGCTTCTGACATTTCAGGCAGGACAGGTAATTTGGTAATTTCTTTCTATTAATGGGGGGTGTTTTATACCATAAAGACTTGCTTAGTGCTATTCTTAACCTCTTTGTTCCATCCCAGTTGTGCTTATATTAAAAAATGTTGAAATGGGGACACAGAATACCCCACTTTCAATGTTGCCTTTAAAAAAATTCAGTATAAAGAAGGGAAAACCAGTATTTTTAAATCTGAATCCTTAATGTCAGAGTAAATGATCATGTGGTGAATCATCCTCAATTCAAGTGTATGGAATATTGGAAGTAGTAGTATCAGAAATCTCTTGTTTATGAATTTTCATTTGACCTCTGTTGCAGGAGAAAAGAACTCTAGCTGTTCCTACCTCATGATCTCAGAGGCTGTTATCTGTCAACTTGTTCTTGGATCATCCTATTTTTGTGGAGAGTGATTGAACAAAATGTTCAAAAATGTAAAATGTAAAACCTGAGCTGGTAACTCAAGGCACTTAAAAATTCGCAAGATTTCAGTTGTTTTTGTGTTGCTATTTCCTCTTCTATTCTGCTTTCTTAAACTAGCCAAAATAATCTTTTCAGCCAAAGTTGGACCTTGCTTTGTTGCATCACTGGTACCAGACATTTCCAGTTAATCATGAGACATGTGAAAACATGATGTTTGTCATCTGCCTGGGATTGCTGTTACATGTCACTGCTGCTGGCATCCAATGAAAATGGAAAATCAAAATGAAATGTGTTTCTAGATACTTGTTCATGCAATCATGCTGCATGCACCATAAAAGTCCTACTTGTTAGCTTCCTTAAAATATCTGGAAATAAATGTTTGTAGACTGTACAGGGAAGTTGCAAAGTTACGCTGACCAGCCTGCATGAATGAAGATTCTTCCCCACTGCAGTGGCTGCCATATGGACAGAACTGGTGTTGAACAAATTTGAAAATATTTGAAATATTTCTTTAAAATTAATTGAATAGCATCTGGTGTTAAAGATTAAAATATTCTGAATCCTGTAATATTTTGAAAGACAACAGCACTGGTGTCAGCCCTACCTTGAAGCTGGTACTTACTGTTTTGTAGGGTGGAAGAGACAGCAACAGAAATACATGAAAATTGCTTCACTTCAGCAAAATGTTGCGCTGCCTCTCAGACAGAACTGGAAGGTGACACAGAGGCCTTATGTCATGGTTTATCTCAAATGCAAAGGTGACAATATGCATCCAGCAACATCTTTGCTAGAGTTTGTTTCTTTTTGAGGGGCAGCAAAACCAGCAGCACACAGGCAGTTCTCTGCAAGAAGCCTCAGAATGAGCCCTCCAGCCCAAACTGTGCCCGTAAAGAAACTCCATTTTCATCTCTTCTTCCCTTGAGCTGCACATGACCCCTCTTGATTTGTCTGGGTGTCTTACAGAGCTGCAGCCAACCTCATTTCCCTCTGCTGGAACCTGCCAGGAAACTTATAGGCTCCTGTTCAGGTTGTAGGCACTCAGGTGGCTCCAGACGCTGCGCTCCCTGTTCTCCTTTTCGGAACCTGTGGTTATTACCTCACTGAACAAAAAGTCTTTCTAGTCAGCCATGGTCCACTGTGAAGGGGACTTGTGGGGGCAGTGGCACTCTCCTTTGTGCCAAGGGCGATTGACACCTGTGTGCTGTTCATCTGCTGCTTCAGGGATCCAACCAGAGCTCAGCAGGCATCAGGCTGCACCTCAACAAGGGCACGCTTTGTCCAGCTGAAGAAGAAATTACCAAACAATCCCCTTTGCTGACCCTTACATGTCCATACCTGTTGACTGTCTCTTTTCTGACAGCAGAGCAGTCAAAGTTGAGCTGGGAACAGTGTAAGCTCTGAGCCCCGGGACAAGGGCATGCTGAAAGATGGAATTCCTGTCATTGAATATGTAAGCCATATATGTGCTATGCATAAGTAGTATGCATAGTTTTAACTTAAGAAATGTTTGTGCATATAGGATGTAAAAAATAAATTTAAATTGTTTTGCGTATCTGGTCCAAGGCTTGTATTTAGCATGGACAAATTTCTGTACAGTGCCGTTAACGGATGAAATGTTAACAGATGAAATTGTATCATAGATGTTATAACGCAATCAATATTTTTTGCTAAGAGTTAAGAATTTATATATATTCTCTGCTGGTGTTTAAGCAAATTATTAGTAGCCTGGACCGCTCTGTGCACCTTTGCATCCTGTTTTGGGAATGTTGGACTCTTACTTTTCCTTTGTAATAAAATGTAAACCATCTTATGGCTTCTTATTGTCCTTATGACAAGAGAAGAAATTTAATGGTCATATCAGACTTTTTTTAATTGTAAGTTGCCATATGCTGTGGCAGTGAAAAATCTTTTTGATTAAGATCTGAGAAGTCAGAAACTTATTTTAGATAAGTAGATCATCTATAGTTCCCACCAAATTTGAAAAGAACAAAAGACAACTACTATCTTTAAAAACTGGGCCAGTTAGATACTTGCTACTGACTGTTTTTCAACATGATAATTTATGATTCACTGAGACTGAAAGTCTGAAGCAATCAGAATTTAATCTTTATATTGTATTTTCGCTTTCAGACTTTCACCATAGTTGAACTTAAAGGTTTTTTCTGTGTCTCTATCCCGCTGACATTTATTACTCTGCAAGAAGTTTCCCCTGGAAATACAAGCAGAAAATATAACAGGCTCTGCAGAGAACTTGAAGCACCCTGTGGGGCTCTCAGTGCCCTGTTGTCACAGTGAGCACCAAGATCTCCCACTGCAGAAGCTAGAAGGAGCTCCTGGTCTCACAGGAGGTGCTCATTGCCTGCAGATCTCATTCATTAGGATAGAAGAGTGATTTTTCTATAAATAATCCTATTTGCTCATTTGTATTCAGATTTTATCACTGTGGTAGATGTTACTGAAATACAAGAAGAGTCTTTAGTTTTTTGTTAATGCCAGCTGATTCTCTTTCTTTCTTCCTTCCTTCCTTTCTTCTTAGCAAGATTTTGCCTGGACATGACCCAAAGCTTGGTGTGTTGTTTGGATGAGGAGAAATTTTCTTTGATGGAAAAGACCAATAGAGCCAACACATGCTGGTTAAGGCTTTGTGCTGGGTGAAATTTGGGTTCATATGGGAGAAAGGCTTCTTGAGAGAGCCTCTCCCAGAAGAGTAGTTTTATCTCTGAAACCTGTAAGGCTGTGCTACCAAAACACTGCATGGGGCCCTAAGAAATGGTGTTTGTATCTGCATCTCTCCCACAGCATTCTGGGCATGTACCCTGCATCGAGCACACTGATGAGCTGTAGGTATAAATGAGCCCTCAAGAGTTTTATTTTGTACTTTTATCTTGAGATATATGACAGATATATTATGTAATATTGTTATGGGTTATGATCTAGCCAGTATTTTTTAATTTAATTTTCAAGAAGGCAATCTACAACTGTGTGTTTTTATCCTGCTGTATTTGTCCATATTTCCTATGATGATATTCCCAAATAAACCTGATTTGAGGGCAAGGATTGTGAAGCTCCTGAGTGTTAGTTACAAATTGGATTTCCTGGAGCATTTTTGCTCCTTTGTGTATGACTGACTTTGAGAAGTGACAGTGTGTATATATGGTCATTTCCAACCCTCTGACCCATTTGGGACTCCACAATTTTTCCATTACTGTCCCAGTTTGCCACACAAACTCACTCACACCCTCATAGCACATGTGAAAACAATTTCTTTAAGCTAGTCTTGCCTTCTTAGCCCTTATGGCTAAAATAGCCCCCACATGAAGAAAAACATAACCAATAAAATATTTTTTACACAAAAAAATTCATACTGTGGTTGAAATTGAAGAAGCCACTGGTACTGTACTTGTTAGCAACAGTTCTTCAGGAAGGATATGACTTTGAGAGATACCTCCATGGCATGGTGTAAATTTTATAATCCAAGTTCAGTGTAAATGGAAATAAAGAGGACCCCTTTCTACTTGGATTGAAAATGAATGGAAAGAATCCCATAGGCTCAAACATGTATCAAATCCTAACTAGGTACATGATGAAAATAAATCAAGACAACTACTTTATACCACGTTCTTTGCAGTTCCTCTTTTCCAGGTGCCATCTGAGCTACATGCATGAAGGCCCTTCTTCTTGCAGAGATGCCAGAAGTCAAACAAGCCACTACTGTGATGAAAATGCTTTCAAATTAACAAATCAAGATCACTAGGGGTAAGTGTCTAAAATGTGTATTTTGAACAGACTATACAGTTATTGTATGAGAAAGAGGAAAATGTAAGTATGACTAACATTCTCCAGCAGCAGATTAGAGATTACTGTGTAGAGTAGTTTAGCAGAAAAAAAAAGGTTGTCTGAAAGGAGAGTACATCCCTTTAAAAGCATTTTTTAAAAAATTGCATCCTTGAAAAACAGTATGGAAAAATGAGTGGAATTGAATTTAATGCTGTGAGTAAAAGAAATTGTCCTCTGTCAAACACTGTGCAAACATTTAGGCGACTTCCCTGGAATAATTTTACTTTCCTGGTCATTAAAGTATTTAATGGGTCTTCAGAGACTCCTTTTCCATGTCCCAGGGCAAACATTCAAAAGTTTTATCAAACTGTGAATATCTCAGTTTTCCCCCAGGAACAAGAAAGAAAGTCATAAACATGGAGTTATAAATGGAAAAAAATTTCTTATAAAAAATAGGGAAAACTCTCTTATAAAACTTTTTGGATGAACTTTGCTGCAAAATACTTTATTTGTGCCTAGGCCAGTCCTTTGCTTGTGGTCTTTGAGTGGAGAATTGCTGGGGAACTTTACATTAGCTGAACTTGTACAGATAATATCTTAATAAAATCAGCTATTCTGAGATTACATTACACATAGTACATGAACTTTAAAGCTATTGAGTTTTATGCATTTGCAACATCCTGTATAGGTCATTATGACAAACCAGAAGTAACAAAGTTGTAGCCAAATAAGGGGGTAAAATATCACAAAGGTAGGTGTAATCTTGGCCTTAAGATGGAATAGTTAAGCAGAATAGAAGTTTCTTCACTTTTTTTTTGTCCTGTAGTTTTAAAGCTGTCTCATCACCACATAGGGCCTAATGCTGGTGCACCTACAAGCAACACTCCTGAACCTGCAGGGACCTACAGTCCCCCTACCTGTGGGACTTGTACCATAATACCATGAATAAACATCAAGTTACATGAAAGTATTGGCTAATTGTTTGTATAAGGCCTGATATGATTATCTCAATCAAATTTCAATGAGCCAAAGGGTCAAATTCACCTATGATGCATTTCCATGAAATCCAAGAGAGATGGTGTCAATATACCAGAAATTAATTTGTTAATTAGATAGTAATTGGTTGTCTCTTGTTTTCTCTGTATTCAGCTGGCTTATAGATTTTGTTTTCTGCAGTGCAGGGTTCTCTGAGTGTCTAATGTCTCTGTACAAAGCACATTTTTAACTTTAGCCCATCTTGAATTCTTTTATTGAAATTGTGCTTCCTTATCTTTGAGACTGCTCGACTTTGAGAGAGAACTGTATTTTTCTTACTTGTCAGAAATGAGCATTCACCTTTATTGTTTGGGGTTCAGCAGTAGTTCACAACTGGAAATAATGGCAGCATATTTGGGTCAACCATTTTAATACATGATGCATCTTTATTTTAGTGTTCCCACCTGGGGAGGACTCCTAATCTGCTAGGCACAAGGTGGTTTGGGGTAGGGCAGGACTGTGACTGCAGCCAAAGTAGGTCTGGAGGACACGTGTGTGGTTTCAAGTAAATAGTAGATACAGGACCATGACTACAGAGTTGATATTTCCAGTAAATTAGAGAATAAAAATGTCATGAGCAATTTAAATATTATTTATAGTTGACCTTCATGTCTGTTTTTAATATTCAATCTGCTGAGTGTTTAAAAAAGCAATTAAAAGTCCCATATAATGTTAAAACCCTTGATAAATGTAATAAACAAATGACATATTCAAAAGAGAGAATCTGTGTCCCATTAGGAGAGAAAAAGAAAGATGAGAGCAACATATGGCAGTATAATTAGAATGATTAGGGAAGCACATCAACAGAATTTATGCTGCAGGGAAAATGTAATAAGAAACCAACACACTTTCCTCACTGCCTTGAAAACTGCAAATATCGCTCTCTGAAAAGGAGAAGATGCAGAAAGGGTCCCTGGCATTTAAAGCTGTAACTTGTGTTCTTCTGTCATTATTAAAGATGCACACAGCCATCTGCAAACCATTTATTTTTTGCAGAGTTCACATTGTCCCATTGCTTTGATTAATAAGGAGCAATATTACACCTCAGCTGCTTTTCAGAAAGATGCTATTTTGGAAACCTAATTAATACTCATTCCACAGTTAGCTTGAGGTGTTCGTTAGTGCCAGATACTGAGTTCTTATTTGTTTCTCATTATGTGGAGAGTATTGCTTCTCAATGCCAGCCTTCTTGTTTTGCATTTTGGAATAACCTTTCGACACTCCTGCTTGCCACAGCCCTCCCTTCAGAAGAGCTAATAACACCTGTCATCATTATTTTCACATGCCTGTTAATGTCTGTTGAAGACATTGTAGGCTATTTACATAGATAGGCTATCCTGCTGCACAGCAAATATTCCTGCTATTTTCTGAACAGTTGGGCCAAAGAGAAAAGCAAAATTTAGAAACTTGGAAATGCAATTAAAATCTCAGTTTACCACTAAGGGTCAGTATATACTAGGCAAATGAATCATTATAAAATTGAAAGTGTGTGTATGGCTTAGCAGAATACCAAATAATTTTTCTGCTCAAATCCCTCCAGATTATTTAATAAAAACCACAAAAAATCTACAGCAGAATATAGACACTGAACTTGTATAAACCCCATCAGCCCACTTTGATGAAACAGCCTGAGGTTTAGCAGAGGGTGCACAGATATCTTGCTTGAGATTTGCTCCCAGTGCTGCTATCCTCACTGGAGGATAAAGGAGAGAATAGGGCAAAGCAGACGGCATTTAGCATCCGCTCAGTTGCCAAGTATAATGCTGTGCCTGAAAAGGTTAAATGTAATTGCACATGTCAGGAATCAACAAAACAACTGAGGCTCTTTCTGGAGCTCACTCTTGCTCTGAGCTGCTATAGAAAAAATAATAAAAAGAATGAAAAAAGAACATCTGTGGGCCTGGATACTAACATGGATGCAATAGGAGAGGAAGAAAGGGGAGTTTGAGGGACAGCATGTTTTAAATGTGCCTTTACATTGTCCCCCCAGGGTTAGTGGACAGACAAAGCCTTATTTTCTGCAGGAATAAGGTCCCTCATGAAAAAAAAAAAAAAAAAAAAAACTTGTCTCAAGAGAAAAGAAATGAGGAGGGGAGCCCTGCACCAAGCAGGACATTTTGTTGTACGGTGCCAGCTGTACAAAAGCAGACCTGCAGCCTGCAGGAGCCCTGCTTGGGTCCCTCCCCAGCCATCACAGGCTACCCAGGCCAGCTCTGGAGAGAGCCACCCAATGCTTCACCTCCTGCAGTAAAAGAAATGTTTTTTTTTAAAGAGTGAAAACCACCACCAGGCTGGCCCTTGATATTACAGGACCTGCAGATGAGCTGGGTGTCCCTTCCTTGCTGCCTACCCAGACCCTGGACACCATGGGGGGCCCTTGTCCAAGCACAGGCAACAGAACCTCTCCTGCAGCCCTGCCTCAGGGTCAGTGCTGGATGTGACACTTTTGGTAAAATAACACCAACAGTGCAAGAACTAATGGTGATTTTTCAGTTTACATTACTGGGGAGAAATAATGGTGCTATGAGAATGCAGTGGGTAAATCCTTGAAGACTTTAGCAGAATTTATAAAGATAATGAAAGAGCAAGAAATCCAGTAATTAAATTGATACCAGGATAATAGAAGTTTTCCTGTACACTCCACATCATAGTTCCCCAAAGGAAAGTATGTTTCAGCCAAAATTTATGGTTTTTCTCAAGCAAAATTCCTCTGACTTCAGTGGAAAGGATACTTTAGAATGAAGTTTTAAATCTTGACTCTTAATATCTACTTAAGTATTATCTGATTTTGTGCCTGGAGGATAAACAACATATACCATTCTGAAAGTCAAATACAGTTCACACTAAATCTGGGTGGGGTTTTGTTCCCCTATTATTTATGAAGTGTAATTATACTCATGTCCAACTGTCAGCCTGAAACAGCATGCTCAGTGATGAATTCTCCAAGCTCCTACCAGGTGCTTTGTGTGTTGCCTTTGAAATGCTGAGATCTCACAGTGTTCAATACCTTGTCCTGATTTCCAGTGTTGTAAATCATGTCCATGCTTTCATTTGCTCACAGGTCCTAGACAGTTCTCATCTGCAGCCTGTGGGTACTAATAACCAGAAAAAGCCATTAATATCCAAAGTGCTTTATTAGCTAGCAGCACAGAGAGATGGTGTGAGGTTAAACACCAACGGGGCAGCTTAGGAGTATTGTGGCAATGAGCAGTTTTGTGAAGAGCCTGGTGCTGTGAGCAAGCAAAGCCATGGCAGAGCTGGGACCAGAGCCCAGCTCTTCTTGCTGCCATTCCACACCAGACCTGGGGCCATTCAAACAGTTCCTGAAGGGTCATTTCCTTATTTTTGTTGTTTGGGACATAAACAGCTCTCAGTCCTGTAAGTCCTGTAGCGGCTCCTGTATAATTGCAGAATCCTTCTTTAGTCCTTCTTGCACACCCTTGCTGAGCTGGAATCGTGGATCCTGTCTGCAGTGTTTCTACAGAAAATGGAACCAAAGAGGGCAGGATACAGAGACACAGAGGGAGGGAAAAAATGGCTCTTAAATATAAAGAAACACTAGTCAACAGATCCTGTTCCCAGCAGGTCTTTGTGGAAGACCTCGGATTGTGAAATCAGTGAAATCACCATGCAAGGCATTGACAAAAGGCTCTGTGTTTTCTTATATTTAATATATTTTGTTTGAGTTTTTTTGCTAGCTCAACCCTTTAAAAGAGACTTGCATGAGTGGAATGTTAAAGTGAGGATAAAACTTTTGTATCAAAGTCAAACAGTTAATACAAAATGACAGTGAATTAATTTAAAAATCTGCCATTGATTGAAAAATTGAAGTAATCTGTTAAGTGTGACTTTGAAGAAACATTTTTTTTTTTCCTTCTCCACCTTATTCCATTTTATGCCATAGAGTTTTTGTAGTCCAAAAAATAAAAAGGATGTTATGAGCCATGCTGACTTCAGCCAAAACCCTGGGACTCATTCACAAGGGGAATTTGTGCAGGTTGCAGTGCTGTCACTCACTGGCTCAGACTGAGCCATATGCAGGGTAGGAAGGCTGTCACCTGTCCTGTCTGCAGGTGACAAAGGGGGATGTGGCACTTCCCATGGCTCAGCTGGGGCTGGGACCCTGCTCCCAGGCCTTGCACACACCTGTCCCCCACTGAAAGGTGTTTTACTGCCTCCAGATAACAGTGATCTTGTGTAGAGAGAAATCATTTTGGCTGCTGTGACAAGGCAGCCTCAGACCAAAAGCAAGGCAAGTATTTCAGTGTCCCATATCCAGGGAATAGAGGGAAGAGTGTCTTTGCATCGTTCTCCAGACAGAGTCACCTCTGCTTGGTTTCCTTTTTTCTATCCACATCACTGCAAGTAACTCTACCAACAAGGTTAAAAACTGTCCTTAACCGAAGGGATCATTTTATGTGAACATTTCCCTGTAGCAAGACAAAGCCTCTGTACAAGAGACAATCTTGTCTAAATTAATGTATTATTTATTTTGTACCTTTTAAATCACTTTTATTTACAACAAGCCTTAGATACAGCTCACACGCAGTAGTTAAGCTCTGGCAGTACTGACGTCAGGGAGCTAACACATTTGCAAATGACATGTCTAAGTCATAGAAAATAAAAGAAAAAAAATGACTTTAAAATAAGAGTTTTGTCTCGGAGAAGAAGGGCCCCAGGACACGTGTGCAGTGCCTGCAGAACCCCCGGGCGGGGCAGGACACGGAGGGGCCGAGGGCAGGGCAGGGGCTCCGGGCTCGGGGCAGCTCCGCGCTGGCTAATGGCCCCACTCCTCTTCCCGCTCGCCAAGTCCCTCTTCTTCTTCTGGAAACACTGACTCACTCTGACTCTTCAGATGCTTAATCCCTGAAAATACAGAAGTCATGGTTAAGGTTGTATTTGGCTTGCATCAGGTATTTTTTTTTTTTTGTGGAGGAAGAAACAGAAAACCAAAATAAGGGCAAGTTTAATGCTCATATTTGCTCCTTTTTTCACAAATGTCTTAGTTCAAGTCATATGATGGTGTATTTTCAGCAGAGGTATTCTCTTCCTTGAATAAAGGTTCTGAACAGTATTTGCTTCTTTTTTCTTTGGTAAGTCTTGGTCAAGTTTGTGTTGAACATGATTGCAGAGCTGTCCTGAGCCAAAGAGAGCCTGGCAGAGGCTCTGTCCTGACAGAGAGGAGACTGCTGGCACCAAAGCTGTGACAGCACTGGATAGGTTCTTACAGGGAGAATGTGTTCTTTTGACCTCCAAATACCACGAGGGGCTGGATGAAAAGGGTAAATACCTATCACAGGATATTTGGAAGTTCAAATATCCTGGTTTTTGTTATATCAAGTTTTTCATTTGAGGGAAGTTATGAAGTACCTACTGCTGGCTGGTATCACCCAACAAGTGAAGTGGAGTTTATGAAAATGAAGCAAATTACAGATATTTCCCTGTCTCATGTTCAGTACAAGGAAGCAGACTTCAATGAATGGGCTTAATCCCATTTTAACTCCACCTCGGTGTAATAGAATTCGATCTGGAAAAGGAAGCAACATCAAGATAAAAAGATGGCAGAGATGCCAGACAGGAAGAGTTGTTATTTTCAAAAAACCTAAAGAGCAAATGTGCAAGATTAGTCTTGGGGTTCCTCAGTTTATTACAAACAAACTGGGAATATAACTATTGATCAAAAATGCATGATTTGAACAAATTGTCAGCCTGAGTTAGGCTATTTTCTGATGCCATTACTGTCATTGCATAAAATGATTTTTTATTTCATTAAAGATCATACATAGTTCTAGTAACCATCCCTAACTGTTAGGAAAAATGCTTCCCTTTTGTATCACTTCCTGTCTGTGATGAGGAGAAATGACACCCCAGCTGCTTCATATAATCACTGCTAGACAATCAAACACCCCAATGTACACCCTGCAAGTCACAGCACTTGTAGGGGCACATTTTTCAAAAAGGGGTTCACCCTTGAGGGGTGAGGGCAAGATCCTCATTACTGTTAATTGTAAGTAAAAAGAATTGATGAGGGTGTACGTCCAAGAGCTTTGGCCCCAGTGTCTCTTCATCTGGAAGTTCCTACACCTCACTGTTTATGTCCACATCACTCCAAAACACAGGATAGATTTTTTCCAAATATATCACTTGAAAAAAAAATCTCAGCATACGTTATTCCAGTTCCACAAAGTTACAAGTAGCTGAAAACAGTATTTTACAATGGCTGTACAACAACCAGCTCTAGTTCTAACAGGAGCCCATCACTCTCTGCTGGGCTCTGGGCTCCTCTCTCTCTTTTCTTCCACACAAATGACAGCACGCAGTCTCCTGGGAAAACACTGTTCTGACACAAACCAAGAAAATACATTAATGCTCCAAAGACACAATTCTTGTGAGTGTGCCCTGCAATAATCCAGCCATTTCCAATTAAGAGCTGTGATACATGAAACTGCTCAGCTACTACCAAGCCCTTAGCAGCTCCTCTTTAGCAACACCCTTTAGTAAGACAAACACTTTGAATTTGATTTCACCTAGCTACAGGTTACTGGACATTTGTTTCCAAACTATGTTGTGTTTTTAAGGTAAATTTGTCTGCTGTTGTTTCCTCTGCACTTACAGAGCCATTTCTTGCACAATTCACAGTACTCATCTAACAGCTGCTGTTCAGTACTTCTGTCAGGAATTGCTGGAGCCAGAGTGAATAATTTTTTTAGGGAGCTTTTCAAAGACGAGAAGGGCAGAGTTATGGACAGAAAAGAAGGCATGTCATACATGGTATGACGAAACCACGGAACTGTAGTTTTTGTAGGAGTGAAGACTTGTGGCTCTGTGGTTTAATTGCAATATTAAATATGAAAATTGTAGGAAATGGAGAGAAATTACATCACTGAGCATTACCCATTGATTTTTGCATGGCAAGTAGCTATTGATCTTATTTAATGATTTTTTCATAAGCTCCATTCTGCAGCCTGCTTTCACCTCTGCCAGTCATTTTATGCTACAGTGTCCCTTGGAAGTTTCCTTCTCTGACCAGTAAGTGCCCAAGACTTCATATGCTTATATATAAGCCTCAAGATGTTCTCACAGCATCAGGTTGTCAGAATGAACTGACCCTTGGTGTGGCATTATGAAATAAGATGCTCATCTACACAATGGAATAAATTAGTGTGAATTGACATAGAGGAAATGAAATTCCTGTCAGTAACATATGAACATGTATGACAGGAAGTGCGGGTAACTGCCCTGAAAAGATACATTTCCTGCACAAAGCTGCAGACTTTTACAGTGCAAAAAATGGCCTGGAGTAATAAAAATACTTAGTTAAATTTACAGCAACCATACTCCTGGATTAAAAGCATATCTAGCCACATAACACTGCAGTAGCCCTCCGTGGCTGCCAAGGGTGGTCAGAAGGCAGTGGAGCTGGGCAGGTGCACACTGGCACTCTCAGCCACAGCTCCAGAGCAGAGGCTGGCACAGTGGCTCTCCAGCGTGGCTCCAGTGGGGTTATTCAGGCTGTGCCCTGCCCTTTGTCAATATGAACCCTGTGACAAGCAGGCAGTGAGGTGAAGCTCTACCCACAGAGCTGGATCAGTTCAGCATCTTTGCTTAGCAATATCTGAATTGTTTGCTGAAAGGTTACATTCTGTCAGAGACTGAGTAATAATTCATTACTCAGGTCATCTCAGCCATTTTTACAACCACAACTATGGCAGCACTAATTTATGAGAAAGGATATTTCCTTCTCGTATTTCCAATCTTTGTACCAGTGTCACAGCTCATGCCCTCAGCTTTCTCAGCTAGTAACCAAGAAGGACCAAAGTGCTGCAATTTGGGGATTATTTCTGTTCGCTGATTGAACACAGTGTAAAGATGAGCATGAAATACAGACTGTAAGATTTTACTTGTAGCAAAAAGCTAAAAAAAAGCCAGGATATTTTGGAAGAAATTGTTTGTATGTAAGAGCACATCCAAATTAGAAACATCAAGTTACTGACTCCACATAAACTGCACAAACTTTACAGTGTCAGTAGCAAATAGGGAGGAGTGCAAATGCTGATCCATGGAGTCACCCCGTCCCATCAATGTCCCTTTTCCAGGCAGTGAATTTGTGGGAACTCAGTTTCCTGAAGAGCTGTGCCTGCTGCTCCATTTCTCTCACTGGGTGCCCTGCGCTGCTCTGCCCTTTCTTGGGGATGGGGCTCACAGGGTGTCACCCTTCCGCTGTCCCCATGGGCTCCCAATCCCCTCTGCTTCTGATCTCCCAATCCCCTCTGCTTCTGATCTCCCAATCCCCTCTGCAGCTGACCCAGCCCCTGCTTCACAGTGTCACACCTTGACTGGGGCTCTACTCTTCACCTGGGATGTCTGGCAGCAAAAATCCCCTTCCAGACCAAACACTGCCCCTTCTCACCACTCCCTGAAAATGTCTCATACCCACAATGTCTTCACACTCATCCTTATGCTACTTTAAAGCAAAGTGTGTCTGAACACCGCTAAAGCCAGCAGGACAAGAATTGTTTTTCCTCAAAGGGCTTATGTTTCACTGCAGGTAATTTAATACAATTAATGTTGATAAACAAACTCATAATTCCAAGCCAGATTGAGCAGCTATACACAAATATAATTTGAACTGTCAATTCTTTTTAGATGAAGTCACTGTCTCAAAGAATATTTGTAGAATTCTAGATACTTATAAATTATGAATGAGAATGGGACAATTTTGTGTCATTTTTGTAGTCACATCACATCCATGCTGCTTCATCAGCAGCTGTCTTTTAGCTTCTCTCCATCTAACCAAAGCACCAGCTCAGAAAGCTAAGTAGGGTCACAAGATTTGAAACAACCAAGTGTTCCTGAATTAAATATCGCCTGGAAAAAAATTTTAAAAATATTCAAGTAATTAAGGCAGCTCCCCATCCTATTTAACACTTCTTCCTTCACTCTGCTTCACTGCCCAAGGAAGAGTGTTGACATTTACCAAACTCAGGATTGAAGTCTGGTTGGCAGCTTGAATTCCCTAAAGTTTGAAGGGTTATTTAGTTTTACGATTTGGAGCTGATCCTCTCTCTATCAAAAACACATTTCCAGATTTGCAGAAAGCAGTGAAAGGCACAGATAAAACAGGCTCATTTTCAGCGTTTCAGAACTCAAATCACTTAGAAATAATCATGCAAACAGACCTGGCCAAAGAGGATAACAGCCAAATAAAAACATCTAAGCCAGTGCTAAATTAATTGTTTTCTATTTTCCTTAGCAAAAATGAGAATATAAAAAGAAATATCATAGACTCATACCACTAAACAAGAAAAAGGATTATTCTTTTAATGGTACATTCTGGTTTGCATTTACTTGTTAAATAAGTTTAAATTATGTTTCTCTGATGTGTCTTCCTCATAATGTTTTTTTTTCCCAATTCAAGTTTTGATTTAAAATATGCCGACAAAACAAATAAACAAACAGACAGAAAACACAAAACCCAAACAAACAACAAAAACAACCAAACAGGAAAAACCCCTCAAATTAACATCACTAAATCCAGCATCCACAAAGACCACAGGTCTTTGGCTGGGCTGCGTGCAGAGGAAAGCACTTGGGAAGAACCAAATGAAGCTGGCAGGTCTTCCAGGGCATACAGAGGGATGGCCCCTGCAGTTACAGGAGGGACCAGCAGCTGCATCAGGTCAGGGGCAACTTTGGGGCAGCTAACAGCAGCCTGCCTGTACCAAGGAATGTTACACAGAAGGTGATGGTGTCTGGTTGTGAATTGTGAAAAGACTATTTTCTGACTGGACATAAGGAAGAAATTATTCCACTGAGTGTACTTAAGCACTGGTGTGATTTCACAGTGAAAATGTGATGTGTCTCTTCAAGAAGATTTTCAGCACTGAATCAGACAAAGCACTGAACAACCTTGTTAAACTTGGTGCTAATTCTGCTTTATGCATCAGGTTGAGCTATGGACTTTCCCAAGGTTCCTTGCAACCTAAATGACTGTATGATTTTGTGAAATCAAAAAAACTCAGTAAATGCATCTTACAGTTTATGACAATGTATTAACATTAACAGTGTGGGCTACATATTGATACACCTGGGAACTTCAAATGACTCCTTTCTCTGGAAAAGTGATGAAGTGTCTAAGTGCACCAGTCAGACTTATTTCAGGAATGGAATTTTCACTCCTTAAAACCATGGGGCCAGACTAAATCAATATTTCTGTGCTGATTTTGGAAAGCATACAAACTCATAATTATGTGCTCCACTGTGATTATATATATATGTATGTGAGCTACATATGTGGGCTATATATGTGAGCTATATTATATATACATGTATGTGAGCTACATATTTCTCAAAAACAAGGGATGAAAATAACGGGATTAAAGTCAGTGAACCTTGAGCATCTCTTGCATGTGACAGATACACCCATGAGATCCCCAAAATCTCACACAGAAATCACCCCAGGTGTGGGCCAGTGCACGGAACTGCAACAGAAAAATGTAATTCCTGAGAGGGAGGCACAGAGCTGCTCCTCTGCAGATGAGCCCTGGCACTGCTGCTGGAATGGCTCATCTTCCCTTGGGGGCTCAGGGCCCATCATTGTCTCAGTCACTGCCAGGGTGTGGTGCCTGAGGCTGCTGACTGCCACTCCAACTAAAAGAATGTGCTCAGCTGCCTGCAGAAGTAACAGGTTAAAAAACACGCTGTGCTAATAAAACCAAGGCCTGTGCACCCTGCTTCACAAGAAATGCCTTTCTTGCTCAGCTGGGCATCTGCTCAATGGGAGTAACACAGACTCTCTATCCTCCACAAGATGTTTTGCCAGATGTTTCCAGAAACATCTGGTGCTCCCTGGGATGGAATGTGTCAGTGGGAGAGTCCAGAGCCTGTCCCTGCCATGAGCACCACAATCCAGCTCTGACAGGCACAGGACACAGTCTCAGCTCTGCTCTTCCCACCTCCAGCAGAAGTTGAGGACCATCAGAACCTGCAGGAGCAGTTGCAGAAACCTCCTTTGACAGAAGCTGAATAATTATTAAAAACTTTTCTTCTCTGTGATGACTTTCAGTTCAACAGAATACAGCTTCACTAGCCTTCATTCTCGGCACTTTCTGCTTCACAGAAGTTTAGAAAAATACAGTTTCATCATCTTCAAATGTTCACTGTCGGGTACACACCAGCTACACTGCCTGATTTATTCAAATGCAAGAAATACATGTCTTTTCTTCTTTCTGCCCCGTTTGGAGAAGATATCAGAAACACAGCTGTCATTACTGGCCATGGAGAAAGTCAAATCTTAGCCATGCACACACATCTCCTAGGCATTTTGACTTTCTTGATCAAAAAAATTTGGTTTTTTGACTGGAAAGAAATTAAATCCTACTATATATTTTTTTTTCTTTTTTTTTAAACAGCTGAAATGCAGGAGGGCATATATTCCATACAGGAGCAGAACAGTAACAAAAATGCTATAGTTTCCCAAAAACCTATTTTGAGCTTTCTCTTGTTTCCTCTTTGCATAAATGACCCGTTATCTCTCTCCTTCATCTGTACAATCAGTTCCTGAAACCTTTAATACATTTTTACTTAATTGAGTGATTTAGATAAGCTCTACTTGCATACAAGTCAGAGTTCAGTGTTTAAGCTTTCATTAGTAACTCCCAAAAACCATTAACCCTATCCCTAACCCTACCTGCCTCCCCTTCTTCTCTCTCTACCATTCAGCTCACCAAAAATGATGCTTACTGGTTCCACCTTATCAGCCCTTTCTGCCCCCACCCTCCATTCCCTTTGATCCAGCTGCCCTTGGACCCAGTCTCAGCATTCTGGCCAAGTCCCAGTGACCTCCTCTGTCCTTTCCAGCTTGCTGATATCTTTGCCTCTGACAATTTTTGCCTTGGTTCTCCTTCCCTGTGGTTCTCCTGCTGTTGTAATGCCTTTCTACTTGCCATTCTCTGAGCCATTTTCCTTTCTGTCCAAATTAAAACTCTAGAGTGCGTCTTCTATGCAAGCTCATGGAAGTCTAAGACAGCACCTCAAATGGTCAAAATCAAGCTCTTGATCTGAAGTCCTGTCCAAAACATTCATCCACCATGAACTGTCATTCTTTACTGGTATTTAGGCTTACACATTTCTGATTTCTCTTCTCTAGATCCCCATATCCAATTGTCATCTGAGTCTTGCATGGTTTTTCTTGCTTAATGTGTCCCATATATCCAGACTTTGAAACTCTCCTTTTTCTGGGATCTTCACTGCTACCACATCTACTTCTCCAAGCTTTATAAATGTACCTTTTCTCCTGACACTACTTTCCCCCTTGAGTTCGCTCCACTGATTCCCTCCAAAATATTTCAGACTAATGGTGGCTATTTATGCTTTCAAGGAAAATTAAATTTCTTCATATATTATGGGCATCCTCTGTACTCACATCAGGAAATGATACAGCTTTTCTTCTCAAGTTGCTAGGCTTTTAGGTTAGCATTTTTGTTCCTTCTTCTAAGTTCTGGAGAGATAAAAATATCTCCCTCTATGGCTATATCCAAATCCTCAAAGTTCTCAGTTTTGGAATTTCAGAAACACCCTGAGAACATTTTTGTTGCCAGCCTGCTGAGACAAAGGCTGTTGCTTTCCTCCCTAACATTCTCTATCCGTTCCCGGGCTGGATTGCTACACCCTAGCTGGAAGTTCCCTGGTGCAACAACCAACTTCTGTTAAATGTTTGAACAAGGTTTATGTGGCATGGCCTGAATTCCTGGTGTGGGCTCCTGGATGCTTCATTAACCTCAGTACCAAATGACAAGAATTGTATACAGCCATCAGTGGATGATTACTGAGTATGAACAAAGAGCCAGACAATGGCTGATGTTTGTATGCAAACACAAGATGCATTTTTCGCATCTTTTCTTGTGTTTCTTCATGCCTATCCAGTAGAATGGCTTCAGTCTGACAAGCTGGCAGCTATTATTTAATCTGTGGATGCTCAGGTTCAATAATCAAACCAGATGACCTGTGGCAGGAGGTTAATCCTGCTTCCAAGCAGATCTGACAAGAGCCCAGCCTGTGTGTCCCAAGGCTGCCACTCTCTTGGGTGGTCTCTAAGCTACTGGCAGTTCAAAGAGTATCAAAAAGTTATCTATGACATGACAGCAATAAAACACAACAAAACACACAGTCCCAGGCCTTGGCTACTCCCATGTGTGTGAGTAAGTAAACAGAAAAAACACGAGGGAGGGAAGACAAAATAAAAATAAAGGGATGTGGAAAATTTTGCTTTATAGATGTCGGTAACTGTGAACAGTCTGCTTGATACAGCCTTTGAAAGTTTTCTAAAATTTGGGTTGCTCTTAGTGGAGAAAGACTAAAAAATGAGGCACTGTGCAAGAGTCTCAAGGGACTCTGAGTGGTACCCACGCCTGTGGATTTCTGTTAAGCAAGGTTTTACAGAAGATTGATAACCAACATGCAAGGGTGGCCCTTAATCCTGTGGCCAGTGAGTTTGAACATAACCAGGTCTTTTCTTTGTTACACAGACCTTGGTCTCACTCCTCCAGAAATTAATGAGATTTTTCTCTTACTATTGTTAAAGAAAGAAGAGTCAACATAAAGAAAGAGTCATTGATGTTAAGCTCCAGTTATAAAGACAAAACCCCAGCTACTGTTTATTTGCAATAATTTGTGTAAAATACTGTAAATTGCTGTTGTACATGGCATTAAGTTTGAGATATGAGATAAACGAGTTGGTACAAAAAGTAGGTGCACTAGACATTCTCAAACTCCTGTTTAGATTAGCCTAGAAAAAGCAAAGTCAGGCTGTCACTCTGTGATTTACCATTGATATAAGAGGTAAATCAACATTCAAACACCAGCAGATATGGGGGACCTCCAACATTTAGGATGAAAAGAATGCACCAATGTGGCAGTTTAAACTAGGCTGACATTATAGCAATATAGAAATAATAATAACAAAAAAACCCTCCATGTGTTGTATTATTTTACACCTCAGCTCAAAATGAGGAGAAAAAAATTCTCATGTGTGTTGTGATTATGAGACCAAGATATTATTCAGCCTTGCAAGTTCATTTACTTTTTTTTCCTCTCTCTAATATGCATGACTAAACCAAAACAAATGATCGGAAGCACTGGCAAATATGACAGGTTTATGTAGGTCACATATCTGATCTGGAGCAGATCAGATCATCAGCATATTCAGCAGGTCACCATGGCCCTGTAGAGGTTTGTGAATGATCATTTAGAAACACAGCAACAAAGTATGACTAATTTTCTAAATGTCTGCTGGCTGCTGCTAACTTCTCTTAGCTCAAGTCATACAATCCTCAGTCGTCATGGTGAGCCTTTTAAATGACAAATGTTGAGGCTCATTTGAGGCTACTTTCAGTCAAAAGGCTCACTGTTATACTATCACAATGAAGACTGTATGAGGGCAGCAAAAATCATGTTGCAAATGTCTGGCTACTCTCCAGTTTGTTCTCTGAGACATCGCTTTCCACTTTCCATGTTTCCCTCTCAGAATGGCTTGAAGCAGCACTGGCTCCTTAAGAGTCACGTGAAGGAGCTTCTTGCACAGAAAGGCTTTTGTTGGCCCTCCACAGGCTGGCCAGAACATGCACTGGAGAGAGGGGTCAGCTTTGCCATGGCTGAAGGGACTGCATCTCCCACGTACAGCAGCCTAAAGAGTAAACAGAAGTTTTTGTTGCCCCAGGCAACTTCTCCTGGTATGGAAACATCTTGTTCTGCTGGTCCTTCCTTCCCTTGCTGGCCCTCAGACTGCAGAAGGCAGCCAGTCTTCAGAGCTGGGGTGAAGAGCAGAAGCTCCTGCAATCAGCCAGCAAGTGGGTTACTTTACCCTTTGGAAAACCAGAAAATATTAATTAGCCGATTCTGTCAAGGATGGCTCTTGGTCAAATATCCCAAAAACTTGATTAGAAAAACAGGCAAAGGTGGCTTCCACAGCAGCAATGAATCCAGGCAGCACTGCAAGGCTCTCCTTCCCATGGCTCCTGTGCTGCCCTGACCAGGCATCTGGGGCCAGCACTCAGGAGAGGATTACAACTTTTCAGATGACACTTTTCCATCCCAATTTTTCACAGCTAAAAGACAGGCTTAGAACTGCTGGTAAGTGTGCTTGAATTCAACCAATGCAAGCAGACTCTCAAAGGTGCTGTGCTTTGATGGCTCCTGGGAAGCTTGTTAGATGGTCAGAATCTCCTCTGAAGAAGCACTTCTCTGGAAGCTGAATCTTACTGGGCAATGTGTTTGTTTGCTGGAATTGCTAAGCCCTCACTTTTAACATCAGCACCACGTTCAGTCAGGCAGCTGTCTGCCTGAGAGTCAAAACCATAGGACTGGCAGAATTGTTCCCTTATGTCGAAGGATTACAGTAATTCCACCAAATAAAAGGCCACATTTTCAAACCTCTAATCAGCTGCTCCATAATAACAGAAGTCAAAAGCTCTGCTACTGTCACAAATTATGTGTTAGAACTCACTGGCCTTAAAAGTTAGTGAGTAGCATTTTCTTAACACAGCTTCTTTAATTTAAACCATCTTACACTTTCACGGGCAACTTCTGTCATTCTTAGGATTAACCACATGCTTCTCCAGCCTATGTGTCCAGTTGGAGCCACTCTGTAGCCTGACTATCTTAAAATAAGCTGGGAGGCTAAAAGTGGGAAGTAAGTTTTACAGCTAGAAAATCACATCAGCAAAGACTTGGGAAAGCTGATGCTAAAGACAGCTCAGTATTCCAGCTACAGAAGATAAGTCTGTTTAGAGGTAGGGACAAAATTTTAGTTATGTAGGCTGTTATGTACAAAATAAAATAATTATATCACCCTACCTGCTGTAAGTAAATAAGGGAAAAGTTAAGGAGAATTAGATAAATCTTAACTTTTGTAGGAAGTCTTAACTGCTGCGTTCTAAAATATATGCCATTGTTCAACCTCAAATATGGATCAAGTGTAGTATTAGGCTGCAGGGTGTGCTTTATGGCAGAGGTTCAGTTATAAAAATAAGGGTCCTTTCCAGGCCTTGAAATCAGTGAGCATTTACAAAAGCAGAATTTGTCTCTGGGAACAAATGCTTTGTTCACAGCTACTATTCCTTTTACAGAGGATAAAACAAGAGAGTTCTGCTCCCAATATGATAAAAAATTAAATGGCAACTTCTGTGTGAGGAAGTGAATCAAGTGTCATAATTTTATTTCCTCTAATCTGTTCCTGCCAATAGTGGCAACCAAGAACATTTTTCCCTTTTATAATATTTTTTTATTTATTTATTGTGTTCTTAATGGGAAATTTCTGACTGTCTCTCCTGGCCATTTCTCTTACTGCAGCACAGTTATGTCTGTAGATATTCTTGTCCCAAACTCCTGCTGGTGCTGTGCAAACCAGCCTTCAAAGTAAATGCCTAAGCATTTGTAAGGGATTTGCCTTCAACAATTAATTCTTGGGGAAAATGCTGTATTAAAGAAACTGAGCTGAAGGAGTCTGAGGTTTTTGGACCTTACATGGGCTGAGATTGCACCTAGCTGGTCTGTGAGGCTGCACTGTGACAGAAGAGCAGCATGACATTTTATTCATGCTATGTGTTTTAACCTGAAATTAAACGACATCCATTCAAATGGCAATTTTTGTCAAGGTTTAAAAAATATATTGGCTGGCAGAGCTCTTTTCATGGAGGGGAGAAATGGAGCTGTGTGCCTTAGCTCAGGAGCGTGCAGTGAGGGCCGTGAGTGGGGCTGGGACGGCTGGCCCAGAGCAAGGCAAGCCCACTGCTCGCCGCTGTTCTGGCAGCACAGCCAGCACAAGCAAGGTGAAAAAGGAAAATGCCCCTTATCTTCAAATTTCTGAGCAGTAGGAACAAAGCCCAGCAATTTTTCCTGTGATTTGCTTACAGTGATTTGCTCCCCCCAAAACAAAGGGAATGCACTTGTCTGTGATTCCTTGTCCAGCCAGCAGAGAGACTTCCAGGGTTTGATTTTTTTACTAGGCAGTCTGTAACAAGCCCAGGGTAGTTCCATGCCTGACTCGGTTTAAGCAGGATGGATTCATGCCAGAGCACTTTTAAAAATGACAGTAGCAGGCTTCAATAGCTGAATATTTGCACTTCCTTGAAGCCAGGCAATTTAAATTTGTTCGTGATTAGGAAAATAGCTCTGAAATTTTGCAGTTCCCTTTAGGAAGAAAAAAAAGATCCACCAAAAAAAAATTAGCAATACCAGAACATTTCATTTTGCCTAGTTTGTTAAACATAAAAATGTAAACATGCTACAGGAAAATTAATTTTATTTTTATACACATTCAAAACACAATGGAAATTAATGGTTTTTTCTTTCAAAACCTAACTGAAAATGCTTTACAAAACATTTTAATCTCCCCAACTTCATAAGCCATTTCCAAGAAGCTGTATTTCAGTTTTCTTAAGGCATTCTTATCTGACTTCAGTTTTTAGTGGACAGCATTATCCAGCTGCTCACTTTTTCCTGGACAACTGCACTGTGGGTCTACATTTTTTGGGTTTGACTGACATGGGAATTTTTATGAGGTCAATAAACCTAAACAGTTGAGAAAAAACTTATTTCCACATCCTTAGGGGAGAGAATCCTTGAAGAAGAAGAGGAGGCTGTGATCCTGAGAAGCAGAAGCCTGAGTACGTGATGGAGTGAAGTCTTGTGTGTAATCCCTGAACAGCTTTTGCTTCTTCTGTTTCACCCCAGGTCAAGACACCCCCAGCATTCTGTTCAGTTCATATTTTGGATCTATATTTTCTATTTTTGTTATTCTTTTTGTGGTTATTATTTCATTCCATGATCTGGGGCAGACGCATAAAAAATATTAGTTAATGTCAGATGTAAATTTCTTGCTGAATACTCTGTGCAGCCTAAGATTTTTAGAGTTGGGATGAAAATATTTCCAGTGAGTTTTCAAAATGAAGACAGGAGCAAAATCTTTGCTGGTCACCCAAAATTCTAAGGTGGTGTTTCTCTGCTATACTTCCATGTACCATGTGGCTTCCACTTTTAATTAATCCTGTCTCTTTCTTTTGTCAGAAGTCTATAAGCTTCTCTGTAAATTTGCTGATTAATTCCCTACTGAGTTATAATTATAATCTTCTTTGTGGTACTTCCTGTGATGACAAAGGAGATAGGATTTTGGCATCAGCATAACATCACATCATTAATATTGTAAATGTTGAAATTACTTCTTCTTTTACATATTTTATAAGCAACTTCAAAATTAGAAAAACTTTGTATGATTAAAGAAGTGATTGATAGGCCAGTGTTTTGCTTATTATCCCCACTGCAGTTGTTTCATGAGTGGCATGTAAATAATAGGCCATTAATATTTTCTTCACATTGCCCTAAGAAGTCTGAATTTTTGCTTCTGAGACATTTTCCTAGCACACAGTATCACCCATCCAAACTGACACTGCAGAGCTGTCTTGGAGAAGCAGGGAATGTGCTTCCACAAAAGTTGTCACCCACTGGGCAGAAAGGTGAAGCTTGGATTTGGGTGGCTGTGGGATGGTGTTTTCACTGATGTTGTCATTACCACGTTGTAAAAGGTTTAGTCTGTGCCAGTTAGCTCTCAGCCAGAGCGTTCCCAGCTGGGTGCAGGTGCCCAGCATCATTTCCACTGGGCCTCTTGGATCACTCTCCTGACCTGGGAGCATAAAAGGGAGCAGCATTGCTTTGCTGCAAGGAACAATGTTAACACATTAAGGGTACAAATCCCTTGAATCAAGGGAGACAAACTGGATTGTAGCAATTTATGGTGTTTTGCACAGTAACACAGGTAGGTTTTCACACCCTTAAAACAAATGCAAACCAATTTTGTACATAATATTTATGCACAACCAGGGCACTTCTTTGGTAGAGAAATTCAGCAAAATCAAATTCCTATCTTAAGCTTCAGAGGGTGTCTGGCACAGTGTCTGATCTTTTGGGAGAGGAGAAAAGTTAAATCTTTAGTTTGACATCTCTAGTAATATTTTAAATTTGAAATGTTTTCATTTTAACTTGTTCAGCTTATAGAAAATTGAAACTCCACCAAATTCTTATATTTAAGTATTTTTGATTGCTGGAAAATTAAAACCTGTTGTTAAGAAATGCATTATTCAACAAAAAAATGCAGTCACCACAAATTATTTGCATTGCAGTAGGTACAACCAGTCTCACCTTGCAGGTGCCACGGGCAGCAGCACAACACAGGGGCAAAATCTTTGGTGGCTCTTTACTGTGTGAGTGACTTGAACTTGTGAGAAACCTACCTCTTCTGGTTTGCCAAAAGCATCAAAATACCCCCGAGCCAGCACCCAGCACAACCAGAAGACAATTATGCCACAGAAACACTACCTGACACTCAGAATTGTCGGAGCCTGATAACAAGTAAAGCTCTCAATTTTTCTGGAAAGCACAGTGAGAATATCAGTTTACTCAATTTAACTGGGGAAAATATAAACAAAGAACAGAAAAAGTAGACTTTCCTATGTAAGTTTAGACACATTCAGATCACTGCCATAGACTCTTTAAAAATTAGTTTTTACACTTCCTACGTTAGAGTAAGTTGAAATAAAAGTCAGGCTCTAACCACTCATTGCACCACTGGAATGCAGGTAAAATGTAGTAATAACCTCACAGATTTTAAGCTGAAATTAGTCAGATTTAATATACTTCCACTCCTTGTAATGTTCTTTCCATTCAACAGTGGAGCTGCACTAGGAGTCACCAGAGGGAGCCTGCATGCCAAAAATCCCACTGTTTTTCAAAAAACTCTTTTCTTTCAGATTGCAAGAAAATTGAAAGCTGAATTTACATAATTTCTCCTCATTGCTGAAAAAAAGAGAAGGCTGCTGCCTCCCTTTGCCTCTGTAGGGATGGCCAGCCCCTGGGTGCTCGGTGCTGGGCCAGGGAATATATATCCATGGAATAACACTGGTTGTTCTCAGGTTTTGTGAGAGCTGAAAAACCTGAAGTATCCTCCCTCCTTCTGTTTGAAGAAAAACTAGCAGCTACATCGGATGAGAGCTTTTAAACAACATCCTGCTGGCCTGTGCAGCTCACAGGAAAATGAATCCCTTTTCAGGTCCATATGCTAGCTGCAGTATTTCCTGTGTTTTTCTGGTCACAGTCACACACATAATTCATGTGAGCACTCAGTCCTCGCTGCAGGCCTGAAAGGATGTGGTTGAAATGTTCAGGCTGCTCGTGTTCTTGTCTCCATGCCAAAGCTCTGGTGGATGGTTTTGGGAACTCGGTGTTCTTGCTATACTGGGCAACGTTCATCTCAAGGGGTGAAGGAAGGGAGAAATTATGGAGGGGAGAAGAACCACATGGCCTTCTGTAGAAAATTTTTGGGTTTTGATAAATTCAAATAGGCATCCACTTCAAAAGGAAAAAAAAATCAGATACTAAAAACCCAGAAACATCCCCACCACAAGAAACCCAGCACAGATGGTCCCTAAAAATCAAAAGCATGGTTTCTCTATGTTTCTCTTAGCTTAACCACAGAAATAAGGACCACGTTGTTCAGAAACAGAGACATCACAAAGCTAATGTGCTACTGGGACTCAGGGTGAAACCTGAAGTAAAAGCGCTAATGGTAAACTACTGCCCCTGGAAGAGCAGCTTGTGGCCTGGAGCCACTCTCATGGAAATCATTGTCCCGATCCCAGGAGGACTCAGAGCAGGTGGTGAGAGTTTGGCTGATGGCTGTGAGCCTGCACCCACTTGCACATGCTCGTACCAGCACAGCTGATGGAATCGTAGCTGGAAGGTCGTGGGATGATTTTGCTGTGTCAGGCTGATGCCACTGCTCAGTGCACAGTGGTGCCTTTCATGTTACACAAATTCACTATTAACCTTGAGCTTGCCTGTCGTCATTCGGTCTTTTGAAAGCTTTGCCTTTTGGGGGTGGGGATTTTTATATATGGAATTTGACTGCATGGAGAGGAGCCATTAATAGACAAAGAGGGACTGTAGAAATATGCAGTTAGGTACAAATGCAGGGAAGGCTTTTCTTTTGAAGGGTAAATTAAATGAGACAGCAGCCCACATACTGTGGAGATTTTTTAGAAATACACTCCTTAGAGAGGCACCTCTGTCTGTATATACTGCATCTACCTGCAGAGCAGCCCAGTACAGACTGAGCGATCCCCCCACTGCTCCCCAGCCATGATCCCTGGCAGAGCTGCAGCAGGAGCCAAGGACAGTGAGCCCTGACAGATGCTCTTGCCCCCACTGTGTGCACAGTCCTGCCCTGCCTGTCTGGGAGATGGCAAACACTGAACAGGAGCAGCAATGTGTAATCTAGGTCTTCATTCTGCCATCTTGCTTGGGATCAAATTCCGGATTTACAATGCTTTAGATGAAACAGAGGGGCAATTATTATTTATTACAGTAGGGCTGGCTGGAGTCAGTGTCTGCCATGTGGCTTGGTTGTTAGCCTCCAGCACAGAACATACAGCAAAGAAATAAAATTGAATGCCCTGTCAAATGGCTGACTTCATAAGAATCTTACATGTTCTCCTATAAAAATATTATCTTTTCTTCAAAAGCTGCTTCAATTCAGAACACAACACTGCCAAAATCTTTGTAATTTCACTATAAATACATCTTGTAAAAAAAGTAACCAGAACAACACATGCTGCCCTTCCCAGGATTTCTACTTTACATTTTAAAACATGTATTATGATTCCCATATTTTTGTTCTATAGTATTTTATGTCGTTAGCTCTTAAAAGATTAACTTTTTACTGTCCTCTGTTACTGCTTAGAAACTACGATGTTTACACTGCCCTGGATTTAATACAACAATGCTTAATAACAGTATTTACAAGTCATAAATTCTGTTTCACAGCACTTTCCTAAGATTAGCTTCTATCATAAAAGTAAAGTTGTACCTTTAGAAGGAGGCCTGTTTAGCATTCATTGCACAAGATTAGAAGGAGCTATCAGATATGTGGGTTTCACACTGAGCCAGATGAGGCCAGCAGAAATACTCCCCCAGACTGAAGTCTGTGTTGGACCACACGAGGTAATTTAGGCACTGACATTAGTGCTCAACACAGCCCTTTCTTCTTCACACCAGGTAACAGTGGCTATAACACAAACACCCCAGTTTTTCCGTGGAACAGATGTCAAGCTTAGTCTCCACCGGACACCTTGGTCTCTCTATAGGTACTGCAATATTTATTACAGCCAAGGCCAGAGCCATTTTGAAGCAGGAGCTGCCAGCTGTGTGAAATGAAATGTATTCAAAGCTGCCAACAGTAAGGAATTAAATACAGACTACAGCAGTGTCTGCCAGCGTGTTGGGCAGTACCATAACAGTGGCAGCCAACTGAACTTGGGATGGCAGCAATCTGATGTATCCCTGTCACCAACTCAGTGATTCACTAATTAATTTAATTTTTTTTTTTCTTAATTGTATCTACTGTCATCATACTACTGTTCAAGTCTGAGGAAGGAGAGAGGAGGGTAGAGAGAGGAGGAAAGAGACCAGGCACTAGAAGGTAACATCTTGGTAAAGATAGCCAGGAAATTCATTTAAGGACATTCTGCATCCAGTGGTGTTATGCACTGGCTAAGATGTGGATAAGAACAGTATATAAATGATGAAAAAAAGTAGTTTGGGAAACAAAGCTGCATCTCTTGTGACCGAGTTAGGGACAAGGAAAAAACACAATGATACAAAACTGCAGCATAAATCTTCTATTCCCAGTTCTTCATCAGGTCCAGACTGTTGTGGGCCTTCCACCCATCATGCACAAAATGAAGTGCACTGATGGCATTTTGTCACATCACAACAAGTGAACAAAAAAGAGCAGTGCACATGAAGAACAAGGCAGAGTTTAGCCTTCTGTTACCCAAGAAACAGCTCACTGAGACAGATTTTCTATTTAAAAGGAATGTGGTGGAGAGCTGGTGCTACCAGGCTAAAGAAGAGATGTTTCTCCAGGGACATGGCAGCTCTGCTAAGGCATTGGAGGAAGACTGCCCAGCCTCAGGAATTGCTCTAACCACTGGACATTGCCTGTTTTTGTGCAGTAGTCCTAGCCCCCTGCCCAGTAGTTATCACAGCCATTTAGCCTACTGGAAAAGGAAGGAGGTCCAAAATACCACTCAGGACTGAGAGGATAATTGAAAACCATCTCCATCTCCTGTTCTGGCCACATGGCTGATGTGCAGCACAATCATCTTTGAAAAAAGATCATTATTGAAGAGGCTGGAAAAATGTAATAGGCTGAGTCAAAGTGACTCACCCACATAAGAAAAGTTTGACTGGGCACCAGCTCAATTTGTGAATTTTCACAGGCCTGGCCTTGATGTTTAGAAGACTGTGTAAGATATCTGATGTTATGGCTAACATTAACTTCCTAAAAAAATTAATTTAAGCCCATGTATGAAGCAGAAGTAAAAAAAGACATGGTATTTTTCTTTCTAGAATAGTGGGATGTTTGGTGTTCTTACACTGATGTGTTTAGTTAACACTAGAAGCTCTTTGCAGAGTTTGCCATGTAAAAAGGAAGCCTATAAAATGATACAAGTTTTTGTAGTGACTGCTAAAGCCTTAGAAACTTAATTATTGTGCCACTTGAAGTAAATTTAGCCTGAGATTTTTGTTCTACCATGATTCTCATGGGTTCCAAACTCAGTGCTTGCCATACTAACAATAATCTTTAATGTCTCCAGACTCTACCCGTGTTCATTGTTAACCTTCACTCACAAAGTAATGAGATGCATCAGACATCAGCAAGCTGGCCTAAGGGGTTACAAATTTGGATGAGGGCCACATACTCTACTAATTGCTTCTAATAAATTACATATTTCAGGAGGGACATCATGATTTTAATCATTTATTCTGCATGTTGTTTCCTTTGGAGAGAAGAACAGGCAGGCACTAAACAAGCAGAGCACCTGAAATTCATGGCAGAAGCTAGAAAGAGCTCATTTAATATCAACCATCATTGTAAATACGAGAATTATGCATGTATCAAATCCCCGGGTCTGAACACTTTGGGAAAAGCCAGTGAGTTCTTGTTGTTTTAATGACTCAAACCAAAATAATGTCTTTGAATGTTCCTTAGATTTATAACAGCCCTGATTTTATCCCATTTCAAATCTTGTAGCTGGGGCCTAGCCCAGGAAAAGGCCTTTGTTTTTATGCAAAGAAAAATACATTAGGAGGGGAATTTAAAGCTTTTGTTTCCCAAAAGGCTGAGAGGGAAAACAGTCAAATATATCTCTTACTTGTGTGGAGAATGACTTTAATTATGATTTGATGGCTCCTCATTGGGAAAGTGGTCCAGTGAACACAGACAGCTAGAGTAACTTGCTCTAAAGCCTGCTGAAATTAGCAAGATCTTGATCTGATCTGAACAGCCTCTTGCAGAGTGAACTAAGATGAGTGAAGTTTTCCTACTTCCCTGACCTCTAGCACATCCAGGCTAGTAGACTCACTGCTAATGAAATCCTCAAATCACTTGGGAACGTGCACTTCCTTCACAGGGGGAGACCTTGGTGGTATTTAAATAGCCACTAGTATTAATAGCAATAGCTGGTAGATATTGTGGGGCTTTGGGACCTCTAGGGAGCAATGCAGGTTTGGGAACAGCTCAGGCTCTCTTCTGTTAGCCTGTGTAAACCTTGCTTCCTGCCACTGCTGTCAGCATTTCCTTCCAAGGATGAGCTGAGCTACCAAACAAAACATGACTACCTGGGAGAAAGGAAACCTGCCTCAGCACGAAGCATGCCCGGGCATGGGAAGCTGCAGCTGCAGCTCGGAGACTCAGATGTGCTCTTTTGATTTTCAAGTGGCAATGAGACACTAAGGAAGCACCTTCACCTGGGGTAAGTACAATCCACTTCTGCCTTGGCAGTCTAAGGTGCCTTCACTTGGTCCCTCTCTGTCTGGAAGGGTTATCATCCCATTTTAGACTTCTCTGGCAAGTGTGAGGGTAAAAAATGAGCCTCCAGCAAGACTTCCAGGGGCTCCTCTAGCCCACCAAGCAGAACAATGAAGACATTTCTGAAGATGCTGTTTGTGCTTTGATGGATGGAAGGACCTTTGTGCTAAAGCAGCTGGACATCTACTTTGGAAAAGGATCAAAGGATTCTTCTTGGCTTTGTCATACAGAACAAGAAGCAGATTAGTAAAGAGGAAAAAGGCCTTACACATTGAGAACTGACTGGAAAAGATTGCCCAAGGCAAAAGTGGTGACTATTCAAATTGCAAAACATTCCTGTGGTTGTTTTTATGGTATTTTTCATAGGCAGGTTCAAGCTAACCTTCACACATTAAGAAGAAGACCTTAAAGGATGAGAAAATTTGAAGTTCACGCATAAAAGCGCATGAATAACAGAAGAAAAACTGACACAAAGAGGGGAACTGGAGATGATGAACCCTTAGTTAAGACTGCTGCTAAACATAGAAAAAAACTGTGACAAGGGGTGAATCACAACATACAGAAAATAGAATGGGTTCCTTTGGTGCAATCTTCAGACCCTGACTTTTGCCAACACTGCATGCTACATACCAGCATGGAATTAAACACTAGTGAGGCAGGTTAGGAAAGAAGTATCTATGAAAGCAAAATGGAAAACCTCTTTGACATCCATTAGCTTTGGTAATATAATACTAAGAGGCACACGATGCTCAGCTGTTATCTGGTTGGCCAGCTGAGTCCCTCTCCAGATTACTACTTAAATCAATAGCTCTCACATTGATTTTTCCAGCACACTGTATTCCAGTAAAAAGAACAATGCTCTGAGATGAGTCAGCTATTTGCTCTGTCTGTAGGAACTCTGGTGTGTTTTTGTTTAGGAAAATAAAAGCAGGAGCCAAAGTACACACAGATATGCAGTAATAAGGACCTGCCTGTTGCACCAGGTTTGCTACAGCTTGCTGCAGCAGCCACAGCCCAGCCTTGAGCTAGAGGAAGTTTCTGCAATGATGAAACTGAAATATTTAGGGATGGTCTTAGACAGATAATAATGCTGAATTTTAGTTTAATAAGTGCAATGGCAGAAGGAAAAAATATGCCCCCATATTTATCAAAGAATAGAATCACAGAATCATAGAATGGTTGGGGTTGGAAAAGACATTAAAGATCATCTCATTCCAGCCCCGCTTCAATGGACAGGACTCTGCCCACTAGACCAGGTTTCCTAGAGGTCCAAGCAAACTGGCCTTGGACACTTCCAGGGATGGAAGTCACAGCTTCTCTGGATAATGTGAATCCTTCATCTGGGCAATTTAACTAAGAGGCTGATCTCCATATGTTTACCATGATAGGTAAAACCTCAGCAGTACTGCATTTATTGCATATATTTTCATGTAACATGTACTATAGATCTGGTATTGTAACCAGTCATCACCATTGTCTGATGTTCCTTCAGCTCTTTTCAACCATGCCACCAATTTCCCATTCTATCTGGGCTTCTATCCACAACATCAACATTAATTTCCTCTTTCTCTCTCCTACCTTGCCATCAATACAGAAACCAGCAACCTTTCTCTCACCCAGTTTTGTAATTATTTCAAGACACTTACAGAAAACTGTAACAAAACTATTTTCAGCTACTTGGAGATTTGGAGTCAGGCTGAAGTATGACTCTGCCCATGGTTTCTCTTGATCCCTTTCTGCTGCAGGCATGGAGCAAAGCTCCTGCCATGGCCCCTTTTCTTTCCCACAGCCTTCTGCACACAGCTGCTGTCTCAGCTTCCAGGCTCAGTTCCACTGCCTGCAAGCTTGGCTTATTTCTGGGAACTTTGAGTTAACAGCAGCTACAAACTACTAAAATGCCCCAGAAGTTAACAAATGAAAATATTTGTCCCTCTTCTCCACTCCATTTATTATCTCCAGCTTTAAATGTAAGGTACCAGACTGTAGTCTATCCCAGCTTCCATTAGTAACAGCCTCAGAGGGTATGGAGCAGACAAGGAGCTGTAAAGAATTTTATTTTTTCACTTTACTGTGTATCAAATACCATATTATGAATACACTGTGGGAAAAACAGTGCACAGGAAATGTATGAGTATATGCTCAAAGTTGAGGAGGAGTGTGCAACTGAGAAGCCTGTTATTCAGAAAATACTGTTGAATAGTGTTCAACAGTATCTTCAACTGCTATAAAACTAGAATGGTTTAAATCATTACAAAAACTCTGTATTTCTCAGTAAAAACAGCTTTGTGCATTTCATATTGCTATATATTTGCCTCACAGTCTCTTAGTCCAAACAAAAAAAAAGTAATGTTTTCATATCAGTGAAAAGGAAGAATAATAAATTTCCAACCAGGTAATTTTTAAATTAAAAAGTTCATATTTATGACAGTAACAGTATGGTAGAGCTGGAGCAATCCAGCCAGTTTACAGGAAGGGTTATCAATTTCCAAGTGCCTACTTGTGTATCTGGGACTATGGTGTAATTCAGGATGCTAAGGCAGCTCTAGAGAGGAGCTATGAGGACCTGTTTTACACTGCACTTCATTTGCACAGCATTTAGTTTAGGCTTGTACAGCAAAATAATACAGCAGTGAGATCAATAGGTATTGCTATCCATGCAAATAATTTTTCTTCCAGAAAAAATATTGAAATTGAACATCATAAGATTATTTCTAATATCCAGCACACGAACTTCAGCCTATTTTGGCAAACAGTCTTGTTCAGGCATCTGAGTGATATTTTAACTGTGATTAGGACAAGTGCTAGAGAACTGCAGCTCCAGAATGAGACACATAGAACTGGCTGATACGGTAGATTACCTCATGACAGCAGCAATATTTCACACAACTAATCAGATATCCCAGGTAATAAACTGTGTTAAGCAGACAAATGGAAATTTACGTATTCATTACCTATCAAGAGACACCTGGCAGGATGGCCTTTAGACTGCACTCTGAAATAATCCTGCCCTGACAAGTGTCAGCCAGACATGCTGGTGAATCACCACAGATCTTGCTTTACTGCAATCTCCATCCAGTCAAATTCTGTGCAGAACTACGTAAGAAGCAAGGCCTAAATGTAGCTGTTCTGATCCCAGGTGATATCACTGCTGCTTTTGTACATATTCCTAAACAGCATGTTATCCCTCAAAACTTTCATCAAGACTTCTCATTTTCCTTATCTTCCCGAGAAAGTCTTTACACACCCTATTGTCACATACCCAGAGCACAGTTTTGGTTGTTCTCCTTTTCACAGCTGCCTGGAAATGAGAGCCAGAATATGGGGGAGTGGTTTCAAATAAGAAACAGAGAACTCTATGGGGCCAGCGCCAATAGAATTTACATATTCAAGAAGCTCTGTTCATAGTTTTGCATTGAATTATGTGTTACAGCAAACTAATCAAAGCATAAAACTTTGGGTTTTTTTCCTCAAGCAAATAAATTTGCCCCTGCAGCAAGATTCTGTGCTGAGGATGGGGAGATGGTGAGCATCAGGCAGGTGGGCAGTGCCGGGCAGAGGTGGCTGGGCACGACCCTGTGGCACTGCTCCGGTGCCGCTGTCCCCCCAGGAACCAGGGAGCGGTGCCAGGGGCCGGCAGGAGCTCACGGTACCTTTGAGGGCAGGCGGGGTGAAGACGCTCTGCTTCCTCTGCTTGGGAGAGGCACTCTGCGACTGCGGGGACAAAACAGAGAGGGGCAGTGAGACACGGGCACAGAGAGAGAGATTTCTGCTCCTGGCAGCTCCGTGCGCACCCATCTGAGCGCCCATCCGAGAGCTTCCGAGGAAAACAAACCGTGTACAGCTGATGCCAGCTGCCAGGCTGTCATGTACACAGGACAACTAAGACAAAAATATGTGTTTAATGGACAACCTTTATGACTCCCAGGCAAAATGGACCCAATACTACTGAAAATTACCCTTCACTCTATAAAATATTGTGTAACATAAAATTAGGATAGCCTGTGCTTTTAACAACCTGTGTAATTGATTCTCATAAGGCAAATAAATGTCCATGTATATCAAAATAGTTGCAAGGTTTACATTAGCCAACATTCCAATTACAGTGTAATCAGTGATTATGTGCATGTGTAAGGTGGTACTAAAATATTAATATATACATTTTAATATAAATAAGTGGAAAATCCCTCCCCCTGTACCTTTTCAATATGTTCTATTAAACCCAAGATCATAATTTCAGCAGCAATCACTCAGCCTTTAACTGAGCCTCATTTGAGTGCTGTATTTAGTTAAACTTTGTGTGGCCTCAAAATCTCATCTATGCACAAAAGATAAATTATTCCAAAATAATGGCAGTAAAATTACATATAGAGCAATAATAGTATTATTATATTATCCCAATACACATAGAGTAATAATAGTATTACTACATTATATCAATGTTTAGTTAGCAAAAACTAACTGGAGTACATTCAGTGCTAAAGCAGAGCAGCTTTTGCAAAATGAAAGCAGCTAAATTGGAGTCAATATTATACCAACATAAATTATGTCTACATAAAAAGGACAAGCAAGCCTCATACAGTACACCCTCAGCTAGTTTTGGAAGACATAAACACCATATCACACTCCTAACCAAAAGGTTAAGGAAAAACTGTGTGTAACCAAGCTTTTTTTCCCCCCCTCATTTTATCAATTTCTGGTTGTAGTAATGATGTTGCCTTTACCCAAACATTTGCTAAAAATGCCTAATATATACACCATGAATTTTATTCAGATCTATTTTGTCATGGAATGTTGGAGATATGTTTCACACAAGTAGGGCTAATCCTATTAATTTAGCTTATCACAGTGGATAGAATAATAACATTTATAAATAAAATATTGTCTTTGGAAAGAGAAAGCTATTTATAAACACTATGGGATAACCTGGTGAACCTCACGCCAGCAAATCTTTATATGCTTGTATTGGAGTTCAAATTTGAACCAATCAATACCTCCTGCTGCTATTTAAGGTGCTCTGAGCAGTGGGTGAAGGAGAAAGAGATCAGGGGCTTGCAGGAACCATGCGAGGGGAGTGATCCAGGGTCACCTTGGCTGTGCTGTGCTTTGGCAGGGCATGGCACCAAGGCAGAGGGGAAGCTCACCTCTCCCAGCTCCCTGCTACAGGGAGCTGGCACAACACACAACACGGCTTGACACAGCCCTGCTTTCAAAATGATGGCTCTTAAAAGGCTGTGTTACTGCAGATGGCATGACAATGTAAATAAAAGTATCCACCAGGATGAATCAGTGAGTTTCCAAGAGTTTTTAACAATTGAACTATTTTAACAATAAATATGTTTAGGAAAAATAAAATCACTTACCTCTGCCTGTGAGATGTTTGTTCTCTTCTCGTCCTTTTCTGGAGAAAAACATATGAAAAGAGGAAAGTTAATACAGAAGCATTTCTCGGGGCTAACATTTGTAACTCTGCCATGAACCTACAGCACTGCTGTAAATAAGAAATTAACCTTCTAATTTACAGCTTTTCTTTCTCATTTGTGTGTCTCAGAAAGCCAGAGGCCCTGATTAGCATTTAGACATAAGCACTGCATCTGAAACACTTAACTCCCATTTTTGTCTGTGAATAACAGTGAGCAATGGAGTTCCTTCAGCAGCAGGTCCTTTGTCCTGGCTGGCAGCAGGGCTCTGCACTGCAAGTTGGGCTCTCAGGGACTGCTTTGCCCGGGGACTGAGCTTTCTTCTGTGGTCAGAAAAGGCCTGGTTGGCAAATGGTGTGAAGCAAACTCACAAAGGGTTCCACTGCACTCGAATAATAACAAGAACCTCACCTCCGTTAAGTTATTAATATACCAATACTGGTACTGAATAGTGCCTTGCAGTAATACGTAAAATTAACAAAACAAAGCTTAACAAAGAGGGATCTTTCACCTTAAAAAATTTATGACATTACCAGACTGAATTTTTTACTGAAACTTTTTACTTTTGTTACCTTAATTTGCTTTAGGCTACGTGTATGGCAGAATTGGCAAAACTTCAGACTTCTATTAAAAATAAGCCTCTGAGAATTTGTTTGAACAACTAAGATTGTATGACACAGAGGAGGCTCAAGGCTCTTCCTAACCATGGCATGTAACCATTTTTTCTATGAGCTAAATTATTTCGCTGCTGTTGTCTTCATGTGGTTAATGGCCAGAAAGTATCTGTCTCCTGCTGATGATTTCACAAATATTTGACAAAGATCATGCAGGATATTTGATACACAGTAGTTTGGAGTCCTAAAATAAAATGTCATTCAAAACATAGACATCAATCTCTCACTGTTGCAATGGGCCTTCTAAAATTTTCCACTGGCAGATATCAGTGTATCAGTAATTTTCACTGAGGTGGGACAGATCTGTAGCCATAGGTCTGAGCAAAGAATTAGGCCTAGGCAATATCATTTCATCTGACTTATTCTGTAGATATTGGCCTCTTGTGGTGTGCTGTGTATGAGGGGACAAGCCAGTCCATGCAGCTGGGTCGATCACATTTTCTGTCACATCCTTTACCATTGTCTCTGTGCTTCTTTCAAACATTAATTGATTTACTAGATTTTTCAATATAAGTATTTTGCATTATCTCTCTCAGAAAGATGTTCAAATCACTCAGGGTTAAAAAATGTAATTGAAAACAGGGCTGATTACTAAAGCATGGTCCCACAGACACAGAATTAGACAAGACAATCAGGAGTTTCCTGCCATTGACATTTGCGTGAACTTTGGTAAGGTCACTGATCTCCTCCTGGACTTCCCTACCTGTAAATAAGTACAGTAGTGTCTATTTCAGTATAGAAGTGTCTATTCCAGCCCACAAAACACTTTGGGGTATGAAGTCAGGCTGGTTAAATGGGGGATTATGTATGTGCTTGCAGCCTTTCTTATTGGTTGCATACCAACACATCAATTAGTCAACATTAGACTTTTGTTTTATTCAAGATACTGGATTTAGCTTAAATGCTGAAATTTGAATAAATCAGGGACTTTCAGCAAAGAACAATGAAGAGTAAGTTACGTCCCATTCCTTCCTGAAGATCTAAATTTGCCCAGATTAAAAATATGTTTTGTGAACCCAAGGTGATGCTTGCATAAGGAACAAAAACTGACATCAGTAGCTTTGTTGTGTTTCAGGTCTTGATCCTCAGAATGTGCACAACTCCAACCCTTCGGGCTCGCACATTTAGTGTTCTGAGTGATGTGACACTAAAATTGTCAGAACTGGAACATTTGCAGCCTTTCCCTTCAGCCAGCAGCCTTTCTGTGACAGGCAGCTTTGGGAATAAGGACTGGTCCTGTATGGAGTTAGATAAACCATTCATATCCACAGGGCAAATAGTGCCAGTGAGAAGCATCAGACAATGTGGACACTTAAGGACAGCCTGTAAAATCACATAAACAAACATTTTCCAAATCAGTAAACAGAGATTGGAAAGTAACCTAGGGGCCTGAAAGATACAAACTCTGGGCAGGAGCCATGAAGTGTTTCAAGAGAGTTGTGAGATGAAGGGAAAGGTACAGCTGGCTGGTCCTCACAGACCATAACATTGTTCACAGAACACAATATAGCTGTATTGTATTCCAAATCTCAACATACAGCTTTTTTCCAGTGTAACTTATTCTAGGCTGCTCTAATTACTAACAGGACTCTAATCAGTCAAGTAATTTCTTGGCAGTTTTTGTGTTTTTGTTTTAAAGAAGTGTAATAGAAATCATGTGAAGACCTGAGAATGGGTTTGTACATACCCAAATGGAGGTAAGTAAAAATAAGACTGGAGCTTTTTTTAGTGACTTCTTTACATCCATGCTGAGGAAGGAAAAAGCAGTTGAGGACTTTCCCTTGTGCTGAGTGAATAATGTTTGAGCCTAGTGTGAGCCTTACCTCATATAGGCTGGAGCATCACCTGGCAAAATAAACAGGATTTAAGGCTTTTTTCTGTATCTCCAGACAAATAAATATGCAATGAAGGATTCAGTCTAAAGGGTATTCCCATCAATCCAGATCTGTGCACAGACTTTCTGAAACAAAGCCTTAGTTTTTTAAGGAAAGTCACTCCTGAGAGCCCATCTGCCTGCACAGACCCCTTTCTGAATCAGAGTTCTAAGCTTTAGCCTTTACCCAGGGCAAAACCTCACCCTCTTGCAGGGAAACCATCTATTTTGTATTTCCATAAAGTTAGCACTGATGATAAATGGAAGAACCAAATACTGATCCTAACCTAAATCAGCCAGTCTGCAAATAAATAAAGGTTCAGAGGGAGGCAGTGGGAATGCATGCCCTTTTGGAGTCAAATCCTTTTTTTTTTTTTTTTTTAATTTCAAGCCATAAGAAACAGCCTTTTCTGATTACACTGAATTTCTTAAGAGGGGCATCAGGTACTTGAGAGAAAGATAATAATATGTGACACATATTATTAAGTGCTAACAATTAAGTGTAGTTTTGTTAAAATATGCGGTGTGTCATTTCCCTCTTGCAGGGAAACCTGCAAGACCTGGCCCGACTATGTTGCCAAAATAGTTTGAAGAAGCCCTGGGGGCTGTGTCCCAAACAGGGCAGGGGAGCTCTTTGAGTCTTCACTGGCACATCCCCCAGCCCAGCCGATCTAAGGAGCTGAGCTCCCTCAAAATTGTCCTCATCTGAAGGCAGAGAAGAACCCAGAGGAAGGAGGCTGACTGTAGCTGGAATGAAATCTGCTTGGTGGTGCAGATCACTTCTTCCATGGATCTCCCTTGCTGTGCAAACATCGTGCCCGTGCTGGGGGAGCTTTGTGGTCGTTTTAGAGCGAGATCAAAATTCATCTGCCTTGCTTCTCCCCCTGGCCAATGTTAATGCACTCGGAGCAGCCATGCAGGGCCAGAGGTGACCTGTTTTAAAGGACCTGGCCTCTGATGTCACCCATGGGCTCTGCAGAGGTCTCATCCAGCAAAGGCTTATCTCATCCAGCTAAGTACCCTGCTTGCTTTCCCCTCAGCAAGAGCAAATAAAAGCCTTTTCTGTGGGGTTTCAGTCAGGCACTGGAGAAACAGAACAGGTCAGAGGCCAGTTTTTACACAAAATAAACTCAGTAAGAGGCTGGTGTAATTGTTGGAGAAATCTTCTGTTAGAGAGTTTAGAATTTTCCTTGGGAAAACAGCTGAGTAGATAAAAATCACAGGTGGCTGATAGACTTGGACTCAGGCAATTTTAGAAACTAAAACCAGAAAATAATCCTTCATTCTCCTGCCATTTAGTGGCAGAAAAATATTAAGTTTTTGAAAATTATGTTTCAGTCATTTCACACTTCAGTTTTTCCATCAGTAAAAGAAAATAAATATTTTTTAATCTACCAGTTTACTGGTGTTTGACCACCACCATCTGTATTAGCCATTGGTATTTGTAAAACAAGCTCACTGAACTCTGATTTAGAAATTGACGGACATAATACTTGTTTTTTTCTGCAATCACAACTACTTTTCCTTTCTTCTAGAAGACATAGCAAGATCAAAAAGTATTTAATGTTTTCTTTTTGCCAGTCCTAACTACATATTGCCACATCATCTAGCATCTCATTGCTTTTTACTAAACCACTGAGGTAGGAAAAGGAAAAAAATTCAGAAAAGACCATGATAAAAATGCTGACATAGCTAATTGTTTGATTTTCGCTTGCTGGTTTTTATTTGCCAGTGTTTATCAATGAGAACTTGACTATGGGTTTAGATGTCATTACATTTAATTACAAAGAAATATCCTGGTAAGCCCTCCTGGAGTGAGTATATGTTTCTGAAACTATTCCCACTGCAGAGCAGCTCATTAGATCCCGGGAGCAGCTGCTGTGGCAGGCGGAGCTGGGAGCTCTGCTTCCCTCTCACTCAAGTGCTGACAGGAGAGAGCCTGTGCTGCGCTGCTGCTGCTGCATCCCACTCACTAATCAGCATCCAAATTACTGCCTGGCCCTTGAGGGAGCACTAATAACAAGATTTGTATAGCAAGCATTAATGAAAACGTAGGGCAGAGAGGAATTTGCTGTACACAGAGGCATTTGCATGCCTATCTACCCTGTCAGGCCTTGCAGCTCAGGTGTGTAGTTTGGGGAAGGTCCCACACTGTGCTGACTGTGCTGTCACCAAGGGACCTCTTGTGCCTCTGTCTCAGAGATCATAGCACAGCTTTTCCCAGCTAGCTCCTGTCTGTAACCCTTCATGCTTCATTAAAATACTGCAGGCCAAATGAATCTGCTCTTTGGACATTTCATTTTTTTTTCCCAGGTAAATCGGTTTTCTAAACAACCCTGTATTTTCCACCTTCAATATTCAAGTAGCCATTACTAGTACTGAGACTAGGGGCTGCAGTCTCCTTTGTTAGACCAAATCCTTCCTCATGGTGCTCAAAGTCAGCCACCAAACGAAAAGAACAATCATCGTTTTCCTCTTGATGCACACAGCAGCATCTAATCCAAACATCTCTGATCATACAGAATCTAAGGACCCCCTTTAAACTTCACAACCATAAGAATATGAAATAAAACCAACTTTCACAAGCTACAGAGATCAAAATTTCCTTAAAACTTGCATTCTGGTAAACATAATCTATTTTGGAAGAAGCTGGAGAGACATTACAAACCTCAAATGTGAATCTGAATGTATTTGTTTACATCACATGATTCCCAGAAAGGAATTATACTGCCTGATTCACCACCTTGTTATTACAGCTTCATGCCAGACTCATGGAAATCAGTCTCATTTCACTGGCATGAAACTAGAATACAAGAGTGATGAATAAGGTCTGCAGCCTTACCACAGAGCAATCATGAATTATTACAACAAGTACAAAAGTCATCCTCCTCCTAAGCATTTTTGTTCCAAATTTTTCATTCTCCCTCCCCAAAATACATGATAAATATTAATAAAAGACAAATTCTAAACAAGTACCATAAATCAAATGTAGCTTCTCAAAATATAGTTTGAAAGAGAATTAAAATTTGATTATTTTCTCCCCTCTTGAAAAAGGACTTACTTTTCTGCCTCTTGTCTTGGTGTGTCATTTCTGCCTGACTTTGTGTCCTTCCAGTTGCTGCCAGCTCTGTAAGGCTTTATTCTGATACTGCCCTGGCTTTGAATGACTGGACATAAAATGGGTTTTGTGGAAAAAGCTATCATGAAAAGAATAGTTCCATGCAGAATTTTCTTTTTCTGAAACACAAGAGGCCCTGTCCTGCTCCATGAGGGAGAGTCAGGTGAGCAAGGCGCTGGGAACAGAGTTCCTGATGTGAAGTCCTGGATATGGGGATAGTTCCAGAGCTGGCAGTTCTTCCCAGGGAGGTAATCAACCCGGGAGAAAGCCTGTTTGGACAACTGATGTAAAGATTTGCTTTAATTCACAACATAAACAATGCTTGAAGATGTCTTCTTCTAGCTTCTTTCTAAGCAGCACAAACTCCTCTTTGGTGAAGGAAATGGAGACAGCTTCCAAAGAATGACTGACTACATAAGATTAACCAGAAGGAGGCAAGTATTTTTTCTTTTGCTCTCTCAGATGAGACATTTTCTGAACCAAACAAAATTCTCTGACTAAATTTCCAGGAGTGACTCTGAGCCAAACTTTCATGTAATTTGCAGCAGACCTGTGTGGACTCCTGGCACCAGAGCTGGAGGAGCCTCTGGCAGGAGCACAGGGTGTCACTGCAGGCAGAAGCTCTGGATCAGGGTTTGCCTCCACACTGCTTTGAAGCTCCCTAAAATTTACTCATCCCAAAGAGATATTAACAGCAAAGTATTTCTGTTTCCAGCATGGCAGAGTTCAGTTAGAAATCTGGGGTGTCTGCTGCGGTCTGACCCTTGGCAAAGAGGAGTTCATCAGTGCCTGGCTCTGCTGGGTGTTAAGGGCAGCTGAGTGGGGTTACAGGCAGAATGAGCCCCACGGGAGATCAACACGTGCTCAGTGCAAATCCTGCACCAGCAAAGCAAACTGGGCAAAGGGGGATGCTGGAGAGAAGTGAAAGACAACCATTTTATCACTGACTTCATTAGCTCATAAGCAACACCAAGTTTTGCCATCAACTTAAAAGTCAGTATTTTATCCTATATATACAGCATGAACTGGTTAAAAAAAAAAAAAAAAAGAGAGAGAAAAGGCAAAATACTTTCTCATTTACTAAATAGTTCTAGAGTTAGTGCAACTGGGAAGGAACTTCAGCCACACATAAACTGCCTCCTAGTCAAAAATCCTGCTAATTTTCTAAACTAAGTAAAAACAGTCTTCTCAATATTCACTACACCATTGAAGGGCCAGGTTAATACATTCAAATAAGTAAAAATAAATGAGACAAACTGAAGAAAACTGCTGGGATTACTGATGTGAAATTTAAAATCCTTAGTCTATTGGGAAAGCTGTTAGTAAACTCAGGTCTCAAAATGAGTAAAGTAAGACTTAAAGGACATGTGATGGTCTACATATGACCCTTTTATGCACAACTATTTAGAATGATTAAAATCTCCCATTTAGATTGAAACACATATTAGAAAAAAAATTCCTTTTTCTTGCAGCAAATAAATGTAAACCAGGATGATACCGATTTTCTGGCAGGAACCAGAAGGGAACTGGACAGTCATCATTTCTGGGTGCCCCAAGCAGTGCTGGAGGGCCAAACTAAGCTACAAGGAAACCTTAGAAAATTCTGCTTTCACAGACATACAGTACAAGGCAAAGGACAAAGACTACAAAGTAGACCTAAATCACAAAATGTTGTCTCAAAATTGTCCAGCTGTGTAGAAGGAGGTTACATTGACATAGGGGCTATTCTGACACGACAGACATCAATGAAGATTGCATCTTTGCTGTATGGACCAAGGGCAGTTACCACACTCATGGCATACTCTCACCTGGCCTGAAGCCTGGCAGGGAGAGACAAGACTCACTTGAAGGAAATCGGAGAGCAGTGGGGATAAAAAAGAGTTTTGAGAGGTTAGAAGGCCAGAGCTGTCAAGAAGCTGCTGGCAAATACTCAGAGAAACAGGTTCAAAGAGCAGAAAGAGGAGTCTGCAATGGGTGTCCCCACGTAAAACAAACTGCCAGACTACTAAATTTCTTGTTAATCATTGCTACTGTTTAATAAATGTACCCAATGCTCATACTCAAAAAATTTCCCAAGCACCTTGCAATTATTTTTGTACATTGATGAAGTAATAAAAATTATTATTAGTTTGTGAAAAGACTTAACGGTGCCATTAAGTACTCTCAAATACAGAAGGAAGAAAAGTACCTTGAGCAGACAGCTACCCAGGGCTGTGAGTCCATCAGAAACACTGCACAGTATTAGTAAAATGCTACTTTCATCTGCTTGCTTGCTTTAGCTCCAGTCTGTGCTCAAATTACTGAAGAGGCTGAAGATCTAAATACAATACTGAAGCAAAGATCATGAAGTAAAATTAATTATTACCAAAAATATAGTGCAAGCAAATGCCAGGATAAAATTTTAAACCGTTTTCTAATAACTTCATGTGCAGGAATCAGTTGTGATGGAAAATGGCTCAGAACTGACCGATCAGAGTCTTTGTATCAGTGTTACAGCTGCAAATGCCATCACTGTGAGTGGTTCCTTTCTTGGCTGGGAGCTGTAGGAATATTCTAAGCTCTAAAATAAAAACCAGCAGCAGCAGCCAAAACCAAAGAAACCCCAGCCAAACATTTCTTAGCATGCTATAGCTCATAAAACCATTTAAAACGTATCCTATCTGAATGTGTTTGTACATTCTGGAAAGTGACATTTGCCATGGGAGAAGAAAACTTACAAAACAATAAAATTTTTCCTTAGCCAGTGATTATTATTGCTGTCTTAGCAATTTCCTTCCTTTTGGAATAATACCTCAAGGATTTCAGTAAGAATGCTTTGTAAAGCTAGTCCTGGCCAACTGCTTGTGGCTTGCATGTGGTTAGAATGCACATGCAGAGAGTTCCTCACATACATGTATCATCTTGCATGGGAATCAAGTCAGCTACTAATAATAGTTCTTCCTGGGGGTTAGGGCCCTTTTTTACAAAAAAAAAGAAGATGCAAATATCAGTTCTGTAAAGCTGTTGCTGGGTTTTCCAGGCTTTCAAAGAGTCAGCAAAACCAGGTTCCATAATCTCATTCTTGCCTTAAGCACAACCAGGTGGGCTGGAACAGCCCAGGGCAGTCATTGTTAGCTCAGAATAATTCAGCTGTAATTTCCAAAGGCGTTTTTCAGAATTTCTACTAACCTTACTACATACCAGAGACAGAGGGGACCGTGGCTTTTGTTTCATACATCTCCATCTGCACTGTCACAGTCAGAAACACCTCGCTGTGATTCCTTTGGAATGAGCCACATGCTCCTATGGGATATGCTGTACCCATTAAAGCCTGAGTCACACACCAGCACCAGCATTTCAGGGGGCTTGAAAGCGCACCTCTTAACAGTAACAGCCTGCTTGCTGTCTACTCTATTTAAAAAACAGACAGTAAAAACCTAATGTTGGTAAAGATCAAAAATCTTCCTGGTCACAATTCTTTAAAGGTCACAATTCTTTTTTCTCCCCTACTGCCTGTTCCTCCTCCCCCTCCAACATTTTAGTTCATCAGTACAATTCCACTTGGGAGAGAAAGGACACAAACTAGCACTTAGTAATGCAAAGGTGCTGCTCTCAAACCATCTGGGCTTTTAGGTGAAATGGCTCCCTGATTGTGCAGCTGTCCTGCAGATCCTGACACAAAGGGAAAAGGCAGAACAAGTGCTTCAGCTGATCCCAGAGAAGCTACTCTGTGGAGGTGGCCAAGGAAAGAGCAGGACAGGCTCATCCAAATCTTTGCTTTCTACCACTACCTGAGAACAGCTATGGCAGGGAACTCCAGAAAGGCTTGAAGGGAGTTCTATCCCTACATGTCACTGAGTGGTGGAGGCTCAGTGCAGAAAGGTGTAGGTTATGGGGTGTGCAGTTTCCAGGATAAGCTGTACTGTAGGGTGCAATAGAGCTCACTGCTGTATTGAGCTTTCAGTCTGCCTTGCTCGTGTTCATTTTCTGTGTCTTATCAGAATGAAGGACATGGCCTCAGGTAGAAAACACAACCTTTACAATTCATCTCCATCTACTTAACACTGCTGACTCTGTTGGTGCAGTTTGGTTCCACAAGATGAATAATACCAAGATATGGATTCTCTGTGGGACATCTGCATGCTGGGTATCCCATGGAAAACATGAACAAAGAAGGAGCAGGTCACTGTGCTTCGTTCTGCTACCCTGATAGTGTCTTGATCCTCCAGTAAAGACATTTGAGAAAAAAATCAGAAGTGGTTTTAGATACAGACACAGAAATAAGAAGTTTTGAAGGGGAGAAGGAGACAACAGAGCTCCTTTCAATAGACATAAAGCTTAATTCTACCCCAGAACTGCTTTGGTTACTGTAAAAAGACACCTGACTGGTCCATCAGATCCTGTTTCCACCAGCTGATGACACAGACAGCTCAGACTCACAGGACAGCAAAGCTAAGCTCTGCAGCTCCCTGCACTCTCACTGAGTTTCCACAGCCTTCTGCAGCTGGCAAAGCCTTTCAGGACTGATAGGTTCAATTTGTTTAGTCTCTGCTAGCTTTAGGTCCAGATTCATTAAATTCCCACTTTTGATACATTTTAAAGTGAAGTTTCAACTTAGTCACGCCATATAAAGAGTTAAATTCTGTCTCTAAAAGCTCAATAAATGGGCTACCTTGATTGATGCTTTAAGTGCAACCCCTTCCCAATATTCTGAACATAATGAGGTTAGTGCTAAAAGCTGGATTCTCTCTCATCTATCTGCATTATCTATTTATTCCGCACACGTCACCATGGTAAATGAGGGCTGCATTAAGTACTAAATAGCAGAGGTCAGAAAAACCCTTTTCTTTTCCCCTCAGCAAGGCTGAAACATCTATTAATGGATTTTAGTTTATTACCTGATGTGAACTAAAAAATACATTGAAAATACCAGTATTATCACATTATTGAAGTTTGATTTAAACTTAATCTCAAAAAAAAAAAAAAAACCATCTTGATATTCTTATTTTAAAAATTTTATCTTATAATGTTTAAATAGACTCAATTTCAAATATTCTCTGAATTTTTCTTCCATTAAACACACCTGCCCCCAAAGAAAACCAGAATCTTTTCCACAGGCTAAACTAGATATATTTTGATCCAAAGTATTTTTTTTTAATGCCATCAACACCCCAAACTGTATGCTCATGTAATTGTATCAAATATAGCTTAAGTATTTTGACTATAAGAAGTCATTTCACCTAGGCACTTCATTTTTTAACTAGAAAACTCACCATCTCTTCTGATTTCTCAGCAAAACAAACTATATGAGGTAAGTATTTGGCACAGTGCAAATCTGTAAAGAGCTCCTCTTTACAGGCAGCAAAATATTTATCCTTATGAATGCAATGAAACTAGAATCTGTCCAGTTGACTTCCTCAGCAGGTCAGGCAGCCATGCCCACGGCTATTCCCTGCGCAGGGCAGGGCTCTGTGGTGCTGTACACACCGAGGTGATAACAAATGCAAACATTCCAAAAGCTTATCAGGCCTGACGCTGAATGATCAAGCAGCTGGAGAGCTGTAATGTGAAGCCATGTATATTAAAAATATTTTGCAAATAATCTCCTGGGGTGGAAGAAGGCTGTTTCTATGGTGCTTTTGTATAAGGAACAAGGAAAACAGATGAAGAGTACAAAGTTCAGCCTCTAAAAATACCACATTCACTTTCAGATAGTTCCATGGACATTGACCCTTCCAACACAAAACCAATGGGAGGCAGGGAGCAGGAGGAACAAGTGAAATCATGGAACACATTAGGAGTTTAGCTGCACTGGTAAATAAATACTTATTTCGATTCACTTCTTGGGTATTCAAGGCTGGAACAAGAGTAATGGATTAATGCAATTCCATACATACTGTGAGTAAGTAAAGCTCTTGGGGTTTTGGCTTCATGCCCTCTCAGCTGCACCACTTCTCTGATGTAGGCACAAATCTGAGTCCTGGTTGTGAATATCCAACCTCTATTTCTGTCCTCCAGAGCTTTCCGAGGCAGGGTTTGCACCCTGGACTGCCCCATCTCACAGAGGGACAGTAGGCTCTGCTGGATGGGAGTGACTCACTTCAGCCAACTAGGAGAAACTAGCTTATATGGGGAAAATGTACCTGTACAGTCAATCAATAAACACTGAAAATGAAGCAAGCATGAATAAAAACAAACATAAAAAATTCAGTAAAATAAGTGAATTTTGACCAGAACATGCTTAACAGCTTTTTGTTTTGACTGTCCCTGTGTAGCTGTCAGACCCTTCACTGCTTGCTGATTAAAGAGACAGCCCAGACTCTATTTGGCCTCTATATGAAATGGTACATGTTTCCTACTGCTTCACGCTATATGGTTTACACAGCTGCTAAAATATTCACAGGGAGTGTTTATATTTGTGAATTATTGTGTTCAGGACCGCAAAAATTGTGAAAATACAGCTGGCTGCTTTGGTGATAACCCTCAGTCTAGGCACAGCACTGCTCACTGCACCCTACCAACTCTGGCCTTGTCCTCCAGCCTGCTGCCCTTACTGCACTGCAGGGAGCATGACAACTCTTCTGACAAGTGATGACAGTGACATATAAAATCCTCTTCCTCTCATGAAAATGGAGCATCCCATGAAATGGAATGTTTTCATGAATGATGAAAAAATCCCTTTTTAAAATTCATTGTTTCTTTCTGGAGCCTGTGAGCTGTTCCTTCTATGCTGAATAGAGAACAGCTCAAGCAGAGGTTCTTGCTTTTTTTTGTTTTTCTTTTTTTCAAGTCCTTGAGCTTTCCTTTTAGTTTTCATGGAGTCTGTATTCACACTTTTCTGTGCCTTGTCCCAGGGAATTCTGTGGGTCTGAACAGCAGAATAAATTCAGAGTAACCCAAATGAAAAAGCATGTGAGTATAGTGTACATAGGTAAGAAAAAAGGATGCTGTATGCCACTGAGCATTTGCAGTCACACGTCACCCTGCAAACAGCAGGATAATTTCAAGCACAGACATTTTTATCTCTGTTTTGGAACCCCTATCACCAGTCAGGCCTTACACAATGTTTACTTTACATATTTCATTGTTTGGCTGTGTCAGATAGTCCTTTCCAACACAGGCTGAAAGCACACAAAGGCCCTCACTGCCTTGACAAGTCGTGCCTAATCTCTGAACATCCTGGTGCCATCAGTAATGTACCCTGGGCTACGCCAGCCCTCTGCTGTGAGGGGACACAAATGTTTTTCATTGCTTACTGAAATACCTCCACAGACTCCTGGACTGATATAAAAAAGAGACAGAATACTTAAACGGCATATGCATTTAGCATATAGGAAGACCAACTAGTTTGACAAAAAAAAATACAGCTAATGACAGTTTTTATTCATGTACTGCTTTTCTGACTGCTCTATTACCACATTAGAAGCCTAAATTTGCAATTGAAAACATCTGCTATTTGGCTTACTCACTCTCCAGTTCTTGGACCAAAGTAAGCAGTATGTCCTACCAGAATTTCAATAGTCTGAAAAACATATCAGTTTCCATGAACTCTGAGATCAAGAGTTTTCTGCTGAGATTTTTCCCTGAGAAAGTATAGCAGAACTGCTGGACAATGCTCAGAAACACCTGCCTCCTACTAACTAGGTCTTTTCTTGAGCTCAGTTTATTTTGCCTTGGAAGAAAAAAAAAATAAAAAAGTGATCATTAGATCTAAACCCAAATACATTCATTCACCTAGAAGCATGATCCAGCTAATATTAGTCACAAACCTTAATGCTGGGCAAAGTGACTCACATTAATCCCATCAAGAATGTGGTGCTGGTACAGTTTGCATCAGCAGAAAAGCACATCTGTCTGTGGTAATGAGATTTATTGTGCAGGGAAAGTCCAGGAGTGTCTAAAACCAATTTAGCATTAAAACCTCAACTACTTCGGGTTGTCATGGAATTGACAAAGGTGTAAGGACAGATTTTCCTTCCACCACTCACCTGGCTGTGTTGTTTGCTGCTGCACTAAATACTGAGACTGCCCATGAGGCATCTCAGCAGAGCTCTGGGGAAGGGACAGTAAGCTGAAAGGCTTGGATCCTTTCTGGGTAACCAAAAATCAGCTAGGAATGAGAAAGCAAAACTGCTAATGCCCAAACACAAGCTGCAAGCTTGTTTGGAGGCAGGTACAGATTGCTTTTCTTCAAGTTATGATTTCCAGCATTCAGTAAGCTCAGATGTGCTGTGTTATACTGGGAAGGTATGTTTTATATTGCTTTTGCAGTCATAATACATCCTTACTGCTTTGAAATGAGGTTTGCAAAGCCCAAAAAGGCAGCTGTATTTCTAAACACACAGTAACATTTACATTACAAGCAAGGATGTCAAAACAGACAACAAAGCAGAAAGGGGAGTTGGAAACAGAAAATATGTAGAAAATTTAGATACACAGAAGTTTATCCTAATGTTTGCCCATATTCCAATGCTTCAAGAAGACTGAACACTTTGACATAAGTTGAAGAGCCTTTGCCAGCCAGACTGTTTGATGTTGTGTTGGCTCTGTGACAAAGCCAGTCTGTACAGGAATGCTGGCATTGTTTTCTGATCAAAGTGAGCTCTAATGGTATTAAACCTGAGTTGTGGTCTGACGTGCTTTCTTCCCTCAGCCATCAGTTCTCTACTCTGCTACCAGCTTCTTCTTGAGCTGTTGCATTACAATATTCTGCTGTTTTAAAGCATGCTCAGACTTTTAGTTCAGCTAATAAGAACTGATATTCCCATATTTTCTGCCATGCTGGGCATGGAGACAGGAGGTTGTGCATACACAGAAAAGGATGTTTGTGATGGAGATATGTTTCTGTTGACTCCAAGGATATTACAATTTTTTGATTAAACACTAATCAAGTGTAATAGTTAAATATGTCTTTAAAACTAAGCATGTGCTTACATTCCTTTTATAAAAGACAGGTGTAGAGCAGCTGCAGCTAGAGCAGGATGTGAGTGGGTTACCCCTGTAATCCATGCACCATCCTCACAGGATGAGATGCTGCCCATTTGTGTAGCTCTCCCACTTTATACTTGACTTTGGCTTCACAGATAGTAAAAGGGTCTTATAATTTCAAATCAAAGGGAACTGATTTGCTATTACAAAATCAAACATCAGATGCTCCATTGATGGCAACTGAAGCACAATAGATTACAGCGACTTCATAACTCAAGTCTCAGTTTGCTAGTGCTAGTTTCTCTGCTCAAATGTGACACAACTCATCTAAGAGCACTTTACACAGAACTTACAGGAAGAGTTAATGGTTTCTTCATTGCTGTTTCTTCACAAGGTCATCTTGTCCACTGCAATCACTGTTGCTGCTGCAACTCAAATTTCTCTTTTGTTGGCTGTGATTGCACTTCTATATGATGCCAACCAGAGTGAGCATGAGGAAATGTGAGAGTCAATGATGCTACAGGCTGGATATGAGCTTCTGTAGTCACAATTATCACCTGACTTTAAACAATTCAGTGTGCTCTAACACCATCTCCTCGAAAGCAAGGAAGTCAAGCAGACTCTTATAGTTTTTGAGCAGCTGTCATTGGTTTAAAATGAATTAGGCTTAGTAGATAGTCCATCTTCACTTTATAGCTTGATTGACCTGACCTAAACAGGTGAAGACATACCCCTACCAAAGCTGTAGCAGGCACCAGGGATGGATGAGAAGACTTAATAGAAAACAACTTTTAGACCTTTTACAGAAGAACTCAAGCTGAATTTATTATGAAGTTCTTAAATGTCCAAACACATTTTATTGCCTTCTGGTTTCCAGATGGGTGTGCATCCAGAACACCAGAATACCACAAATATGCTACTTTTTTTTTTTTTTCTTTTTTTTACCAGCTGCAATCAGAAGCAGCTGTAACAGAAGGCTATAGAAAAGCCTGATTCTTAGAGTATGCCTGTTTCTGTTTTTCAAAAAAGGAAAAGTTTAGATAACTTGAGTAGACTTTGTAGGGGCATCCAAACATTTAGGATTGCATTAGGACACACATTTCAAACTCTTGGAAGCATATCCTTCACTAGCTCCTTGCTCCTAATGAAGGAAGTAGAATACTCCAGTGGGTAAAATTCAGGGGACAGAACTCTCGTTTAGCCCAGCTCTAATAAAAAGGTGTGGCTCTGTCAGTATCACTGGAATTCTCTACTGCTCAGTTTTCCTATTGTTCCAGGGAATCATACTCCTAAAACAATTTGTTGGATTGTCAAGTTAGCACCCCTACTTTTTTTTTTTTTTTTTTAATTAACTGCATCCATTTGCAGTGACGAATTTACTATTTTTGGAGACAAATTTTATTCAGCATCCCCCTGAATTCTATTCAAAATCCAGTAACTGATCAGCATTTTGGGGTTTAATCAGCAAGGTGTCAAAGAGGCCCTAGGACCTCTGACTCTGAAAGTTGAAGGCACATAACCATTTCAGGAGCTGTACAGCACCTTGCAAGATGAAGCCCACAAAGGCTTTATTTAGTATTTGCACATCCATTGTAAACCTGTTGTCTGCCTTTCCAACCTGGATTTACTGTCCTTTTGCTCAGCAGGCTAGCAGAGCTACCTGCACACTTGCTCATTTGAAGCAAGTGACCCCCTATGGAAACCTGCATGAACCTCATGGTGAAGGGCAGGAAAATGAAGCTGCTTTTAAAAGTTTTAATTTTTATCCTGCTTAATGGAAAATTTTAAATCAGGACGAGGTTATAATTTAGCCAAATAATAATTTCATTAATATTAGTTCCCAGTATCTAGAAAGAACAAATAATATCTAAATAAACAAATCTAAATAAGTGAAGACAAATACTAATTCATGGGCTTATATGGAAGTTGGCTGAAACCTGCAGCAATCCTGACTCATAATAAAAATGATTTATTTAAAGACTTATTATGAACATTGCAGGAAAGGTGATAACAGACATGTACCACTTTGTTTACAGTAAAATTTCCTGTAAATTAAAGAGTCCTTATTCTTTGTTTGGTTTTGATTTGGTATTGTACCAAGTATCTGTTTATAAAAGGAAATATGACGGTACAAAGTGTACAAAATGAATTGCAGAAGAGATTAACAGTCAAGGTGAATTCGCTTTAAAATAAGTCCTAACAACACAGACAGTATAGATCCCATTATTATCCTATATAGGTAAAGAAAGTCAGTTCAAAGCAGATCATTCATGCACCATTTTAGAGAGCTGAACTACCTGAAATCCAGGACAGAAAGTTACTCTCCAAAAAGATTTTAAAAAAAGATTCAGGCGACTAAGAGGTATGGCAGGGAAAAAAATATTGCAGAGCACAACAAAGGAAAAGTTTGATATAAAGTAGGCACTGTGTTCCAAGGGATTAACTATTGAGGATTTTCCCCTTTTGAGGAGTTTTTTTCTTTATAACACTCTCTAAACACCTTACTAAGGAGTCTTTCTGAAGTCATATTTATATGACAAAGTATGTCTCAACCTCAAATCATCCCATCCCGCAGGGAATCTTCTGTGGGAACACCTGGATGAAGATTATGTATTCACAGTTGAAAAAGAATAATGAAATAACACTTTATATATTTTATCAGGAAACTAGAAGGGGCCTGTTTTCCAGAAACAACTCCTTGGCTTGAATTAATGCTGGACCCAGCCTGGTGTCTCTAGAGATCAGACTTCATGGATCTCCAAGGTCTCCACCCAGGGAAAGAAAATATTTGTGGATGGAAGAACTGGATCTGGATCATACTAATTCTCCTTCTACATATAACCAAGATTGACGTGGAGGATAAAATTGCAAAATCAGTGACATTATCTGAAGGCCAGGAGTTACCTGTGATCGTGGGGTTTACTCCAAAACATCCTAAGATCAGTTGTTTGATATTTAGAGCCAAAACATTAATGCTGGGTTTTTAAACTCGTGTAGTTAATCAAACCAGTTTGCAGCCAGTCCTGTGTATACAAGTTCAGTGGTTTAGAAGGTATGTTAGCACTCACCTGGGGGCATGTGCTCGTTCATGATGACGAGTGATGCTGGCGTAGGCCTTCTTTTCCTGATCTGTAACAGATATAAACCGAGGAGAGTCATTAGGGCCCATCAATTGCCACACACACAAAGCAAAGCAAAGCAAAAAGTCTGTCTGGTGTCCTCCAGAGTAAAAGTGAAAAAGGAAACTATTTAAAGAACAGCAGCACTTCACTGTCTTACTGACAGCTTGTCTGGTCTGACAGCAAACAGGGTCGTGCTGCTGCTTGTTTAGGGAGAACAAAGGCATGGGGAGAGCTGTCCAAAATACCTTTAGGATTTGTAATCATCTTGACTTCAGTTTTTTGGATATGTATTGCTGAAAAATATCAGTCATATCTTCAAATATTGACATTTAGCTTTGCATCAGGAAGATAATTTCATAGTTTCTGAGCGTGTATGTGCAAATACCTAGTACTGCCATAGCTCTCTCAAGTAATAATTAATATTTTGCAAGTGCATTTCAGAGTTTTGCAGGTATGCCTTCCAATGAACTCATGTTTCAAAACTGTTGCCAGAGGTGTTACTATAGTAACAGTTCTTTAACCAAAAATACTCCAGTATTTAAGACCTTAAAAAGAGTATTTCCAATATAGCAGATTTTACATACCAATACATAGTCCTGAATTGTATGTAAACTCCAAATTCTTCAGAGTTCATCTGGGTAACTACCTTTGTTCCATTAACAGTGGCTGAACTACATGGCATTGGAATACCCTCTTATAATGCACACATTTGCACTGAAAGCTTTGTGTTGCTTCACAAAAGCCTCCAGGCCTGATATTCTATTGAATTTAAGACAGGGACCAGGAGCATTTAAGCTAGAAACCATTCTGACACAAAACCTCAATGTCAGTGCATTTGTTCTTTTTTATTTGCTGAGCCAACATCTGTATTTAGCTAGGTTCAAATTTTGCTTTCAGAGGTGTAAATGGAAAGTTACATCATCAGGGTTAATGGGTTTATTCTAGATTAGTGTAACTGTAGCTGACTGTAGAATTTGCTATTTTAATTTCATCACACACCCACAGTGAAACTGTATAGCACTTGGAATCAAACTCACAACAACAACAGGAAAAAAAAAAAAAAAAAGGACTGCCCATAAATACCAGGAAGAAAATAGGCTACAGCATTTCAACAGCCGTGGGAATTCCAGGAAATCCTAATCCTATGGTTCTCACAGATTTCAGAAAGATGCCAGAAAACATTCTGCTTGAATTCATTGCAGAACTGTTCTGTAAGGGACATCTCACAGTTCAGGAGTGCCTACGGACAAAATGAGGACCCACAACAATTCTTTTCTGCACCCTTCTAATGTTTCACATTCAGTGGTCACTCCCGACTCATTTCCTGGAAAAGGTCTCTGCCTTTTAAGAGAAAACATCAGGATATTCAGGAAACCAGATGACTCTCTTAAAGGTGCAAAGAATTTCATGGCTACTTGTATGGAACTTTCAAGGTTATTATATTCCCCTGGTATCATCTAAAATCAGACGTACCCAAATAGAAGCAAATGTTGGGCACAACTTGCACAGAGAGAAATATACTGGGTCACCTAATTAAGATTTACACAGTTTTGTCACAAGACTGCCTGTGACCTTTTATTAGGCACATTTTATTAGATGTGCCTAATAAAAGGTACATAGTAATAGATATATTCTCCTCCTTAGATGTCAGTACTGAGATATATATATACATATATATCAGTACAGTGTATGTGTATATATTATTATGTGTATCTTTTGGGAGTGAGTTAAAACCTAAAATAGCATACACATTATTCCAAGAAGGACATAAGTACAGCATATTTCCACACGTATATATTTTTCAGGCATGTAAAATACCATAAAAATTACTTAAAGACTGTAAAAAATCATGAGAAATACAGGAAGTAACTGAAATGATGAATACTGTGCAAAACATTAGTTGTATTTTCTCATGTTAAAATGAAAGGTAAATAAGATGTCTTCTTCCCAATATTTCTCTTATTTACCTATTATTAACTTTATGCTTTTCTTTATGTACATTTAATACACTTGAATTGGTTTGTTGAGAATGTATTCATTGAGTGCATTTATGTGAAATGTAAGTATTAGAGTAGAAGAGGCACACAGAAAAGGCACAAAAAATATACATTAATAAACCTACGCGAGGTGAAGAAGCCTTATTCTGCCTAGAGAACATATCCTTCCCCCTCTTTAAGTCTATCAAACATCACTATAACCTCCAGAGTATTTAATCTAGAGTTTCACTAACATAAGCTAGAAAAGCCTTTAGGCCACAAGTATCCCGTGTGCTCACCCACACCCTGCCCCATTCCCACATTTCCCATTCGAAACAGTGAAGGAAACTCATCCTCCTTACCTGCTCAGCTGCCTCAGGATCTATTTGGCTCTGAAACAGGGGCACAGCAAACTGTATTTTTTTGGGGCTGTTGGGCTCCATGGTGATGCTGAGGTGAGCCGGACGAGAGAAGAGCTCGAGCCCGGTCTGTGCCTGTGCCCCGGCGCTGTCCCCGCGGCCCGGCTGGAGCTCCGCAGGAACAGCTGTAACTCCCGACTTAGCCCGGGAATCTGCGCCAGCCGAGCGACTCCCTTGTTCCACATCCACAGAGATGCCACTGGCTTGGCTGTTTTCTTTTTTTTTTTTTTTTTCCCCTCTCTTCAGCAGCCCTTCAGATCCTCTCAGCAGAAAGCTGAAAGGAACAATAAGCTAATTGTGTACGAGCTCACTTCCACATATGCCAAGCATTCACTCAGAAGCTAATTGAAAATGCAATACTAGCATTGCATGGCCTGGAGCCTTGGGATTTGAAAAAGAGGATCTCTCCACCGTATATTACTAACTGGCTGCTCAGAAGTGCAATGCAAGCTCCCTCTGAGTATTGCTGATGGGCTCTTAATTATTGATGAACACAAATCAGGAAGTTTTCAGATTTTGGGGGTGGAGGTAGCAGAAGGGGTGGATTCAAAAATTCGATCTCTGTTGCAGTGTGCCAGAACCACTCTCCTCTTTTCACATATCAATTCCCTTTGCTCTTTCAAATATTTTTTTAGTCCTACAGTTTTAGACTTTACTAAATCTTACAGGAAGATTTTTGGTGATGATGCTACAGAGTTGCCCACAATTACATGACACTTCTCTTGTGGGTTTGCACCTTAGGCCTGGTTTTCATATTTAGACTGTGATTTCTTTCGGTGGGCTCCGTTTCACGTGGCTCCAGATTTGAGAACACTCACATTTGAGCCAGCTCTCTGGGCTCCCTCATGCTAAGCACATCAACAGGCATCACATTCTATCCAGGCAAAGTGGGATATAGCGTTTACTCAAGATTACATTTTCTCTCCCATAACTCTAGAAAAAGGAAAGATGATTCAGACTAGTTAAATCACTTTTGGATGACTAAAATTCAGAGGCTAAATCCTACTCAAGGGTACAAAATCCATGCCTCATTCCAAGACCAGGAAAATAATATGGTCAATCATATCAATATTACTCCGTTGTGAATATAATTGATTTTCACTTGTCATTTCACACTAATTCAAAAGAAGAGTGTGAAACAACATCCAGCAATCACTGATCTAACCTACCTCTTTGCAAAACTCAGAGGAATTTGAAAATGTTCTTTGTTCAGGCCACTGAGAGCACTGAAGATTTTCACAGTTCACCACAGGCTTATTGAGTCACTGAGTACTTTCCCACCTGTGCCAGTGGAGGAGGCAGGGAAGGAGCGGGGATTGTGGGTGGGAACAATGCACTGGCCACACACACAGAACCAACCAGCAAGGCAGACATGAAATACTTGTTTGGCTTTGATTTTACAAATTAAAGTCATGGCACATCATCGGAGCACCGGGCTGTTTCTGAACAGAGGCAAGCACACAAGCTAGCTGGTTTGGGAAGGACCTGAGAAAGCTTAGGAGGTGAGGATACACTTTAGGTTAAGGATCCAGTTGGCTCAATGATCAAAAATAACTCTCAGTGAGGGCCAAAATTCCCCTTCTCATCCATATCAAAGCTACTGAGAACCATAGTGGTTCCCAGCTGACAGCTAGTAGCTGGCAACTTTCCTGTTCAATTTCTTATGATAGTTTAGGTGGCATTAACTTAGACTTTTGAATCACAGAAGAGTCTGATTGGTCAGGACCTTCTGGAGATACTTGATCCCACCACCCCTGCTTGAAGCAGGGTATGAGACCAGGTTATTCTGGGACCTCTCAGTCTGAATCCTGAATGTATTTGGTGCTTAATGCTTAGCTTCACTTACCACAACAAATGAAAGAGATGCACAAAACACTGATATTCAGTGTTTCATATGACCATTTTTAAGCCTTCACTATTCCTACAAAGACAAAACATAATTTGTTTTATAGACTTCCACAGTTAGAGCAAGAGTGCAATTGTAAAAGTTATGGTGGCACAATGAAGCCTAAGGCACTAAAGTAAGAGAGGCACACTCTGCTTTCACCAGGACAACTGGAGAGTTGTTTTCAGGACAGTCTCATTATCCAGTTTCACAAGTCCTTCATGCACAGATGTGCCATTATCTCCAATGACAGCTTCAGGCATACCAGGGGTATATATACACACCACATACACAGGGTTACATCTGGGGGAGGACATAGGCAGGGATCTGAAGCTGCGGCTTTCCTCTTGAACTTTGATACTTGAAGGAAAATAATGTTTGTTTTTGCTGTGAGATACTGTGAGAAAAATGTTTTCCAGATGCGTTGCTACCATAAATATTAATAAATTGTATATTTTAAATATCAATTTCTCTAGAAAATACCTGTTTTCCATAAAAATATCTATTCTAGATATCTATGCAACTTAACGCATTAAATGATACAATTGCAATTCTAATATATTTTACCGATCACAGGAGCTATAATTATCACTGCAAAGGCTTAACATTTCTTATGTTAATGACAAAGTCATTTTAAAAACTATATTCAGACAGTAAAAATTTATTAAAGTATTAAGTGCTCAAAGGATTATAACAGTGTGTTTCAGCTCTAGATTGCTGGACATTGCTGCCAAAAGGAATTTGTGTTGCAAATGCATTTTTTTAATGGTATATAAGAAAAAAGCTCAACAACCTTACAAAAATCCCAAACCAACAAAACCACTTTTGGCATCTTCTGAAGGGAGACAGACAACAGGACAGACCAAAACACAAGGTCTAATCCTTAATGGGGCTGGCTAAGACTGGGAGAGAGGCCCCCCCGACAATGTGATGTGGAAGTATTTGTTTCCTGCAGCTTTTCTCCCTGTGCCTATTTGGAGCTGGCAGCCCTACAATCTTCACATGCACTAATACAATAACAGTATTTTTAAAATAGTATAAGAGGCATAGTGAGAGAGCACTCAGATACAGCATTTCAGGATGCCTGCCTTGGCTCTCTCTTACACCAATTTGCAGCATTAGAAGTCTGCAGGCAAAGTGTGCCGGCATTTTCTATAGACTGCATCATAGTCTGGGGAGAGCTGAAACACGTTTAAGGACACATCCCTGTAGTTCATCTTCTGTTTTTAGTGCACTCCCCACAATTTCAGTTTCAGATGCCTTCATGATTCAGCTAAAACTATAATGGAATTAAAAATAATAGAACTGTCCAAGATCTTTCCTTCCTATGCCATTCACTATGTTCTGGTATGAAGCACTGCCTTTTAGAATACCCTGGTGTAGGGATGAGCTGTGGAAGCACTCTTGGCATAGCTCCTGCTTGAGCTATTTCCCTGGTGTCTTAGGAAAGGTTTATATCTTGTTTCCAGCCAAAGACAAGGCTTCTGGCATGGCAATTCAAGGGTCTTGGTTCTGCACTCTCTTTGCACAATTTTTGTTGCTGCTCTGATCTGCCTCAGCTCCTCTGGTGTGGTCAGAGACTACTGCAGCACCACTCTGGAGAGCAGAGCTGGTGTTCCTTGTAAAACAAACCTGCTTAAGGCTTTGGCTCCTAAATTCACCAGTGCAGATGCAGAGAAGCATTAAGTTACAGTACCCTGATCCAACAGGGGGCTTTGCAGAGCAAGGGCTCAGCTTGGATGTGGCAATTCTCCTGTGTCTTAGACATAACTTTAATCCCCATTGTAGCCACTGATATGTGAGTGGTTTAACAAAGATAGGTTGACCTGTGCTTTCCCTGGGCTCTCCAGCTGCCCTCTCCTCACAGCAACCTGTCCTCAGCATAGTGCTGGGCAGCCCAGCAGCATCAGAGGGAGAAACACCGCAGAGCACTCTGGCTTTCTGATACAGCCAAAAGGGCTTCAATGTGCCCCTTCCTTCTGCCTTTTTCTAAAAAACTGATGAACAGCTTCTTCCCTGCCTTTGCCCAGACAGGAGGATCAGTTTGCCCTTTGGGGCTCTGCACTGTGCCTCACTTATGGGGGCTAAAATCAGACAGAAGCCTTTCAAGAATAAAAAATTGCTTATTCAAAATGACACTGAAATTTTCCTTTCCAAACAGCATTGCAAACAGGGTGACTCCCACTGAGCTGCTGGAAACACAGTCTGCTATTTATATATAGAAAATGCAAAGAATTTAAAATTTGCCAGGGTGGTAGAATGCAGAGCAGATCTCATCTGCCTCATGAGTACCAAGTGTTGCCACAGGCAGGTCAAAAAGAAGAACAGAAAGTCTTTCTGAGCAGCGACAGAGTCAGTGGGACATTCAGTGAGAGCTGTTGGCCTGGCAACAGTCTAACCCAAATTTCCATTGCCAGTTCTTATTCATAGAATATCAGGTTTGGACTTGTTTATGTACTAACTATATATGTGGATACATAAAGCCTAGATAAGTAAAAAGATAAAGCTATTTCTATTTCTATTTATACAAGCTCGTCTCTTAAGATAATAAATAATTCCTCAGCAGTATGGTTTTAATCAGAATCAGTTTAAAGTTACTTTATCTGACCACAGAAGAACTTACACTGTCTATTCCAGTCTTCCTCAGAAATTCACAGCTCTCCACACTTTGAGGTAATGTACAAACACATACTGCTAGATCCACTACCAACAACAGAATACAATCATCCAAAACATAGGAAATGAGCTGGATTAATGGGACATGACCTGTGTAGACAGTCAAAAGATTCTTGCCTAATATGGTTCAATAGCGCAGAAAGCAAAACTCTGGTACTGGTTTTAGGAGGGTATTTCAGCAGGAAAAGATGCTACAATTTGCTTCCTTACAAAGAATAGGGTAAATCTAATACATCTTTCAATAAACAGGAATGTGTTGTGTACACAGGTTTTAGAATAAAATAATATTATTTCCATATTAAATCTTTAATGCAAAAGTTGACTGACTATATCACTGAATTAAACAATTGAAATATGAAATTCAGTGGTTACTGTATTTTTTTAAACAAAAGTTAAAATAAAGAATACATAGAAGATAAACCAAGGAATGAACTTCCACAGTTTCAGAGTCTGAAAAGTTCAGTTGTTACTGTATTTTTTAAACAAAAGTTAAATAAAGAATACATAGAAGATAAACCAAGGAATGAACTTCCACAGTTTCAGAGTCTGAGTTAGAAAACTCCTGTGCAAACACACACTCCCAGAGAGAAAATGAAAAGTCACCAAGTACCCACAAAAGCTCAGTATGCCAATTTCAGAACATGTTCTTAAAATTCTCATTTTTTAATTTGAGACTCTTCAGATATCCCTTCTTTCTTGCCTCCTCCTCCTCCCCCTCTGAGAACATGCTAGACCAAAAGATATCACAACAATCCTCAAGGTCCTGCCTGCGGCATCTGCAAGGGAGGGACTGAGACAAACCTGGAGGCATGCCTGGAGGGTAGCATCTGGTTTTGGTGACCTGGGCAAGGTAGCTGAGGCACAATTATTTGCTATTTTCTATATAGATGTTGGGAGTAGCAGGAATGGGGCTGCTTTATGAGTAGGGACAAGCCAGGAGCCAAGGCTAGGTGAGATATCTGGTATGAAAATATCACAATGCCTAAGCAAGACCTACCTTTCCTAGACTGAACTCAAGTTAATCTGATCCATAACCTTCTCTGTCACTGAGGTCAGGCTGACAGGCCTCTCCTTCCCTGGATTCTCCTTCCAACACTTCTTGCAGGTGGGTGTCACATTGGGCAGTCTCCAGCTGGGACTTTTCTGGTTAACCAGAACTGATGACAAATGATGGAGAGCGGCTTGGCAAGCTCTTCTGCCCGCTCCCTCAGTACCCTCGAGTGAATCCCACCTGGCCCCACAGACTTGTGAGGGTTTACATGGCACAACAATATTTCCTTCTGTATTGCATGGGGCTTGCTCTGCTCCCTGTCCCTGTCTACCAGCTCAGGGGGCTGATTGCCTAGAGGATAAGTGGTCTGTCTGTTAAAGACTGAGGGAAAGGAGGCATTAAGTACCTCAGCCTTTTCTTCATCCTTGGTGGCAATTTTACCCCCCATGTCCAATAAATGATGGAGCTTTTCCTCATTCTGCCTCTTGTTGTTAATGTACTTACAAAAACACTTTTTAGTATCTTTCACAGCAGTGGTCAGATTGAGTACTAGCTGAGCTTTTGCCTTATAATTTTTTTCTATCTACGTGATCTAATGACACCCTTGTGCTCTTCCTGAGTTGCCTGCTCCTTATTTCAGCCTCTCTTTTGTCCCGAGTTCCAGTAAAAGCTCCCTGTTCAGCCAGGCCAGTCTTCTTCCCCACCAGCCCTTCTTTCAGCACAGGGGATGGCCTGCTCCTGTGTCTTTTGAGATTTCCTTCTTAAAGTATATCCAGCCTTGCTGGACCCCTTAGTTATTAAGGACTGATTCCCACTGACACTCTCTGAACCAGTGTCCTGAGCAGGCCAAAATCTGCCCTCTACAAGTTCAAGGTCGAGGTTTTGTTGATCCCTCTCCTTACTTCACCAAGAATCAGAAACTATCATTTCGTGGTTCTGTGGTTGAAGGCTGTCTTGAGCACAGCATCTCCCACCAACCCTTCTTTGTTTGTAAACACCTTGTAGCCTTACTTACCACTTGTGTCAGGAAGCTCTCTTCTGCACACTCCAGGACTGCCCCCTCTCCTCTGCTGGAGTTTCCAGGAGATATCTGGCAAAATAAAGCCTCCCACAAGAACACGAGCCAACAATCGTGAAATGTCAGGCAGGCACTTATCAAACAGTTCATCTGCTGCCTCATCCTGGTTGGATGGTCTGTAACAAACTCCCACCAGGATTTTTGCCTTGCCCCCCCTGACTCGCACCCACAGGCACTCAACCTTATGATCACTATCCTTGGCTCTGCACAGAACAAGCACTCCCTAATGTACAGAGCCACCCTGCTGCCTCTGCCTCCTCACTCGTCCCTCCCAAAGGGCTTACACCCACCATCGCAGCACTCCAGCCACACAAGTCATCCCAGTACATTTCTGTGAGGGACACTATGTCCATGCTTCACAACGGCTCCCAGTTCCTCCTGTTTGTTACTGACACTGTGTGCACTGGTGTAGAAACACGTCAGCTGAGATATCGATTCCGTCCCAGCACTGCCGTGCTGCCCTAGGCCCATCTCTGCTGAGCCTGGTCTGGTCTTATCTCCCTCCTCCTTCCAAGCTTAAAGCCCTCTCAAATCACCACTACCAACCCTAGAATCCTTTACCCCTTTTAGCCAGTGAGCCCAGTCTGTCTCCAACAAGCCTGGTGCTACCAACCCATGACTGAAAAGTCCAAAATGCCACCAATGGCAAAAGGCTTTAAGCCACATGATCAGGTGGGTGCTCCTGTTACTCCTACAGCCAACTGGCAATGACAAAGGTCACTGTCATAGCAAACTTTAGAAAAGCATGCAAAATATCTCTGGCAATACTGTCTGCCTTTATTCACCGCAAATTTGGTCGACCAATATTTATCAGCCACTAATAAATCTGTCTGAATCTGCATATAATCCATATCAAATTCCAGGCTGGCAGAAAAAAAGACAACACTAATTTGCAAGGAAAGTAGCAGTCTGAATCATTAAACAAAATAAAAACTGTCCATGCTCAGAAAACCATTATGATAAGTCACCCAGGATAGCCATGTGTTCAATAATGATGGCCTTTCCTAAGGCACAAACAATTGCCAATAGAAGTTGATACCAGCACAACTTAACCTATAGGACAGACCCACTAAAGTAATTTTTTTAAACAGTTTATAGGCATTCCTACATATAAATGTCACTCAGAAAATATTAGCTGGAAGTGTCTTTAAAATGGCAAAAATCTGTTACCCGGATTATGGAAAAACAGGTGCTTTTATATCCATTCATTTTAGTACAGTTTTTAGAAGCGTCATTTTGAAATGTCTTTATTTTAAATTATAGCCAAACCTCAGAAATCTGACTTCCATCAGTTGGATGAAAATTTGGCAGTATTTTTCATTTCTCAGGATATATTAAACACTAGGATTTGCACTGCTGAGATCAAATGTTCTTACAAGCTACACGAAGTACCTCAGAAACTCTGGGATGTTACCAGCAAGTGACTTCTCTTGGGGGAGTAGCAGGAAGTCAGGCTGCTGTCTCCATGCTCCTGCTCAACTGCCACCATCTCCTGAAGTGCATTCCTCCATCACCCCCTGAGAGCAGCAGCTGTCACCTTTCTTGGAAAGTCGCTTTGAGCAGCTCAAAGGCACAGGACCTACATAAGTGGTCAAGAGTGTTAATTGATCTGGCTGGGGGACAAGGGCAGCAGGTTGAGTAGGTTTTGGGTTTCTGCATTTGCAAAGGAAGGTTGCAGACATGTGGGTCTGGCTGGCTGATCTCCTGTGGTGCTCTGGAAAGGAGCTGTGTGCTCATGCAAGCTGCAAAGCAAGGCAGAAATCTACTGCAACTACCACCTTGTATGGATTGCCACGAATCAGTGCTGCCAGAGTTTGTATTTCAGCTTTTCAATGTGCAGAATAAGGTTTTCAAGAAAGCCCTGCTTCTACTTACAAAGAAAAACTCTGATGAGAGGTCACCTATCAACTTCTTGGACCAGCAACAGAAGCCAACAACTTTAAGACAGTGGTTTTAAGTGGCAACACTGCTCTCACATTTCAGGGTCCCTGAATATCTGAAAGCTTTTTGCAAAGCCAAGTCCTAAGCTTTCCTGCTGTTCCCCATTCTGTGTACTCTTTGACCAAATCTATCTTATTTTGCTTAAGACTAAACCATGCATAATTCAAAACACTGACACAAATTATAGGCAAAATAAATATTTTATTGGTTTAATATACACTTTTTAAAGAAATCAGCCCTTGTGTGTCTTCCTAACACAATTTAAAATTTTATAAACTTTTTCATATAATATTGTAATATTTGAAACTATTTTGATTAAAGACCTTGACATAGTGTGAAGAGTTTTAGTAGATGGAAAAGGCAAAGGAGTAAAGAGAGTTCAAGCACAGCCAAAAGGGATATTACATATCCACTAAATGTCTATTTGACCACATAAAAACTCCAATGACTTCCAATTTTCTCCATTGGAACAATCGGATATTCACCAGGCTGACTGAAAATACACTCCGTGAGGGATGGAGAAGAAAAAGAGATTTTTTTTTCCATTTTCCCCACAATATAAGCAAGGTCATTCATGCATTCCAAGTTGCAAATCCTAATTGCTTTCAGAACATAGCATTTTTATTGCATTTTGGTTAATATGAAGCAGAACTTCTCTTGGTATGACTGCAAGTAGTCAACACCAAAAAAACCACCCCAGTGCTTAAATAAGGCACTTTCCTATAAAGGGATGAGCAAACAGCAAGGAAGCAAATAAAATTAGTTAAAAGTTGTTTTCTACACAAAGATAAGGCTTTCAGTGTCAGAACTTTAAGTAGTTTTAAGAGTAACCTCATGTCATTCTACCACTCTGCTAATAGTAACCGCCTCAAGAATTAACAGCAATTTGTGTAACAGGATTGTTTCCTTCTTTTGAAGCGGCACTAAGTAACAGCAGTGGAAACCATTATTGGTTATTTCAAGCTCTTAAAGTGGATCAGTTATTGCACAATAAATACCTCATAGAGGTCAGTGTTTTGGGAGGGGTTGTTGTGGGGTTTTTTCTATTTTTTTTTAAAAAGCTAGGCTGAATGTGTACGTGTTATTTATAAATTGGTTACGTCTGGAAATCTTCAAGTTTCATGATGCATCATTAGACAAAGAAATTAGCTACATAAAAATTTACAACAGGGACATACAAATAAATACAAAACCTTTCAGAGTGACACAATTTTGCGGATGCTTTAAGGAAAGTAAAGTGTCTAAGTCCTTACAGATGAACTCAAGGAAAGGTCCACATCGGAGAACCAAGTGCCAAACACAGTAGCCCATCTCAGCAGCTTTAACACTTCCCGAAGCAAAACCAACTTGGCACTTTCACCAGTGGGTGCTGCCCAAAGCAGAATCCCACAGCACTTCTGACGACATCCAACCTTAGAGAAAAAAAAGGAAGATGAGGACCTAAATTAGATTTTGGAAGTCTTTTATGTTCAAGTATGTATTTTGATACTATTCATATCTAAGGCAGGCAAACTGCAGAAATCCTCTTGCATGATGTATTCACATAAAAAGTCATCACAGAGCACACTGAAACTAAAAATCAAGGACCACTCTATGAAAACTGACCGTAGAATGGGCCAAACTACCAACCAGCTGACTTTCCAAATCTATCCAGGATTATCAGTATTCTCTGTATTTAATGAACTTCAAATTTGATCACTTATGCTTCAAGGAGAAAATGCAAACAAAGCAAAGAATGACATTTAACGCAATTGAAAAAAAAAATAAAATCTGGTTCTTGCAGATCTCCAAAGATTACCTGTAGTACCAGTTTCATGGCTGTGCATCCTGTTTTGCAGTTGCAGATCTGCTTTGGGGTGATACAGCTGCTAACAATCCACTTACTATTTCTCTTCTTATTTCACCAACAATAGATTCCTTGATCTGAAAGGGATTAGCCAAAGTTTAAAGGCCAGTAATTTACATAAACAATGGTTAAAACTAAATGATATTGCAGATATGTTTGAACACCATGAACATGCACCACTAAAATTCAACTTTCAAAACTGACTGGAAAAAACATTAGAAGAATGAAAAAATAACTGTAAGTAATTTTGAAGTTCTTGTAAATTGTATAAACGAAACCAAACTAGTTCTATATTTCCATATGGTAAATATATTTATGTTTTACACATAGGATATCTGGTTTTATGCCAAGAAATGAATAAATTTCAACTATGCAAAGTTCCGAAGAATAACATTTTAGGATATATACATCAAAAGCACCCCAAATGCACTACTTTTTGACAAGCTGTTATTCTCTTGAAAAGGGAGGCAGGATTGATTTCCTTCACAAATGGATTACACAACAGAACAGGTCCAAGTCCATGCACATAAGCTGTTGTTTTCAAATAACTGAAAAGGAGACAAATCCTAACTGCATACTTTCAGCAGGAAAGACAAAGAATTTCAGCAGTTGCTCACATCATCAATAGGCCACATGGGTTTAATCTATGCCAGTGAAGACTATTTTTCACAGGATTGTGACAGAAGCATTTACTCATTAAGTTTTATATAAAACACACCTAGGAGTTTCCAGTAGCAGGCATGTGAGTGTGGCTGACGCTACAACAAAAAAGAGCAGAGCACTGATTGCTTCAGTGAAGAAAACAAAGGAGAAAAGGAGGCAGAACACAGTTCTACAAGAGCGTATTATGCTGGAAAAGAGCAGGGAATGACAAAGAAAAACAGTATGGGCTTCTTGCAAGTACAAGAAATCTTTGGCACCAACTTATTTTTTTGGACGGTCTCCAGGAGAGACAAGTCAAATGCAGTTCCAAGGACAGAGGAGGACAACAACTATGAGAAGGTGGGGTAAGAGCCAGAGCCTGGCCAAAGGTCACACAGAAGCACTCAGCATCCCAGTTAAGCAATACATTTTTCTTTTTCATGTTAGTCTCCCCTTTTCCTGGTGCGTCAAAAGGATTAAGCAACAACGTCAGAAGGGTGGCAGCAGCATTAGCAGCAGGTTATTTATCCCTTGTTCTCTTTGGCAGGCAATTCAATCCCTAAACCATTAGTGTGGCAAAGTTCCTCATTTCATTACTACTTTGCATCAAGCAGAAATTCAGAGACTATAATATTATTGGGAAACAGGTTTCCAGTTGGGTTGTTTGCTGATTAACAGACAGAAGAAAAGCCATTGTGCAATAGAGCCTGTTTCAACAATAGCTGAAAGTCCAGAGGATGTCTATGCTGATGCACACACTGATGTACAAAGCTTTAGAACCACTGTCAGCATAGTAAGGGCTCTGGGATTTAGAAATGTAGGCACAGGGAAACCTGCAGACAGCACCCCAACTGTCCAGAAGGCATAAGAGAGGCCCCAGTGCTCTCTCCACCTTTCTTCTTCAGTGTCCCATGGGGTGGGTCTGTGAGTATGCTACAGAACAGCCATTTTGTACCCTTCTCTCAACAGACAGACGAAAATAAACCTCACTTTCCAAAAAAAAGCTCATAAAAACTTCCCAAATTAGCAAGTAAATGATCAAGCATGACAGACAGTCTTTTAACAAAGTAGAGACTGGAAGCAAAGCAGCTCCTGTTCTATTCTCAGCTCTACCAACAGCTTCTGGCTTGACCTTGATTATTTGAGATCTCTGCTTCTCACCTTCCTGTCTGGACGACAACAAGGCCACCCTCCACTGCCTCTTTTCACAGCCTCTGCTTCCTCCCCTCCAGACTCAGCAAGGTCACTCCTGTGTGCTGAGCCAGCACTGACTCCTGCAGTGACTCAGTGCCACGCGTGTGTTGTGACCAATGGCCAATATTTGCCTTTTTCATTATAAATGATTTAGGGTAAGGTGCACCTTCTATTTGCTCTGCAGAGGGCACAGCCCCTGCCAAGGCTTCCTCTGTACAGAAGAAGAAAAGCAGTCAATGAATGCTCCATCAATTACTTTTAGCAAGTGAATGAAAAATTGATCATTTGAAAAATGAGAAAATCACTCATTTATGCCACATTTACTACGTTGATAAAACACCAGTACTCAATATTGCATTGAAAACACAGTATCACTCTCATTTTTACAACAGTAAACCAATGACCTCTCTTCCTAGAAAAGAATTACCATTACTGCAATATTATGTTGCTGCTAAATAAAGAACTGATTGAGAGTGAAATGCACCACTTGTTGCAAATCTGGAGATAGGTACTCTTCATTGACCAATGAAAAATGGGAACCAGGCTTTTCACAGTGCTTATGCTTCTGATCTTGAAGTAAACTTTCTATAATTAGAAGAATTGCTTCCTACTCTGTTTTCTTCCCATGCCACTTCTTCATGGCAGTAGCTGCTGAGATTTCATGCTCAAGATGAGGAAACCAACACCTGCACATGTGAACAACCTACAGACATTTTGAGGGATGTTGAACTAACACAGATTTGAATGGAAAATGGAAAAGGGATAATGCTCTGCCAGAACATCTCTGTCCCATTAAGACTCATTACAGCCTCTTAAAGCATATGATGACAGGGAAATCATACATCTCCTTAAAGTAACTTCATTAAGTGTCATTTATAATGAAGAACTGTTAGCAAAATCAGAACTTCCACTGCTCATAAGCAGAAAGATCTTTAAACTAGCACATCTTTAATACTGGAGACGACCAGGTGAGAGAGCCTCCTGGAACTCCTAGTGACCCTGTGACTTACACAAGTCAAGCAGTAAGTGCTTCATGTGATAATCCTGTGGAGGCCAGCCTGTATTTCATCCAGAGAGCTACTGTTTGCTATTTTAACACTTCATGTTGCTGAATGTTTTTCCGAGGGAGTTAGTCCATTAATGCCAAAAGTTAACACCATGGGGTTTTTTCACGGAACAAATAGTTACAGGTCAAAGTTCACGTGCATTACAGCCCACCCACGCATATCACACCCACTGCCTGGCTTCTCCCTTCCCAACACAAGGTCACACAGCTACAGAGAATGGGAGGAATGAGCAAGAGTTTAATATTTGTGAGTGCATATATCAAGAATGCATCCTACCAGATTTCTTTCTTTTGACAATGAAACTGGAATTCCTTAGCTAACAACAGGGCTATTTAAGCAAGGCATCATTTCAATTTATGCTCTGTTTTAACTCTTATGAAACAATCAAGATTTTCCTGATATGTGTTTAATAGCATGTTCCGGCTCCGCAAAATCTACCAAGCTCTTTGAGCCAACACATCTCCACTCTGACCTGCAAAACTCCTCATGCTGGGAATCTTGAGTTGATCCAGAACCCACTGCCAGCGAAGTTAAACTGAGGGACAATCTCTCTGTGTGCTCAAATATTCACAAAGTGAGTCAAGCTTGCTTGTTTGCTGACTACTCATCTTTGAATAGTAGCCTCTCAGTCCAGTGTGGATTCTTTCAGCATTACAATGTCCTCAGTGCCACACAACCCAAATAACAATCTCTCTGCAAAGAGTACACATCTTTATTTGCTGTCAACTAATGAAGCTAAAGAGGAACTGTCACAGAGGCTAACCTCAGAAAAAATATTGACTGAAATAATTCTGTCCTTTGACTTCAGCGTACTTTTTTTTGTCTCTGCTGCTTTTGCAGTACTTTTGAAATACAGCTCTCCTTCCTATCTCAGTTTCTCCTTTAGCAACCCTCCACCATGACACCACTGCCCTGACATGTGCATTTTTACAGACAGCCTGGATACAAAGGCCATCCTGGCTTCACTGCAGAATCAGAAGCACAGTGCAAGTGCTTCTGATCACTGCGCTAAATATCTCATGTGCCACTCTTCTGATGAGTGGCATGCATCTCATCCATTTCACAGACAAAGCTCAGGTAAAGCTGGTTCCAATTATCCACAGCCTCAACACACGCAGATCTGGAAGGTACCACGGGGTTACAGCCTGGCCTGTTGCACATTTCTAAGCATGACATCTTACCTAGTCTTCAGTGGTCTATACCAGAGCCATACAAAAGCTTCAAGGGACAAGTTAAAGGCTAAGTGTCCAGTGACCCTTGGCTAAAGTCTAAGTGGTCCTTCTCTTGTGAAGAAGAGGGAATAAAATCTACAAATTCTCAATTCCCATTTCTGTATTCAGAGCAAAGTTCGGTCCACTTTTTCACAGACGCTTCTTTTCAGAACAAGTAGTTTCTTTGGCTTCTTTTCCCCAGTTATATTACTTGCCAGAGAGCTTTTTTCTGCCACTAACAAAACACATAGTTTTAGTCATGTTTCTTAACTTGGCCCACAGGAAAAATAATCAAGCACTCCTCACTTTCATTGACTGCCAATAAAACCAGTCCAATACAATTGGTCCAAAATCACTCAAACTCTGAAATAACTTCCCACCTGCCTTCAGCTTGTTTCACTTACATTCCTATAGTCCTTAGTGGTTGCAGTAGAGGGACTAGAAAATACACTAAGTATTTACTACAGCATTGTTTCAGAAACATTATTTCACCACTCAATGAACTCCAGTTTTAACAAGCAAACATGACAGAAATTTTCACTTGGGAATCTGAAATACTGCTGCTTAACCAAGTAGTAGAGACAGCAAGTTCTTTGCCAGCTAATAATTTAATTTTAAATATATAAATTTAAAATAGCTAATACTTAGCTATTAATGTACATGCTAACCACTACCACTGAAGAAAAGGTCCACTGCTTTGCACATAAACAGAGCTGTGGCTCCAACACCTAGTGACATGTTCTGAGCTTTCAGACACAGCACAGGAACAGTACAGAGCCTTGGCTGGAGAGGGAAGAGAAAACCTCAGTGTTTTCTTTCAAGGAGTTACAGCCAGCCTTGTCTTTAGGTTTCAGAAAACTCAGTTCAAACATCCCAGATCTCAGTCCCTCCTTCCTCACCTCCCGTATGACTTGCTGCAGCTCCTCCTGCTCCACTGCTTTGTGGATTTCATCAACTGAAGGCATGAGAGGGATTTTTTCAAGTTTGTGCTCCACCTCTGGCTTGGAGTCTGCAACATCCTCAGAGCTTTCCACCGGCTGTCCAGTGCCTGCTCTCAGCGGGGGAGTTGGTGTTAAGGCAACAGAGGCTCGGTACAACTTCTTGCTTTGACTCTTGGCTTTTCTACCTGTGTGACCAGAGCACACTGAAGAGGAATCCGAGTTTCCATGGGAGAATACTGACTCTGTACCTTCTGCTGGGAGAGTTTCCAGTCCAAGCTCTCCCAGTCCTAAACCAAGTTCAGACTTCAGAAATGACTGCTCTCGAATAAGCTCAGAGACCTAAGGATTCAGAAAAGAAACAGTCCGGAATAAGCAAACAAAAAAGTCACACACAGACATAACTATGTTTTCTTGCTATTTATTTAATCACTTACTCATTCCTTCCATGCAACAAATACAGCTGTAAAATAAATATATCCTTTGCCTTTATGACTGCAACAAAGAGGATCATGAAAAAGAATGTGCCTTTTTAAAGCCAACATAAATAAAAATTGTGGCTCTTCCCCAAGCCACCGACTTTTGCAACATGTACACATCTTGCCAGAGCCATTGACAGACACATACGTAAGGGCTTGATTTTCTTTTATTTGTTCTTTCCTTTCTGCAGTTTTTGAACTACTTATTTTCAGTAGCAGAAAATGCTCAGAAATATAAAAAGTAATTTTCCCTAGAAAATTCATGAGGTAGTACCACCATTTGTATTAACTAAATGAAAAAACATCTCACTTCCACATATTCCTCTTAAAAGCTAACAAGACTCTACAGCCACTTACACCTATAGTTAAACCTGCTTAAGGAAAATTGCAGCTGTTTTCAACAAAGCTATTTAAGGCAGTAAAGCATTTCTAAAATTATGTGTCAAATTAATCTCCTGCAACGTATTTTAAAGTAAAGCCTTCCTGGTTCTTTTCATCAGTAAAACACAGAGTAAACACTTACTGGTTCAATGACGTTCAATGGAGAAGGACACGACAGATTATCAGCACTTCTGCTTCCATACATACCCTGAAAAATTAAGTTAAGTTAATGTACTTAGGACTTTCTTGGAGCTCTCAGAAACTAGTATTTAAACATGCTGTATCTTAGACAACTTTCTGTAAAACCAGAAAGTTAGAAACAGGAAGTGAAGCTTGTTGGAGAAAGTTAATTTCAGTCATTTTTAAAGCTGGCCCTCTTCTATAAAAGGATTTACAAATAAAAAGTTATTTATATGGTTCAAAGAATGCAAGTTTGGCTTGAGATCACAGTAATACCATATTTTCCTGTTCTTGGGTTTCAATTTTTTTCACCATGACAAAATACTGAAGAGGAAGATGTGGCCTGTGCCTGTGCTGCTTCTAGAGAAGATGATTGGCTAAGAAAGAGAAATGAAACCCAGGAAGAAGATGTGACACTTTTTGTCTGCGCTTCTTTTGTTTGGCTGACGACAGAACCACAGCACAAAAAGCGAGAAACAGTCTTTCGCTGAGTGAAAAATAAGAGAAAGTATATTGCCATGCCACCAATATACACAGACAAAGGCCTTTTATCCCCCTTCTTGTGCTTTTGGGGAGTGTTTGTGGGAGCAGAGCTTCTCCCACTGCTTGTCAGGGAGCCATGTCTTCATCTGAAGGAGCTACAAAAGGCAACAGAGGAAAAAACTCATAAAAATGGGATTTTCATGGGATTTTCCCCTTTTTATTGTTTTGGTTTGGGGTTATTTTGTGTGTGCAGGGGTTTTTGGTGTGGTTTTTTTTGGTTTTGTTTGTTTTGGGGGGTTTTTTGGGTTGTTTTGTTTTTGTTCGTTTTGGGTGGGTTTTTTTTTTTTGGTTGTTGTTTTTGTTTTTGTTCCCACGGACTGGCAGAGCTAGAGAGAAAGCACACCCTGTTTCTTGGGAGAGAAACACTGTTAATGTCTCATTTCTCTGCCCTCATCTCTCAAGAAAATCAGTGTAGAACTCCAGAAAGCCCATCACCATGCTCCAAGGATTTTAGACTTAAGCCCTAGCTACCAAAACTGAAAATTCAGGGTCAAGAAGAGGAAAAAGAAGAAAGCACTGACAGAAGAGGTCTGCCTTTCTCAGCCCTAAAACCCCACAAGATATGTGTTGATATGTATGAACACCAACAAAGTCACATGCCTTTTCCCCAAGGTGAAATACTGACTGAAAATGAGAAAATATGACCCCTGATACCAATGGCATCATTAGATTCCATCCCACTCTAAGAGTTATAACACTTGTGAATTATTATTTGCCCCTGCTCATTGCAGGAGGGTTGGACTAGATGATCTTTAAAGGTCCCTTCCAACCAAACTATTCTATGATTCTATGATGAACATTACACTGAGAAAAAACAATGTCGTTGCAAAACTAATACTTACTATGTGTGCCTGAGGTCTGTAAGGTGAAGACATGTGCAGACTTCTGAGCTGGTCTTCCAAGGCAAGCAGACGTTCTTCCAGCTGCATCTCCAGCTCCTGTAGCTCCATGCGGACGGACTTCCTCAGGCTCTGCAGCTGATCGGCTTCGAATCTACGGCAAGGCATCACAAAAAGAACAAAAGCATTCACTGCACTCAGCTGCAAAGAGGTGAGCAGGACAGTGCCACAGGTAAAGGACTTTGTACAAGGGAATTCAAAGCAGAACACAGAAATGTCAGCTGAATGCCTACATGGCACAGAAGTCTTTTTCCATTTATAGAAAAGATGTATCAGTCCATAGAAAAAACAAAACCACATAGTGTACCACAGAACATTCTCCAAAAATTTTAGCTTTAAATGCAGAAGAAATCAGTATTTCTACATATATCTAATCAAATTCAATTTAAAACTGATAAGAACAAGCACCACAGAGTAATGCAGTAATGACATGTTACTTCTGCTGTGTGGTTATAGATTCCCCAGCATGCACAACTACTTTTTGGCCAGGAAGCCACAGTCTAAGGCAGCCAACTGATTTCAAACATGTTTACTTTTAAAGTGATAGGCCAAGAGCTGATTCAACTAAACTAAATATATAATCAGTTTCAAAAATTGTTCCAGATCTGCTGCTGCTGTAACTCCTGGCGAGCACAACCACTCGGAACCAGAATATGGATGCCATCTGTAGCCTGCTGAGTAGCCACTGAAAGTTGGAAAAGCATCTGAATGCTACGGTTTTCAATCATCATCTATGAAGATGGGAGTGATCTAAAATCAAATTTTTAAGATTTCTTTCCCCTGCAATATCATAGGATATTCCACTCAGTTCAAGTATCCTATGATAGCAACCCTCAAAATCTGCAGCTGTAGAATCACTTTGGAGAAAGGATGCAGAAAAAAAAATTCATTAGTGAGAAATAGGGATTGGAAGAAATAAAGAGTAAAAAACTCTAGAATGAAGATGTATAAAGATATAAATAATGTTTTGGTGAAAAACCTCATCTCCAACCCTGTTCAAATTGAAACAAATAGATTTCTTGCTGATTTCAAGAGCAGTAACACATTTTCTGATATGCCAGAGTATTTTCTCTTTTTTTTTTTTTTAAATGTCATTTTACCTTTCCTCCTCTGTCATGTGCTGATAAACCGTGGTCTGTTGACGTAACATTGTCAATTCCAAATCCATCATTTGGGTTCTGAATAAATTTAGATTTCTCCTCACCACTTGTAGCTCCTGGAAAGTATTCTGGGGAAATAAAAATATAATAATGAATTACATGGGAAAATGAATTAAAGTTAGTTTGGATCCTGTAGCCCCATTTGCCCAGATGAGCCCTTTGAGTTAATAGCACCTCAGCAACTTCAGCACATGATGGAAGCTGCATGTTGTGCCATCATCATGACTCAAGAAAACAGCATTTTCAGTGGTATCATACAAGCAAACACATGAAAGTGTATTTAGATTAATTCCTTTTTAACATTGTTTGCAGGAAGCTCTCTCTTGAGGACAAATACAAGGAACGGCCCAAAGTTAGCACAATCTGTGACACATTTAGGATGTTTCCTTGTATTTTATTTTGACTGAGTACCACTCCATAAACAGGGTCACTTACTTCGTAGAGAGGTAGAATTGATGATCTCTGAGTAGTGTAACCAGTGGCAGCTGAAAGATCCTGACCCCTCATCACTGGGTACTAGGAGGAAGAAACAAACAATTTGAAATGGGAAAGGCATCCTTTCCAGACACTCCAAAAGCAGCCACTAAAACACAACCTTTCTGGCACTGAGATTTCTGAAATCCATGGAAATACTGTCTTGCAAATAGGCAACCTTACAAAATGTCAGCACCACTTCTTAACTGACACGTGCAACAATTTATGCTTGAAAACTTATTAGTCTCAATTGTCTTAGCTAATGACAAAAAGAACAATTCCAAAACCAGAACTGAGCAAATTAAACTGTGTCCCATTTTGAAATCCTGATTATAGCCAAATTTGTCATGGGATTTTCTTAATTTCTTAGTTTGGGAAATTTGTGTTCATTTTGGTTTTCAATCTCACTATGTTGCCTACATCCAAAGACCCCAGCTTGCTAATGATCTCTCATGAAAACAAGATTGAAGAATTTCTATTTGCATGTTGCAACAACATATGGAGCAAACAGATAAAATCCAGGGTTTGTTACATGTAGAGACACAGCACAACAAAGAACAGTGGAAACAGCAAAAATGTTTACCTTCTCAAACATGAAACACAGCTTGTCCAATATAATTTTGAAAGAATTTAAAGGACTATTTATATGCCATGGAAAATGTGAAGCATGTTCACTCATATAGAGAAGTTTTGCTCCAACATGATCACATCAAGGGGATGGGTTTATCTTTCCTCTGCCAGCTTTATCTATTTCCTGTTCTATCAGCAACTTATCTAGTCCTCCTTATTCCCTCTTAAAATCAGAATCATATATTTAAACATCTCAACTTTTTCTTTAGCCATTGAGTATGCTATGTGCCAAACCAATCTCTTCTGCAAGAAGGACCAAGCCCCAAAAATGAAACTAGTTCAGACAAAATATGGTGGAAGAACAACAAGTGGGCTAAATATTATTATCCCCTCCAATGTCTTTTTCTTTTTTTTTTTTTTTTGACTGAACCAGCTTGAGTACTGGACATAATACAGAGACTTCTTTTTCAGCAGGTTCAGTTAGCATGGTATGTGTGGTAGAAGTACTGAGCGCACTGTAACCTTACACAGATCAAGGCTGCAATTGGTACACATGGCAGAATTCTCTAGAGAAGGTTAAGTTCTGCAAACACTCTCTCCCAGGCACACCACAAACAGCACCTTGAGCAATGGTTGACTTAAAACACAGGTGACCACAGCTTCCTGCTGCAGAGCTGGTCACAGTACCAAATCTTGCTCTGAGAAGCAGGGCCAGCTGATAGAACCAAAGGAAGACTGAGCTCACCTCTAACTTCTGACAAGTGGCAAAGTCAATAAAATAACAGGGGCCCAAAAAAGGCCACTACAGCCTCCCACCTGCAATATGGTGCAGGCAGGCGCATGTTTGCTCTTGGGTTAAATGCACAGAAATTTTAGGTCTACAACTGAATAGCATTCACATATTCATACATAAATGAGCACAGTCTGTAACTGCCTTGCCCACACAGCCTCCTGCAGGAGCTTGCAGGATCCTAAGTTGGATCACTACCTAAGAAAACAGCAGAACCAGGATGGCAGAGGAGGAACAGCTGGCAATCGGGAGAGGAGGAGCAGAAGGTGTGCCAGAAATTGGTAAAATTTACGTGCTTGCATTCTCAAGCTTTTCTTCTCTGAGTGATGAGATGGACAAAATTTCACATGCTCTGACAAAATCAATTCTTAATAAAAGACTGATGGTATCAAGAACATGTTGGCTAGCTCCAGAGTGCAAGTGGAAAAGATTGGCATGAAACAGCACAGAAACACACAGAGATCAATCACTGACAATCATTATTGAAGCTTTGTGACTATAAGGAAAAAAATGCACTTTTAACAGCTGGATGAGATGTCAAAGAGAAGAGAAATCAAAGGACTGACAAGACCATTCTGTGATTCTATAAATAGGCATTTTTAAATCTAAATCTAATGATTCTCATCTTAAAACAAAATAATAGCTGATAAAGAGTACACTGTTCCTCCCTCCCAACCAAGCATATCCGTAAAAGCCAAATAAATAAAAAATACTGGAAAAAAATCACTCTAGATCAACTGGAACAAGAAAACATTAAATGCAAAAGGAGTGGAGCATTGAAAAGATGATCATAGAATCACAGAATATATTGACTTGGAATGGACCCACAAGGGTCATCAAAGTCCAGCTCCTGGCCCTGCACAGAACAGCCCCAAGAGTCACACCATGTGCCTGAGAGCATTGCCCAAATGCTTCTTGAACTCCATCAGGCTTGGTGCTGTGTCTTCTGTGGGGAGCCTGTTCCAGTGCCCAACCACCCTCTGGGTGAAAAACTTCTTCCTAATATCTAAATATCTAAATCTCCCACCTTTGAACACTTCAAACTTGCCTGTTTAAACAGAAGCTCCTGAAACAGTAGCAAATCAGACATGAACAAAATATCTTTTTTTTTCCTGATCTAGTATAGTTGATTCTGATTTAGTTTTGCTGAACTACACAAAGGAACATTCAGGTTATCACCTTGGTTTGGTAAGGATAAAATAAGGAGCCCCTTTGTCCAGGGTCAAAACTAGGCTTCCTCTTACCTGCGAGAGGTTCTGCAGAGAGTTTCTGATGTCATGTAGGACCCTGCGTAGCTGCATCTCCACAGTGGAGGGTGGGTTCATGGCAGGAGGACGATGAGGAACTCCATGCCTTGGAAAGAAGGGGCAGCTGAAGGGGGAAAGCATGGCACTGAAGGAAGAGCCAGAGATGTTTGGGATACTGTGGGTGCTGAGCGTCCTCATGTGCTCGCACAGCGGCCTGTCCTGCCACTCCGTGGGGAGGGAATGGAGGGAACACGTGGAGCGGGACATGGCTGCTGGCATGTGCAGGGGGCAGCTCTGTACCCTAGTGGGACTGAGCTCCTCAGACAGCCTGCTGGGGCCAGCCTGGGGCACCTCTTTCTTGGAGGACGAAGGCGCAATAAACAGAGTGGATTTGCACACAGGATGGCTGGAGGCTGCCTCATCCTCACTTCTGTCATTCCCAGATGCTGCTTCCTTGTCCTCCTCCACTTGTGTGTACTTGTAGGTGAAAGAAGGAGGACTGCAGAGAGTCTCTTTTCCTGGAGTTAACTGGACATTCACAGAGGACACCACTTTCACTGGATTCAGCAATGCAGTTGGGAGAGACTGAGACCGCCTTAGAGGATAGCCCGATTCAGCAAACCAGAGTCTCTGTTTCCTCAGAAGATCTTTCGACTTAAGCAGAGTGCACCTGGCCTTGGAGTCAGGTGAGTTGATGATCCTCATCTCAGCTCTTTGCAAGGCAACCTGAACTCTGTCCACAGATGATGTGGAGGAGCCATCACCTTCCAGAGACTGCATTGATTTGAGGATATGGTGTGTGTGATACTGAGGAAACTCAAACACACTGCCTTCCTCCAGCAGGTCTGATTCTTTTTGCTCACTGGAAATGTCTTCCTCTTTAGAGCTAACCTCTCCTTGGACTGTCTCTGATATATGAGATGACTTGCTTTCTTGTCCTTGATTTTGTTCAGTTTTACAGTCACTAATTTTTCTGTCTTCACTCCTTCTGCTATCAGAAGATGCCCCTACCTTTCGTCTCTCTACTTGAGAGATAATATCCTCTTCATCATCGTCATAATCCTCCTCATCATCATCTTCCTCCTCCTCCTCCTCAAACTTATCAAAGCAGGGCAGTTCCTTGGCTATCGGTGTCTTCTGTTCCTCACTGTGCGATGTCACAGTTGTTTCACTGTCACAGCTGTCAGCACTGCTTCCCATGCCCTGCAAAGACTCCTGAACCTAGGAAAGATATAAGCAGAGGAATGAATGTACTGGAGACTCAACTACTGCCTTCTCAGGAGTCAGGCCAAAAGTCCAAGAACACCTTCACTGGAGAGGAGCAGAAAGAATAATGCACTTAGTGTGCACGAAAAACTGTGAAGAAGAACAAAGAAACCATAGTATCAGATACTTTAGGAGTACAATGAAGTATGGCACCAAAAGGAGGTTTTTATTTTTCTAAAGAGAAAATTCTCCACACATACCTTTGATTTGACAATACATTCAATATTCTAAGAAGAATAGAAGTGGCAAAAGTGTAAGAGCAAGAAGAATACAATGCTAGTATTTTAAGTAGTGATGCTAGTATTTTAGGTAGTGACAAACAGATAGCTGGGTCATGGTACAAAGCATTTCCCATTTATAAAGGTTCACAACAGTGAAATGAAGGGTAGCTTTAGGAAATGTACACAGAGAAGTGAGGAGAGCTGCAGACTGTAGTGAAACTGTGTTACAGGACATCACCAAGAATGGGAAAACCAGTCTGCCCATAAACGAAGCCTGTTTAAATAAAGAATTGTTGAAGACTCAGAATATCACATTAGGATGTTAATCTCAGTTGAAGACCACATCCGGTACTATTAGCCCATTCTTCCTTTCTCCTGATACTTCTTCCCCTTTTTATTCTAAATCACAGTTAAACCAGAGCACATAAATGAGGGAGTTGCTAATTTAATAGGTAACAATTGGCAGGAAAAGCATTTAAGAGAATGGAAAAAAGAAGTGATCTATTAATTGTAAAGCATATTCTTGAAGCTGGCCTGACTCACTGCTGTATTTACAAGTGCACAAGACATTTCCCTAAGAGTATGTGGTATAAAGTACACTCTTGGAAATTTATCATAGTTGATGCAGGAAATAGAAATTTTCCCATCTCTACTTTCTGCGGCTTTTGCTGCCATTGGGATATTAATTATTAGTTCCTTCTAAAGAGATTACTTATGATGTTTGTCAGGCAATAGTTCCTTCTCCAACATCTAGAAGATTTCAGCCATGAATGTCATCTTCACAAGTACATATTTAACATTGCACTCACTGGCACAGCTACCAATTATTGTGAAAGAATGTGCATGTTCAGATGGTTTTCAAGTTAAAGGTACTAAATGAGCAAAATATTATAATGTTTAGGTGGGAAATCATGTGGGCTACATGTGTGTCTATCTGTGTCATAATCCTCCATCACATTGTTCAATTATGAGTAAAGCATAAGAACTTGGATGGAGAATTCTGGCTTCTATGGTAACACAAAACCCCTCTGCAGAATACCCTATCTCAATATCAAAATCTCCCTCAGAAATTTTAATTATGGAAGTCAGAGATGAAAGGCAATATGGTTCAAATTTTGAGTTCTCTCCTGAGTTTCAGAGGAAGGCTATGGGTGCTAGAGCCAGTAATTTAACAGTAGATGGCACTAAATTACCATACTTTTAAGAAATACACTCCTCTGTATCCCCTTCATATTTTCACAAGTTCTCTTCTCCAGCTGCCAAGTTCTCATTTTCCCTAGCTGAATCATTCATCCATATTTTCTGAATTCAGCTCAGCACTTGGTCAGAATCAAGGAGTGAAGGTGGCAGAAGAGAGCCTAGCAACTCCATGGCACAAACCTCATGCAGCCTCAATACACCTTTTCAAAACAGCGTAAGAGAACACAGAAAAATCTCTTCCCTTTACAGCCAACACAGATAAACTCCAGCAATATTCCAGTGAAAGGGTACTTAGCTGCAACATACTTTCAGTGGGCTCTTAATCAGGTTACAACCAACATAAAGATCAGGAGTGACCAACTGTCCTCTGAGTCACCTTCTAACATGCCTGTCAACTTCAGTGCATTCACAGCTCTGTAGAGAGCTCAACAAGCATGTCAGATGGTTATGCTCTTTGCAGGGACACAGGATCATTTTTCCCTTTATTCATTTTTACTCCCTTTCTTGCTCTTGGACAGCATTAAGCTGATATTTAAGGGAGATAAAGACTAACACTGACTTGGCTTTTATTTTGGTACTCAGCTGAAGAACTACTAAATCAGAAACCCCAGAATTCCAGCACCAAAATAAAAAAGCAACACTAATGGATGAAGAGGGTAAAAAACTCTTCCTAGTAACTGCCAAACAGCTTTTAAAATGCTTGGTGTGCCACAAGGGAGAAACATATGGTAACATAAGAAACAGTTCAGCAGATACAAGCTATAGAAATGAAATTGCTGGAGATACCCAGAATCCCATCTATTCCTTTGGGCTGTGGTCTACGTCTCAGGAATAGCTGGCCTTGGGAACAGGCCAGCTCAAGGCTTTTCTCTGGCTGACTGACAGGCCAATCAAATCGTGGCTATTACTGTGTGAATGTTTTAGGAGAACCAGGAGAACAGCTCTCCAAAATATCAGATACAATGCTGTGCAAGCATGTGTATTGAGCAGACACCTAAACACCAGGCTGGAACAAAAGCTCTCCCTAAGACACGAGGTCTCTGGTCAGCATCACAGCAATTTCTGGGACAAAGATCAAAGAAACTGGAACAAGAAAGAGCGTGGAAGGTCAAGATCAACTAAAATTAGTCTATTTTCACAGCAAAGCTAGTGTGAAAATGTTTTCATTTTCTGTCGGTTATAATTAAAAAAAAGAAAAAAAAAAGAAAAAAATGCAGGAGGTGGGGGAGAGAAGAACATGGGCAGCGGGAAGGTAAAAATCAGCAGAATAGCTATAATCCTTCAAGACCTTAATCTCTACCCACTACTGAGAGGAACTGACAATGAGAGAAGTTACACCAGTAACAGCAAACAGAATATACTGAATTTACACCTTATTCCAGTCCCAAGTATACCCAGATTAACCTACCAGAAAGGCTTTCAAATTTGAACACAGGGACTTGGCAGGTCCAGCTCTGAAAACTATGATTTTATAGATCTAGACTGACAGTCACAGTAGCAGTCAAACATCAACATCCCTCCTACCCTCCCCTACTGTTTCACACTAATCAGGAGTATTTCAGCCACAGGATGAGAACCTTACCTGAAGCTGACTGAATGGAGAACAGTCTGTAGAGTCCTCAGCAAAGCCACTGCTGTCAGAGTGCTGACTCGCTGTCCTTAAGAGCTGATCTGTTTGAAACAACCAAAACCCAACTGTAATTACTTTACAAATCACAGCCTTTCAAGACCAATCCCATTCAATACCAGCTATCCTTTTACAGCAAAGTAACAATAAATGGTAATACAATTGCTTTTCAGGTTCCAGTTAGAATGAAACAGAAAAACAACTTGTTTGTTTCAAGCAAAATTTCTCTCACCCAAAGCCCAACTTGTGAAACTTCAAGCAACCACTTTTTACATTTTTCCTTCCTGTGCTGTGGGAAAAAACCTCAGCAGATATTCCCACCGTTGGAGTTCTCCTTTCACAAAACTGCATCACTGATTAACTCACATACAGGCAGTGGAAGAGTAGCTTTTGTTTTGAAAAGTACAGATTTGACACCTCTCCTGATCATGCAGATCCTGAAGATCACTGGTCTCCTAGCAGCCTACACCACCCCGTACACCCAAAGGGACAGCACCACATGGGCAGAGAGGGCCACGTGGAGGACTGTGCCAGCTGCTGGAGAGGGTCTTCCACTGGGTTAGTGGACAAATGCAGAACATCCCTTACACATCAATGGGCAATCTGCCAAAGCACATTCCCAGTGCTCACTTTATACACGAGATAAGAGCCTTCTGCTTGTTCCTTTCTACTCTCATTAGGTAAGCATTAAAATAGCCTAAAGAGGCTCTAAAACCCTAAGTGCTTCCCAGGAGTGATTTCCTCTGGTGCAAGCACTGCACTCACTAAGCAGCTTTGCAGGGAGATTTCAGCAAGCTCTGCAGCACACTATTGCATGTATATCATTCCTGACTGGACACAGGAAGCACCCAAGTGCAATGTTTACCTTATGGCACCAGAAACATTTTACTCAGCCTGAGGTGGGCAACAACTTTATCTCACCTTTAGATCTCAGCAGAAGTATAAAATCTCAGAGATGGGAAGTAAGTACAGTGGCCTGTAGCCCCAGACCCCTGCCACCTTCTCCTCTCAAGCCTTAGGCGAGAGCTTGCTGCTGTCTTCTCAAAGGCTCAATGCAGAATTTTGCCCCAGTTAAATGTAGTAATATAATTAATCCCAGTTCACAGCTCAATGCATTGGCATGCATTATGAAAACTGTTGAATATTCACAACTAATTTTTTTTTAGTATTAATTTTGATAAACATTTTACCAACACAGAAGTAAGAGCCTGCACCGCCTGTGAACACCAGTAGAGGCAAACTGCCCACTAAGCTTCTGTATCAGTGATGTCACACAGCTTTTAGGGAGTGCCTTTCAAATTGTGCTGCTGCTCTGTTATCATGGTAGCCACAATATCCTGCGATGACAAACAACTTTTCTACCTCAAGACAGACTCCCCACCCAGCTCCCAGTAAGGACAATGGAAATTACTTCCCTGAGAACTGGATCTTATTAACTGACCAGTTCACTTAATACAGCTGAAAGAGCAGCCATGAACAGCCTGCCACTACAGCTGAAGCTGGGGGGAAGCTCTTACCTTCCCCAAGGTGAATAGTTATATAATTTTGTTGCCAGACACTTCAGCCTCCTCTGTCTCTTATCTGGTGAATTTTAATAGAAGAGAAAAAAAAATCCACTACTGGTGAAAGCCTTAGCCTCTCTTAAGGAAGAGATCCCAATTAGTTCAGATAAAGCAATTCACCAGTGCATGTGCTGGCATCTGTTTTCATGTGCATGAACTTCATTACTGTTCAACAGAATACTGACCTGCCCTTCTGCTTCCTTCTCAGTCAGTATTTCCTTTTCAGCTATAGAAAGGAAAATTTCATCTATACGTTTTCTGAAATCAATTCTTGGGCTTTTCAGAGACACAGTACTAAAGTTAAAATCAGTCTTTCAGATAATTTTCTATAGCATTGGTTATTTATGGACATGCTTTAACAGCCTCACAGGATAGATACCACCAGGCAAGGGATCAGCCTACAGCAGTCATTCACACTGGCCTCATTTATCCATGGCATGTGACTGGCACAGTATGAACAGATTCAAACTGCCTTGGTTCAGCCTAAGGAGACCTATCCCCTTTATACAGTTATCCCTTGCTTTCTGTGCTACACAGCTGCTAGGATTTTTTTAACATTCTAAAGCAAATAAGAAAAGACGTTTTCTGAGTAGTCATCTGCTACAACACCCTCCCCTGGTCCTTTGCAAGTTCTTAGGGTTCTCCACAACACCACTATGATGTAAATGCAGTAAAAAATTATAAAGAGCTTGAATATCTACTGAATCAGTTGTGAAATGACAAGGTTTGCTTCTGTAAAGACTGGAAATACCAACTAGTACACTGGGATAAACAGATACGTCATGGTATCCACCCTCTTGACAAGACTGATCCAGCTATGTAGCCTGCTCTACAGCACCTGGCTATCTCTCAGATTCAAGCAAACAAAGGGAAAATAGGAAAATACTTCAAAAAAAGCTACAGAGTTACATTTGGCTCTTGACTAAATGGCGTCCTAGCAAAGGAGAATCTTAAGGAGTTTGCGATGAGATATGTGTCCCCTCTCTTCACCTCGAGTGCAGAAAATTCAGCACCAAAGGTTGGTTGACAGGGGCCATCTCTTGACAGGGGATCATCCCTTGCCCTGTGCAACCCCAGCAAGGCAATTGTACCTTCTCCAAAAAGGTACCACTGCACAACTGACTCTGCCACTCAAAGCTACTGTCAACACTGCACAGAGGAAATCTTCTGAACTACTGGGAGAAGGCCAGGGCAGGATAATAACGAAAGTGTGGAAGAAGGAACCAGCTACAACAAACAAAACCAGCAGGAACAATCAAACTCCCATCCCAGTTTAACAGAGCACAAATGAAAATGCTTATTGGATTGCTGTTTTAAATTACATTTTAAAAAAAATCAAAGTATATTTGGGCACTGAATATATGTCAAAAAATGTGTGTATTCATAAATAATCTAAATAAACTGAAAATGTTCTAAACAAAGAACACATGATGAAGAAACAAGTTTGTGGTTTAGAAAATGTGAGAGCAGATTCATCAGAGCACCCCTGAGAGGGAAATTATTAGTTCATCTATTGTAACATAATAATGAGCCACCAGTGTCAGTCTCACCTCTTCTGTGTCACTCAACTGCTCACACAGAATAGAAGAAATATGTGGAAACTGTCCATAACATTTTAACATTCGTTTCTTGTACCTGCAACTTGTTTAAGTTCAAATGCACTTTGTATTTCATAAGATAATCATGAAACTAACATTCCCAACTTAACTATGAGGTATTTCATTATGGGATTAAATATCAGTTGTCCCTTCTTTGCATACTGATCACACCATGCACCCCAGCACTAACAAAACCAGCCCAATAGGGAGCCCTGCTGCAAAAACTCTCTGAGTCCTGGGGGATTTCCTTGCATCTGGACAGATAAGCGCAGACTCCCACAAATACTAAATCTGTTCCAGATGTTTTCTTCTCACTCCCCCATCTCCAGCCTCCTGTGGAGCTGCACCCACAGAGAGCTATAAATACAATAATATATTAAGGACAGGAAGTGCTGATGATGTGATTTCTTCCCTTTCAAGGATTAAATTTGCAAAACCAATAACCACTTTTGACTATCAGCGTAGGATGCCTTAAAAGAAACAGGTCTGTGGCCACTCAGAATTTCACAGAGCCATGCTGATGCCAACAACCAGACATTCATGAATTGCAGGGTCTTGAGAACACCTTTTCCTCTAGGCATTGTACCTGTATTTGTCTTGCTTTTGGGGCATTTTTTTGGAATGGAAGGTGCTGCTGTATGATATGTCAGTAAGAATTTTGGTTTTGCACTAACAAACCTTTCTACCAGATAACTTTGCAATCCGCCTTTTTATAGTGGACATTTAGCAGTGCTGTGTGTTTGCAAACTAGCTGAAGCTTTTCATTCTTGTGCTCCCAAAAAAAACCTGAGATGAGAAACATGCTTTAATTGCGAGTCTAAGCAACAATAGACTGTGTTGTTCAACCATAATAGTCAACAGTCAGCCAGACTATTTCAGTAGGAAAGAGAATCTCTTTGTTTTTTTCATTTGAATACTTCACTTCTTACTAAAGGCCCTCTCAATATGCCTTACAAACCGCTGTAAATTTCAGAGAAAGCATCCATAGCCCTCTGTGTAGATGCAAAATGACACTGCAGCGTTTCTAATCATCTGTACCAAAGAATACCAACCCTACTAATGGACAAAGAAATACTACCACATAAAAAAAGAAGTAGAGAAGTATTCCTTCAGGGGAAGTATTCATCTGGATCAAATTTTTGGTTTATGTGTGCTTATGCACCATAGAGACAAAGCCACTGAAAAAGGTGGGTTTGTATAAGGATTGTCAACTGAAATCACATTGCAACAGAGGACCTGTGGTTGAATTTCATGCTGATCCCACCTCATGAAATTGCTAGTGAGATGGCATTTCACATTCAGACACAATGGCCAGCATTTTTAATAAGTGACCACTAACTTTGGATGCCTTCTAATTTGGTGAACATCCACACTCTGAGAAAGCAGGCTGAAAGGCCTCCATGTTGTCTCATGTTGGACAACTTGCAAAAATACAAAAAAAAGTTGGCTACAGTTTTTTTTTTACATTTTGGGTAAGTTCTCCATCAAATGTTCTCCCTCTTGGCAACTTGACTGAAATCCACACAGAACACAGTCTTAAATTTTTTGCATCTCTCAGGTGAAATAAAATGCTGGTCTTGGACTAACTTTTAGCAAATGTGCAGGCATTGATACCCTTGTCAGATAAGTCATAAAAAACTCTAGGCAACGCCTGCCTGATAATAAAGTGTCACCACTAATCTGTGAGAAGTGTATTCAGAAATAGGAGGGACATAGTGCCTGGGAAACATGACCCAGCACGGCCTGCTTCTGTCAGACTGAAGTCCCACTGCTACAACTGTTGGTAGCTTTCAGCAAGTACACACAGGACCATTCACTCTTCTTTCTTTGAGGTGGAAGAAGAGGGTAAAAAGGGTAAAATAACTACTGGGAGCAGAAAAGATGAAAACAAGTATTTTTTCTCCTCCCTGACTGCATCTCCTGGTCCCTTAACTTGGTTTTCTCTGCAAAGCTCTCCCTGGAGCTGGAGAGGGCAGGCAAACAGGAGACCTGCCCGATAAAGACTGCACCTCCTTTCATGTAGTCATGTAAAGCAGGTGGAGGAAGGAGGAAGCATGTAAGGAGGAAGTACTGGGAACGTCAGAGATTCAGCTTCTGGCAATCCTTGGTGGCCTGTGTTTGTAGCAGAGGAAGCTTAGTGAGCACCAGGCTGTGTTGTGCAGAGCACTGATGAACAAGTAGCACAAGATACCACCAATAATCAGGCATTACCCTCCAACACTTAGTCCAGGGCACTCTCAACCATGTTAATGCAATTCAGCTGACAGTTCACACGACTCTCAATTCATTTGTGCAAATGCAAATAAGATGATTTCTGTTTCTTTAGACAGGTTTTTCTGCCTCTCTTAAGTATCTAGAGATGCTATTCATGTTTCACTAAGAAATTGCATGCACCTAAGCACCTCCCTAAGTGCAACAAGCTCTAGTTCCTCTTTAATTAAATGTATCAGCTAGAGAATGAACTTCACTGGCTGGTACTGGGCAAAGTAACAATCACAAAATAAACTTAAAAATCAGCTTTATCCCCCTCCCAAGCCATAAAACACATAAATAAGAATTTGAGATGAAAGCACAAACTAAGTGAACCACAACAGCCAGTGCACAGTGTTCTCCACGTGAGGGACTACAGTTTCCACGTGGGTGTAGAGACACTAGTTTTCTGTGCAGGCAGCCTGCAGACAGAGCAGTAGTGCGTAGGAAAAAGCTGCATGTATCATGCAATTTAGGTTTAAAACAATGTAATTTCAGTTTAAATGGGTACCTTAAATTAGAGGATCTACTAAGGGGAAAAAAAAAATCCCACACAGTCTGAATTAACATTGCAGGCCACCTGAACTATCATCCATTATACAAAAGTGAAAACAGCCAGTGAGGTTATAGGGCTGTTGTCTTGCCTGTAATTTGGTTGCCACTTTGTAGTAATGTTCTGTGATTTAGCTAAAAAAGAAACCCAGATCTTTTTTATTTCTAGAGAGAAAACAAACTTTAGAAGCTTAAAATATCTGAATCAGCCTTTCAGAGATGGAAGGACACTCAGCAGGCTGCTGTCCTCACAGAAGTTGCAGTCTACTCACCTTTCCTTGACTTGGTCACTGCTAGCTGATGTGTAGCTGAAACGTGAGGTAGATCCCCCTCTGTACTCTGGATCTATCAGGAAGAGACGAATATTTGTCAGGCCAACTGGAATATATTCCTGTGCTTAAGAATGCCTAAGCTATACACACTGCACGTGCAGGAGGAGGTTTTGGTGGTTTTTATGTCCAATTTAACAGCCTATACTGATTGAAGGAGCAAATTGTGATCTCCTTGAACCAGCCTTCACCAGGCATTCAGCAATGCTCCTGGAGGAGATCAGTGATCCTTGGGCAGCACCTCCCACGCACAGCACAGACCTCCCCTCTGCACGCAAAAGACCTGGAAATCACATCCTGTGACAACACTGAGCTCTCAGTTCCTCTTTGACAAAACACTAAAATTACTGTGTGACAACACCTCTGACCACCTTTACACTACTGTCTTTTTCCGGTCAGAACTCGTGGCCCTTCATTTGAATAGAAAAGACAAGTACAATAACGTAGAAAAGTGTATCAGGAGGTCAGCACTCAAGGACTGCCATCTGCTGCCCTACCAACTATTTCCTACAAGCCACCAGTCGGACCCAGACCCAGCCAGAACTTACTCCAGACTTCACCACGCCACCACTCGTGGAAATAATTCTTATGAAAGGAAGATAATGTATTCAGATCCATGCATGTTTCAACTGGGAAATTTAAAACTACATAAAAATTAATCCTTTCACTCAAGAACTTTGTGAAACACAGTCTTTTTAAGAAAGCAGTTCTCAGGCAAATGTTCAAACAATGAAAAGAATATGCCTAAAATCTCAACAGGGAGGACTTTGTTTGGTTCAAAACCTAGAAAATGTTCTCTCTTTTCGCATGTGATCCGGAAAAAATCTAATGGATCACATGCAAGTCTACATGCACAACCCCCCCATCCAACAACCCTTCCCTCTAATGGGGCTGCCAGCCCAGTTTCAAAATGATCATGCAATGAATTTATCTCAAATTTTATCAACTTAAAAATGTAAAAATCTAGATACTGATATTGATAAGCCAAAATCAGTATTTGACTAAAGAAGAGACAAATAATAATTTTATATATTTGCATTGATCTCATGTGTATAGCAGCCACAAGAGTGCATTTTCTTAGTTACAAAGGTTTTGAGTACTTGGTCTGAACTTTTCACCAGCAGCATTACTTTTGCACAATAAATATAGTGGCTTCTGTTCTTTTAGGAGATGAAGGCTGTACCAAAGGGGAAAATCCTTATTTCATCCAAGTGCAGGGGAGCATAGAAGGGGCTCACCATTTAAGATTAGGAAAAATTTAGTTGGTTTTTTTGTTTGTTTGTTTGTTTTGGTTTTTGTTTTTTGGGGTTTTTTTTTTGTTTGTTTTTTTAACAAAGAGCAACAAGTAGTCTTACAGACACTTTACAAAACTGCCCTTCCAGGAAAGGTGTCTTGATTGTCTCAAACCTCAAACCAGTTTCTGATGGCTCAATTTGCAGCACTCCAAAAGTTAAGCCTCTACTCATTTAAATACCATCCACCTCCTGTCCTTGGCTTTGAGACAGCATTCCAACCGTGTCCGCAGCACAGTGCAGCTCCTCAAGCACACAGAAGCTCCTTCCCCACCCCTCCAGCCAGTATTCATGCTGGTAAGTGACCTTCAGGACTGTCATTGGCCACTCAGGAGTGGGTGTTTGGGGGAAATCCTGCCCTGACTCACTCCCACACTAGCTATCTTCACAGCCACAGACTTCCGAAGGGCACGCAAACCTCCAAGGCATTTGTTAAGCCTTGGAAAGAACTTCCTTGATATATCTGTCATCTTTCTTATGCATAAGAATGCACTCCAAGCCAAGCTAGGAAAACAGGGGGAGGAGTTACTGTCACTGTTTCTAATACAGTTTATTGTTCTTTACACCCTGCTTAGAGACGCACAAAAATAAAATCCCGCTGCCAGGAATTGTTCTAAAATGTCTTCAGCAAAACTGAATCCCTCCCTCCTAGAGATCTGTAGGGAGTTGATAAGTATATACTATATTGCATAAACAAAAGATCCACCACATAAAAAAAATCCCATCCCACATCATATGCTGTCTTGCCAAAACAGCTGTGTTTATGCCTGGCATCACCACACAAAGTGTGCAACCAAAACTTCGCAAACACATCATACTTGCGCAGAATTCAGCGAGCCTTTCCAGCCAGCTTACTCTGAAGGAAAATTCCACACCTCTTTTTAATAGAAACACATGTATATACATGTATGTAAAATACACTAATTGTTATAGTTTTGCCCAAGGGCACCAAAAATGGATTTCTCCTCTGAAATATACAGCAAAAATGCATTGCTGCTCAGTCCCATCCAATTGTGCCAATGCAAACATTTTTTGTAGCTACACAAGCTGTATCAAGAAAATTATCTGGCTGAAAACTAAGCCAGGAAAAAGAAATAAATCAAAATACACTGAGTTTCTTTTTCCCCTCTCAACTGGACTAGTCCTTTGTTCTGGTTCAGTAGATGGCCACACAACATGTGGGTAGGACACACTGGAATAAACAAGTGCTAGGAACCACAAGAGGCTTGATTACCTTTTTTTTTTTTTGCTTAATAAGCACCTTCAGCTACAACATTAGTTGATCTAGAAGAGCTTGTCATGACAATATGACACCAGACACAGTACCTACAAAATCATCACTTCATAATTCACTGTAAAATTGTGGGGCTTTTCTATTCACTTGCTTTCTCCATTTCACTGCTGAAATCACAATATCCTTTGTTTTATATATCTATTTCACATAGACAAAAACTCAACTGCTGAACTTTTAACAGTCACATTGAAATATGTCCACAAAAGCATCTACTCATTTAAGAATATTGAGCCAGTTCTTACAATTTGAGCTGCAAGTCTATACAAAAATTGCATTCTTGAATCTGTAGGGTGGATGTTTACAGCCTAATAAACAAATCACTTACAGGAACCTGGGAATTAAAATTCCTCTGGGACAATTATCAATATGAAAATGGATATCTGCATATATGAAGATGTTAAAAGACACCTAGCATAGACTTTGTAATTAAGTCGTTGCAAAACATCATGTCACAGTGACTTTCAATGCGCTAACTTCCAGAGAACAAATAAATCAGCTTAGAGCAGATCCTTATCAAAACTGGAAGTTGCACAAGATGAGCACCTCACACTGCATGAAAGCCCCTCCTCTGTTTCACTGCAGCAAAACTCTCGCTTTATTCACAAATTTATCTTTAATCAACATCAATTAATAAACTGAATTTACTTCTAGGCAACAAAAGTAATGATTTCTAGTTAACAATTTAAGTAAAGTAAAAACTAAACACAGGTTTTGCTGCATACAAAGCCTAACCTAGATTTACTTACACAGGGAAACCTTCCCAGGAGTTATGCCAGTGATAGCAATTACATGAATTTGATTTAAAAAAAAAAAAAAAAAGAGAGAACTTTCCCACTGACTGAGGAACAACAGCAGCAGCAGCACCAAGTTACCTCATTAAGAGGATCAATTAGAGCAGCCTGCAACTGCTGAGAAAGCGCAACACTCGGAGAATTTAAAGTATTCCTGGAGAAAACACTGTTAACTGCACAGGAGGGAACATTCCTGTGCTGGCAGACAGGGAGTTATGTAAACTGTATGCACAAAGAAAGTCATGTATCTTCACCCACCTCCTCCATCTCAAAGGAGTCCTTCTGCTGCAGCATTAGGTTCATTATGGACGGGTTTGCGAGGGGAGCGCAGGGGTCTCTCCCTGGTGACGCTGTGCACAGTCTCTGTGTCAGGACACTGCTGTCAGAGGTACTGGAACTGCTGCTGAGGCCTGGCGAGTCCAAAAGACCGGGTTCTTCGCATGATCTATCCTGGGCACTTGCCAACCTGCCACCCTGCCCGTCTGCTGGAGGCACAGAACCCTCCTGTGCACCGTCCGCCGCAGCAGGGAGGTGCGCAGGTCTCTCTGCGTTTGCAGCCTTTGCCTGACTGCCGGCTATCTCCTCCTTCACAGGAGCCAAAAAAGAGGGACAGTCTTTCTTCTTAGGATATTTTGGCAATTTAGATTCATTTTTAACATCATTTTCCTCACTCCCTCCTTCAGCTGGACTTTTCCCTTTTTCAACAGGCGAAGGACTTGAGGAGCTGCTGCCGTCAGCTTGCTGTGTGCCACACAGATTGAGTTTTGACAGGGTCTTCATTAACCGACTGGCTGTGTTGCTGCGATTCAGAGGGGGAGGGCTGGATGCCTCTTTGCTGGAAGACACTGAATTCATACTACCAATTTTCTGCAAAGGAGTCCCAGAGACTTGAGAATACAAAGAAGAAAAAGCATTGGCCACAGTAGTAAGCACTTCAATCTGACGAAAACGACCTGCACAGGAACAAAACACATATCTGAAGAGGGAATTTTCATCACAATCTCTGCCCAACCCCACAAATCTTCTCCTAGTTTTATCAGGGGCCTCTAAGGCTGAATGAACACTTCCTAGGCCTGTAACATGAAAGCGATACCCTACTATGGAAAAAAAGCATCTTTACTAAATGCACAAGAACAGCGTGCAAAGTTCTCCCGAACTAAATCAGTGGCATATGTGTGTGAATGCAAGTTTATTTACAAAATGTTAGAAAGGAAGTGTTACTCAAATTGCTCTCTCCAGCTACAACTACAAAAGGACAGCTAAGCCCTCATTTCAGCAGTGCTCATTACTGATCCAACAAAGCTCTTGTCCAAGTCCATAGAAATACTGCCCCAGATTTCAACAATGACAAAAATAGGTCACTGCCACCCAGAACAAAAATCCCACCCAGGGACTGAAGAACACCAGAAATAGAGGGATATTGCTATTTGTTTCAGTGCTCTAAAGCTGCAACAGAAGAAAAGATGAGAATGATACAAACCAGAAGGCAGCATACCTTACAGGATGCCTCTTATTTCCCTCCCCCACTACAAACTCTTCCACTCACCCCAAGGAGTACCACCCTGGTGGTCATCTCTTGCCTATTTAAGACCAAGCAAGAGTTTTATTATGAATTCTGAATGGAATGTTTGCCTTTAGAGTAACAGAGTTTTTCCAGAATATTAGATACACACCTCTTTTGGGGTTGTTTACATAGTTAACAAACTCATAAATAAACTGTGCTTCAAAAAACATACTTACTTGTTAAAGCAAAACTTGGATTTTCTACTTCCATGCGCTGTATTTGGGCATTCAAAAACACTTTGATATCTATCCCTCTGGCAAATGATGATGAATTAAAAAATCTTGCTGGAATTTTTGAAGCAATATCTGGTTCATCTCTTCCAAACCCAAGGTTATAGAGCACTTCTTCAGGATCTTCCTCATAAAGCTCCAGTAATTCAGAAACGCTAGACAAACGAAAGTTATTAAAAATCTACGTGAGTCCTTTTAAGATCCAGTCCCTTCTATCAAACTGCTAACTCAGCCCAGTAACCACTGTGGTTTACCAAACTTTTGACTCCTACAACTCAGACTAGTTTTGGAACTGTGGAGATCTCTGCATCTAAAGATTTTGTTCCCATCATGAGAACCATTAGCCTAGACACATCACAGATCCAATCCTGTAATTTCTAAAATCAGTCCTATTCTGCAGAGCTCATATTTTAAAATGCCATTAAAAGTTCAGGCATTTTTAATGTTTAGGTCCATTTGTTACCATTTACTGAAAACCACAACAAAAGACAAACAGAAGTTTTCCAAGCAACCAAATGAAAATTCCTTTCTCAGCTACTAAATGCAGCAAGGCACATAAAACAAGCCAAGTCCATAACTGAGAAACAGACCTTTTAAGCATAGTTTTACCTTGAAACAGTCGCGCTGCTTTTTCCAGAGCCGGTAGAGTTCATACTTCTCCCCTTCTGATGGAACTGCAGCCTCCTGTCCTTTGCCAGTACACCATTGCTGTCAACACAAACAGAGAGGACCCCTGTGATAAACCTCTTCTGTTCAGCGACTTGATTCTCTGTCTCACTGGAGAGCTAACCCGCCAGCACTGCCGAGTTTCTCTTTTCCCCTTCAGTGTTATCTGGTTTATATTAGCCATGTCATTTATTGAAATACAGAAACAAAAGCAAACCCTGGGCCACCTCAGTAAAAATGCACATAGACGTATGACTTTGAAGGCAAATGTGAGCTGAGAAAACAACCCCTGATCTGCCCTTGCTGCCCCACCCTCCCTGTTCCCACCCTCCTCCAGTAAGGAAGCCCAGCCTCGGGTGAGCTGTCCTTGCCCTGCCTTTTCCTGCCTCCCCTGGGCCACTGCCTCTTCCAGCAGGACCACCTCCTCACGCAAGGCCACCCCCAACACGCCTCGGGTACCCTGCTCACCCCAGACAGAACCTGCCTGGACCCGGCTGGGGAAGCTGAAGAGGCTCCGGGCACGGAGAAATGAAGCAAGATGAGCTCCAGCCCACACTGCTGGCCAGTCTCTTTCCCAACCCCAAACTATTTCTTCCCTGCATCTGGAGAAGCTGCCTGAGCACTAGGTGGTATCCTGGGTTCAGACATACTTTTCCTGTTAATCTCTCTGAGGAACAAACTGTTTTCCCCCTGAACAGCCACCAAGAAACCAAAGGTGGCAGAGGATTCACCTAAGAGTGTATATTTATGTATGGAGCCCGACTCAGGAGGAATAGAGAGGATGCTTTCCACAGGGGCTGTGCAGTATTCACTGAAGTTTCAGTGGGGTTTTAGTTTCAGTACATTTCATTTAGAAGCTCTAACCATCTCTCTTGTCTCAAAGTCTTTTTTCCCCACTCCCAAAACATATCTGCTGTGACAGGCAAAATTAATTTTCCCTTCAAATTTCTGAAACAGTGAGCAATCAGTGAGGCAAAGAAGGTTAATCATGCTACATTGCTAAGATTTGTCATTTCTCTGTTTTCCTCCTGCTACTCCAAAATCTATGTCAGGTCTGCTGAAAGAATATAAAATCTTATTTTTTTTTTCTGCACTTCCTAACGACACTTTCTGTATTATCTGAATCACTTCCTTCACTCTCATGTAACAGACACAAGCAGAAGAGCTTTAGCTCTGTGGTAGCCCTCATGACTTCCACCACCCATTCTCCCCCCACCCTTCAGCATAAATATTCCTCTGAAGTAAACAAACACCAAAAAAAAGATGTTTACCATGTTTCTGTTTGGGTATCACTCCGTAATTGATTAGCTGTAGAGAAAGAAGAAGAAGTTATATCCAGACCTCTTCAGAACTATACTTCTCACAACCAGCACAAAGAAGCAGACAGCAAGCACATTTGCCAACAGTCCTGCATAAATCAGGTTTTACTTCTTCCATATGTGATTGTCAAGGGTTTCTAGTATACAGCTGATCTAAAAATGATCTGGTATATTAAAGCTCTGTTTAAAATTAAATTTCATATGGACACACATTTACATCCTGTCATTAATCTTATTACTTGAAATTTAAATTGCGATAAGCTGGTAATTGTTATATAAACCATTTATTGCTTTGCAACTGAAGACATGATTACCAGCTGCAGGGCTGTTGCTGGGTGGGAAGGGGAGGAGGACAAGCAGGCACGCAAAGATTGCTCCAGGTGAGAAAGTAAAGAATATAAGAGAGACTGAGACTGTTTGTTCATCTTTTCATCAGCAAAGTGGGGCAGGGCCCTGGCTGCCTGAGCTGTGCAATACATGGACCAAGCTCAGTGAAGCCCTTGGTGCTGATGGGGCCAGCAGTTGTGCTCAGAGCTGACAGGGCAGCAGGGATAGCTGACAGGGCTCAGAGCTGATAGACTCAGGAGGGAGGCTGTCTGCCAGGTACCAAACCCCTGGTCACCAGGCTGACAGGGAAGTCAGCACTTTCCACAGCTGGATCACATGGGAATGTTCCAGGCAGCACTATTCTTTCAGAACTGAACTTCAGACTTAAACTGTCAGTTCCCCAAAGAGGCAACTCAGCATTAACAACTTGCCCCACGAGACAGGCAAGGAGAATGTGTCTGTTATAGCAGCCCTCAGAATCAGCTATGAAAAGAGTGATGTCACACAGAGCCAGGAAAACTCTGCATCTTGACCTGCTGTGCCAGCAGGGTAAAGTCAGCAACCACGAGTAAAACATGGAAAGCTCTCAGCCTCTCTCTTGGTTTCAGAGACATCACAAAGAAATGTATGCAAAACACAGATCCCACATCTCTTCTTTTTACTATTCTTGCCTATAATATGAAGGTAAGCCTATCTGTAAGGATTATCCAGTGACTAAGCTGAACAGCTGAACCATGGGTTTTACCAGCTCAGCAGTGGGCTGGGGTTATGGGTCCCTGCCCAATGCCCTCTGTACCATTCACACATGGCTCTGGCTTGCATCTGGACTCAGGCAGTCACAGCTGCACAAGGGCAGGCCATTCATCCCAGCCTCAAAGAGGCTGTCTGTCTGGCAGGGCACGCAGCCCTGCTCCAAGCAGCTCTGTTGTCCCCTTGTTCTTGGATGAGAAGCAAAGCCCAGCAGAAACATCCACATCATTATCCAGAAAAATCAACCAGCAATTCTAGTACTGGGATCTTTTCATCTGAACAAGCTAAATCATGCTAAAGACCCACAAAAACCAGCAGTCCTTGGAAATTTTAAGGAGAAAAAGTGAAAAGAAAAAAGTGACATGATGTACTAAAATCCACTGATTCTTGTGTTCTTGGTCATAGGCTCAGACCCTTGGATTATCACTACACAGAAACTTTTTCTATGAAATCTTTGTGCTGCAGGCAATCTAACAAGTGGAAAAGACTGTCAATAGGAAAATTTAATCCTATTTAATCTATTGCAGTAGGAGACTCATTTACTACTTTTCCATCATTATCTGATCAAGATCATTATCAGACAAACTTTTTTCCCATTAGAAGTCTTAAATCTTTAAAAATTAAAGATATTTCCTTCCTCCAGGCCTTGTCCCACTACTCTGACACTAACAGCAAGACAAGCGTGGAAGGAAAGGGCTTTCTACTACACCAGTTCTGGCACTTAGCAAAAGCGGTAATACAAAAACATTAAAAACTAAACTGCGAGTCTTGTATTATTTTTTTTAAACAATGAAAGCAGATAATGTCTTGTATCCCCTGTCCTACAGATAACCCCAGGACCTGGTTTGTGAGACATTTTTTTTTTTGCTATTTTACAAGATACTTCTGTTAGAACAGAATCCACAGTGCTTTTGCTAGCTGGTTTATGGGCACCTCTGATCTATGATCAATATCAAGGCTAGAAGTCTTTTTTACAAAGTCCACAGGGAACAGCCACATCTCCTTCCCCTTAAAAAAGGGAAGAGAAAGAAAAGGCAAGCAGCTAGCAACAGAAGAGTATGTATTGTGGTTGATCCAAAATACTTACTCAGCTTTGGTACTTTTCACTTTTAAAAGCACTTAGCTCTTAATGGGTTTGCCTCGTGGCTGACAGAATTTCATTCCTCCTTTCAGAAGCTCGCACATGCCACTCCCAAGGGATTCAGTGGAAGTGGGGCATGCATGGCTGCCAAGAGTAACCCATGGACAAGAAGAGCAAGTAGGAGAAATCACTTTCTCACAGCCTTGGTAAGTGCTCCAGGCTGTCCTGTCATCATGGGTATTAAAATGAGAGGGCAGAAGCAAATTCAGGGCTGCCTCTGACTTTTGGGTCAGAGACCCAGGGGTTTAACTCTAGCAATAGTCTAAATAACTTCAAAAACCAAATCTTCCTGCATTTTTTTGTGGAATTCATCCTGATTTTCTAGCCAATGCTGTCCTTCAAAATAAAAATCAGATGACTGAGTGTAATTTTTTTTGCTAGAAAAAGAGTCATAATCTGCCACACCCACCTTCAGCTCCCAGGGATAAGTCATCTTCAAAACTTCCTCCATTTCTCACCAGCATGCCTGAAAACATACAGTTAGCACTTCAACAACTACAATGCTCCAATGTTTTCCTTCCAGCTGCTTATCTAAAGATATTAGCAAGACACTTCATTTGATACAAGAAATAACTAGACTTTATTTACAATCCCTGCATTACTCATGCAGTTAAAATGCATTAAGAAGCAAGAAGTTACATTTCAGAACATAGCAAAATTATTTTGAAAGGGAACAACTAGAACACTGCTTTGGTTTTGCACTCAGAAACACCTCCTGGTCAATGTGTGAGCAAATTAAGTTCAAGTGGGAACCTGGAGGTACCACTCAGCACATCTGTGCCTTCAGCTGCTGTGTTATCTATCCTCCAGACATCTTACCAGGAGAATCCAGAGTCTGAGTCCAGCTGGGGCATTCCCCTCTCACCTTCCTGTACCAGATTAGGAGCTGAAGTGAAGACTCCAGGCACAGCAAGTAATTCTTCTTCACCCTGTCACTACCTGCACATTCCCACTGTACTTTGAACTTTAGTATTCAGACCTGCTCGGATAGTAAAATTTTCAGGTGTGGCAACCACAGTTATTAGAGGCAGAGACTGCCTAATGCTCTCCAGTTTGGAGACAAAATCATCTCCCTGTTTTTCACATCTGGGAGGTTTTTTAGAGCTTACTAAGATCTCCAGAAACCTATTCAGGTTCTTTTCCCCCTTCTCCAGTTTCTCAGGCACAATTGCTCCGCTGTGAGAATAACTCTGACCCGGCTTTGGTTTGCTACTAAAGACACCAAGACTCACACGAATGTCCTTGAAAACAGTTTCCAGCAAAAGCGATTTCAGTAGGTAAAACCCTTCCTTACCCTTCAACAGAGGATTGCTTTGCTCATCCAGGGAGGCTCCCAGAGGCGTTCTGAAACCACAGAAGAGATTAACACTACTTACAAACTTGCTGCTTCATGTCCTTCCTTACAGCATGTAACAAGCTTGTGATAGCAGCAGTTGTCCCTCCCTCCCTCCTTTCCTCCCTCCGCCCCCAGAAAGCACAAACATCTGACGACTGGCAATAACTTCCTAAACAACCCCCAGCCCTCTAAATAAATACACCTTGCAGAGAAAAACAACAAAACATAATAACTGCAAAGCTCAAACACCTTCAGGAGCAGCAGCTCCTGCTGAGGAAAATCTTGGACTTCTCAGAAAAATGCCCAGAAAAAACAAGCATGGATTTTTTAATTGATTAATTCAATCTCATTTATGCAGCAAAAACGGTTGCCATTTTTCTACACATTTAAAACTTTTTGGAGAAAGGGGTGAAAAGTTGTATTTGATGATCAGGAAGAATCAAGATAAAAAATCTTGACAGCTACGTTAGCTGTCACTTCTCAGTTCTGATGCTTTACAGGCTGTTCACACTAGTTCTTTTTTGGATGATCCCTCCCATAGCTGTTGCCTGAAAGGCAGGGGATTTGCCGAACCTCATGGTGCTTGAAAGGAGCAGCAGAAGCCTCACAAATGACAGGTCCAATCCCACTCTGGGTTCACACTGTATTTGTTGATACTAGCTAGATGTTTCCATATCTTGTCTCTCAGACATGTTTAACCAAAGCCTTGTCACTTCTAAGTAGCACAGCATTAACTTTCAATGCTCAAAACAAATTCAGAAATATAATACTCATAAAGAAGGGAAAAGCAGATTATTTATGCACCTACATTATGTATGTTTCATTTGAATTTTTAATTAGACAAACACATAAACCTACCCAAAGACCTGAAAGTAAACGGTGCTCTGATACAGTATTTATTTTGGTGCCATAGCCAAATTAAGCAATGAGAGTTTGCATCTGCTTTCTAACAGACCTTATACTTCACAACCTTATTTTTCTTTCCCTCTGAAAAGAGCTCACTCTCCCCAGATGCAGCCTGCTGATATGGAGCAAGCTCACTTCAACACGCCTTCTGCAAAGCAAAGCAAAGCAAAGCCAAGCCCCACCGTGGTGGGACTCCAAGGCAAACAGCCAGAGCATCCAGGTGCATAAGCACATTCCAGGTGACGGGACACACTCTGCCGAGGCTCAGATCTCCTGCATTTCTGGATGTCTGTCCAGTCTGAAAAAACTTAGGCTATATTGTCTAAACCTGTCAGGCTACAAGAAGCCTTGTGTTCTGAGGTAATAACTATGCTGGATGTTTACTCCCTGGCTCTGATGGGTGCACTCCCAATCTTCTCCCTCTCCTTCCTTGGTGACTCCCATGCCTCTATGTTTTTGATGTAGAAACTTGCTGGCATTGACTTTGACAGCCAAGGTCAGTGCCGCATGCAGTGGCTGGCAGCGAGCAGTAAAAACATCCATCAAAGCTGGCATTTTCCTTTCGAAATTCAGTCTGTCACCACTACAGCACATTAGCAGCTACCAGAAAAGCATCCTTGTCAACCACTCCTTGCTGCCCTACCTGCACAGCTACACACAGCTGCCATACACCCCCTGTCTTTGAAAAACTTGCTCTTCAGAGCTAGACAAAACATGAGTTTAAACAATAAAGTACCACACAAAAATCCTTTTGGACAGCAGCATGGATAGCTCTGCCTCTGCACCAGGCTGTTTCCCACCAGCAAGGCCCATGGCTCTGTCTCAGAGCAGCCCTGTGCACTTGGGAATGTTAGGGCTGCAGGACCCTTCCCCTTGCCGTGCCCTCAGGAAGGGGTCTCCCTGCCTCACACAGCCTCAAGGCTTCCTCTCACCCCAGAACTTTGTTCAGCTACCAGCTGTGGTCAGGTGGTCTCTCAGAACAAGACAAGGGTTTTGCACTGTGCTGTGGAAGTGTTTAAACCTCAGCTTTTAAAACCTTATCTGGGCAGAAGCCATGTTTATTTTAAACTTGAAGCAAAAAATCTCTTCTTTCTGAGGCATTTCAAGAACTCACTTCCTGCATATCTGCAGGAGATGGCTCCTAGATACCTCCCACATCCCCTGTATTACTGGCAGAGTTTAAATATATTCAATCAAAATAATACACGTCATCATAATAGTTGACAAAAATTTCTTTTTATCTATCAGTATAATACAAACACTTGTGCTTCAACTTTAATGAGCTTTCTTATTACTTCAAGATGCCTTTTCAAAATACGGGGAGAGAAAAAGAGGCCTTTTTCAAAGGCATGTGATTCCCAAAACGTGAATGAACCAGACACTTTGAGTAACATCTGACACTTTTTATGCCTCCATAATTCTAATCACAGCATGATAAATACTTGCTTTTTTGCTTTTGGGGTTTGCTGCTAGTTATTTCTTTACAAAAATCCCAAAACAACAAAATGGGTATCTATCAAGGTAAATAATATGGGAAATTAGGAACCCTCCTCTTCACTAAAGCAGATGTGAAACAGAGATGCCAAGTAATAAAAGCCCCAAACCACTAACATAAGTATCAAAGGACAGCTAGTAATTCTTTTTATCCATATTAGAACACCATTGATGCCTTTAGAAACAAACAAAGGAATAAAACTTACAAGCTGATCTATTTATGCAGTGGGTTGATATTAAGGTTTTTTGTGCTGCTGCCAACTCAAACCAGAAAACAAGATTTTAGAAGTGCCAATTTTCTTCTGATTTCACAAACACGTACAGAAAGTCGGAAAATGTGAAGGACTACTTTAGAAAATATGTAACAGAAAAAATATTGTATTCAGTAAGTGAATCTTCATTTGTAATAAAAGCTACATGGTAACTTGCTGTGGAGCTAACTTGTTAAAATAAGGTTGTGCCATGAACCAGAAGTAGCAGCTCGCTTTGTGTATGCTCACACTTTTTAGCAATCAAAGCTTGACAGCAAAACCAGTGTTATTAAACAAGCAAGAAATTTCAGGGATAACTTACAAATTGTAAATTTCACAATCGTTATTTTTAAACAAAACACTGTAGTATCTGCAGAGCTATCCCTTTGTCCTCTGCTAATGCTGTCCTCTTTTCCCATGTACATTGTTATCTAGCTTTCTATACATACAATCACTTATAACACTGCAAATTGAACTATCACTTTTCTGCACATGCCAGCAACTGCTTGCATGTACATTAGGCACAAAAAATTAAACTATTCTGCAGTTTAAAACACAAGGAACTGTGCAGCCCTTCACAGGCAGCTGGGACTGCATCTTCCAGACATGAACTGCAGACACTGGCACCCTGCACGCCACAGAGCAGAGGCTAACTCCTGTCTGAACAGCATTGTTTAGGAAATCTGGTTTTAAAGCCCTCCTGAGCAGAACACAAGATTCCTCTGAAAATACTTACAACAGTAAATAGCTGTACTTTAAAAGGCTACTGTGCAAGGAGAGCAACAGGTTTCACAAACATGAATTAACTAAATTTGTGGTTCTGTATTGGCAAAAGGAAAGTTAACTTGTGCTTCATTTGATATTTGTAAAACAAGATTCTCATATTTTTGAAATCAGCTGCCAGAGATGCAAGCACATTCCACAGAAATGTGTGGTGCCAGTTTTGATAACAGATAGTTACCACAGCACGGGTAGGAAATTGCAAGCTTTGTGTTATTACTCAAGATTTTTGGCCATCTATTAGATGTTCATGTTGTCACTTTGCAGCTTTGTGCTATTCCTTAAATTATATATGGAAATGTTAAGGACTACAGGGCCAGGGAAGGTTCTAGGCAGAAATCCTGCAGATTTAGACACAGTGGCAGTGCAGCATCAGGAAGAATATCTTCCCCAATGGCCTCTTTCCCCTCCAGTCCTTACATTTTTTGCCCTCCCCACTCAAACAATCCTTCCAAGAAAGCACTGAATTAATAATACTGATTTTAAGAAAACCTCCTAGTAGACCAACAGGACACCAGATCTGAATTAAAGTCAGAAAAATATTCTCTCATTCTAGCATTTTGGAAGAATGGTCTGTCAGGTCTGAACATTATATTTTAGGGATTAGTAAAATTTCAAGCCTGTAGCTGCCAACACCCTATCCAAGGCACAGCCTGTAAAGATCTGAAGAAAACTATATGGAGGATCCTATAAAACAACCCACACTTCAGTTACATACAGAGTAAGATCAGTCAGCTGCTTACTGGATCAAGAGATCACAAAGGCACAGCTGATCTCAGTGGTAAATTCTTGCCTTAACATAGCTGTTCTTAAAAAGAGAAAGAAACCACAAATATCAAATAGCAGAGGTCTTGAAATATCATTGTCAGCTACTGGAAAGCTGATTGTTAACTTCTCCCCATCACCTCTGCCTCCAAGGGCTGTTAGGACTGACTGGAGAAAAAGGACAAAAGCAACTGCTACTAATGTGGCACTTGTGCTTTTATGTGACTGAGGATGAAGAAAAAGTAATTCCATCAATACCTGTTCTAAACACCAAAGATTATTTTGCAATAGTAATAGAAACGCAGAATACATACACCATGCCTCAAGTTAAGGACAGAAGACATTAAGAGACTCAGATAAACCAAGTTAGTCTAAACTGTGGCATCACTGCTGAAGGCACGTAAGCACAGAGGCTATGCCGCGGAAGCACCGTTTCTTGAAATCTGCACCAAAAACCAGGCAAGGAAACAGCGGAAGCTTTAAACTGGAGCCCCTCGGTGAGAACCACTGCAGCTTCCAAAGTACCGCTGCCTTCCTGACCCTCCGCTGAGTTCCTCCCCCGGCGGCTGAAAGCATTCATGAGACGCCAGGGAGAGAAGCGGTGCCGAACGCCAGCTCCCGTGTGGCCACGCGTGCTCGCAGCGCTGCTCCGGTGCAGCCCGGCCGGAGAAGCGCCGGTGCCCGCTCCGCGGCCGTGCCCGCCTCCTTCCCTCCGTCCCTCCCTCCGCGCCGCGGGCGCTGCCCGGCCCCGCTGCCGCAGCGACCCGCCGGCGGGAGCACCCACCTGCAGTCCTTCAGCCATATCGCGATCTTCTCGTTGGGAACGCTGTGGCAGCCTTAGGGGCAGAGCAGGAGAGAGAAGCCGACAGTCAGTAACAGCGAGGCCGCCCCGCGGGGTCCCGGTGCCCGCGGGCTGCTGCCCTCGGCACTGACCTGCTCCTGCGGCCAGCGGCAGCTCGCCGCCGCCGAGATCCTCCTCCTCCTCCTCTTCCTCCTCTTCTTCCTCCTCCTCCTCCTCCTCGCCGCGGGCCAGCACCGCTGCCGAGAAATCCTCCGCTTCCGACGCCTGCCAGGAGTCGCGGCTCTTGGCCCAGGCCTTCCTCTTCTGGGTCGCCCCTTGCCACTCCTCCGCCGCCGGGGGCTGCTCCATCGGGGCGGCGGCGTCGGCGGGGGCTTCACGCCGGGAGGCGAGTGCCGGAGAGAGCCAGCCTGCCGGGCGAGCGGAGATGTGCCGTCCGTCCGGCTGTCCGTGCGCCCGTCCGGGGGCCGCGGGGCTGCCGGGGGGCGCGGGGCCGCCGTCCGCGCAGCCCCCGGGAGCGCGGCCGCCCCCCCTCCCCGCGCTCACACGCCGGCCCGCCCCAGACCCGGCCACCGCCGCCCCCCGGCCGCCCCCGGACGGGCGCTCCCGCAGGTGTCCGCCCCGGCCCGCCGGCGTCAGGGCGGGCAGAGCCTGGACGGCCCGGCTGCCCGCGGTACTCACATGTCGCGCCGCGGCGAGGCGGCGACGGAGGCTGCGCCCGCCCGGGCTGCGGGCGGCGGCGGCGGCGGCTCTGACTTCCTCATACCGCTGCGGGATGAGAAAACTCGGCGGCCACGTGACGGCGGCGGGGCCGGCGGCAGAGCGGGGCCTCCCGCCGGGGCCGGGCCGCCGCCTCGGGCAGGGATGCGGGGCAGGGATGCGGGCAAAAAGGAAAAGGCGCTGCGGCAGCGCGGCCCCTCGGGCCCGGCCGGGCTCGGAAGGGCCGGCCCTGGCCTGGGCCCGTAAAGGATGTTTTCAAACTACAAAAGATGCAAAGCAGCCATGAGGGACTTTGCAGGGTTTTATCCTGGGGGAACGGGAGTGGGGAGGGGAGAAAAGGCTCAAGGAAAAGGTACAGGATGTGTTCTGGGTACACACAGCCTTCTGCCTCACTTCCAGGGCTGTGAAATTAGATCAGCCTCTGCTTGGGCATAGGCTGGGGGCTGCAGGGACACCAGGAGCATCAAACCCACCCTCTTGAAAATTTTAGGTTTGAAGCCTTTATTGTCTCCTTCAGGATGTACTTAAGCCACCAGAATCAACTGATAAACCCAGCAAAAGATGAACCAGTCTCCATATGTGCGAAGGAGGTGCCACACAAAAGGCTGCTTTCACTGTGGGGGCCGAGTGCCATTGCTAAAGCGCTGTCTCCTTGAGGAGGAGACCAGCCTGTCAGCAGCCCTGGCTGGGTCAGGCACTGGGGGCACGGTGTGCCAGCTGGTGCCCACCCTGGATGGGGAGCAGGGCACTGCCATCCTCCGTGGGGTCAGACATCACATCCCAGACACTGCTGGAGGAGCCCTGCATGCCCAGTGAGCTCACCTGCACCCACGGAGCCTGGGAAAAATAAGCTTTTGAAAAAGGTCTTTTACAACGTTTTCATGAAAAGATGCTGAATTAGTAAGCACAAGCAGCAAAACTAACCTGTGTTCTCTGGAGTTGGAAAGCTGGTGTTGACAGCCAGGCATATGATGTACTTCATGTTTAAAGGCAAATCTGCCTTTGGAAGAAAAAGGTTAATGGTACCCAATCAATATTCTTTCATTATCTAGTTTTATAGTTAAAACCTTTCAAGGAACTTCTGTTTCTTGTTTTTCCTAAACCTCTCTAGCCCACTGACTACTTTACACATATACAGCCTTAGTAAGATAAATTTCCCCTCACCACTAGTCAATTTCCTAAACACACTCTAATTTTCTGCATAGTTTGTATTGAAATAAAACCATAAGAACAGTAACACCAAGGACAAACAAAGTGTTTTTGTATTTAATTTGACGCTGAAAGTACACATCATTTCTGTGCATGTTTTGAGATGGTATTTTTGAATTTCTTTTAAAAAGAGCAAACTGCATTTGAATCTTTCCTGTTGATCCTCAAAATAATCAAATAATTCTCTCAGCAGGGCATGTTTCACACAGTACAGGATTTGCATAAGCTAATATGGAGTGTGTCCTGAGCCACGGGTGTCCCAAGTGGTGTGTCAGAGGGTCGGCACACGTCCTGCGCCCTCCACCACGGCGTGCTGGGGCTTGGACTTCAGCTGAGGTTCCTACAGGTGTATTTATAGTACTGGAATCTTAAAATCTGATTTTCTGGCTTTGTTGGCAAGCGCCTAGCACAGCATTTCTTCGCCATAATGGCCTGTATTTCCATTTTATGTGTATGCATAAATAGATGTACCTATTAAAAAGCGGCCCTTTGAGGTTGAGCTGCCTGGATGAGAGCTGTAGGAGCGGCAGGGAGGGCCTAGAGAAGTTTAACCCCTGATATTGTTTGCTGCCTAAGAGGGTGCACAATGTCTTCTTGAAAGTTACAGTTTCACTGGCACAGCTAAGGGTGAACAGTTGCAAGCTAACAGCAGCTATTGTCTGGCCGTGCCAATACATCCTTAAGGAGTTCTTAATCCACAAATTACTGGCATTATTGTCTATAATTGCTTGTCTGTTGTGACAACACTTACTCAGAGAATGTCAGAAATGTAAACAGCAGCCAATAGCTTTTTGCAGTGAAGTCCTGCCAGTACAGCACTGGGCTCTCTCTTGTACCTTCATACCATACCAGCAAAATCCTTTTTGTCTCTATATAAGTAAGGATTGCACAATCAAATCCTATATTAAGCAGATCATTTTTCAAGGAAAATATGTGGCTTGCTATGTCTTTTAATACTTGTAATCAAAAAGTCAGTTTGTTCTGCAATAAAAGTTTCTCTTGCTTCAGAATGTAATTTGTTAGTTATACTTCAAAGCACTAATTGATTGGGAAAAGTCAGTGCTAGTTCTGTACATCAGGAGAGCCTCCAGTGTTCAGGAAGGATTACACAATTTATCTATATCCCTCCATACAGTATGGAGAGATAGGGATAAGCCTCTGGAAACCAAAGAAATATTTCCAGGCTGCAAATCTGGGCCCTTGGTAGCATGGTCAAAGCCTATGCTTTGTCCTCTGCTGCCTTCCCAGGAACTGCAGGCATCCAGTGCTGGAGAAGGATTGGAGGAAATGGGTTCAAAACATTCTGGTGAGATCTGGACTGGTCAGATTTGGAACCTGTTTCCTCTGTTTTCCAGCTCAGCTGAGGGCTAAGCCCACTCCCTCAGGATGACCATCTACATGGGACCAGCCATCAAAGCTCCATTGGCAGATCTCGCCACACGGAAGGCACTGTGACAAATGGGTTACACATACAGAAGCTATGAGACGGAGTAATTAGGAATAAGTTTATAGACAAAAACAGAAAGAAAATAAATTTTTTTAAAAATTAAAAACCCCAACAAACCGAAACAAACAAACAAAAAAATCCCCTCCCCCCAAAAAAAAACAAAAAGGAAAAACCCCAAGGAAACACCTAAACCCCGCCAAAACTCTCTCTGTGCCTTGTGTCATCCTTTGACAGGAGTAATGGGAGTTATTTCATAGGTGTGCATTCAGAGATGTAGTGCAATATGACAAAAACCTTCTGTTGGTCTTTCACGTGGCAGTAGAACCGGTTCTTGACAGGGGGAGAAACTCCATGCTGCTGCCTAATGTGGTTTGGTCCTGGGACTGCAGCTCCAAGTCAGCAATGTTTCATGACCACAAGTGGATTTCCATATTATTGGCAGACAGAAGAGAGGAGGAGCTAACAAACAGTTCACCTTTGCAAGCATTGTTACAAAAAAAAATATTCCTACATAGTAACAAAACTATGATAAATACTGTGCAGTTATTTTCTTTGGCAGGGTCTGTGTTTGAGAGCTGAAGAATGCATGAAGAAACACACAACCCACTGTCATGCACATCTTTAAAGTTTCCACAGCTCCATTTTAGTAAACGCGCTTTGTTAAATTAAGCAATTTCTTTCTAAGCCAAGATTATTTAAAAAAAAAAAATTAAAAAATCTACTGAGGACTCTGCTATGCTGTAAGTGAGAAAGACAACCTGGCCAGACATGGGTAGTATCTATTCCATGTCAAGGGAAAGGGCCCACCACTGCCTTTTGCCATCTTCTGTTCAGATGGCCCACCACAGGGATGGGCAGTTTTGTCCCCTGGCTTTTCCACCCTGCATCTGCAAAAGACAGCAAAAGGCTGGAAGTCAGTCCTTGAAGAGCTCCTCCAGGGTGTTGGTAGCTGGGAAGGTGCTGCTGCCTTTCTTCAAGCAGATTTGGCAACTTCCCAGCTTCTCCATGTATATCTCACCTCCCTGGTCCTTCTAGGTAAGAGACCAACCAGCACCTCTGTCTTCTACAGAGCATCTGTAGTCTTCTCTCTACCAGCGGAAATGCCTCTTTTCTTCTCTCTCTATTTTTTTTTTTTTTTTTTTTGCCTTTTAAGCCACTGTCTATTATTTTAGGCCTTTTGAAGGCCTTTTCTCTCTCACAGTGCTGACACCAAGCACACCCATAATATCTGCCATTTCAGAACTATTGGGGATTTTCTTAACATACTTAAAAATGGGAACCTCGCTTGTCTTTGTATCGTCCTGCCTTGCCAGAACCAAATTGAGTAACCAGAGTACTATGTTGCTAAGGCAGAATGGACTGTCTCCTTTTATCCTATAAAATATATATAACATAAGATGATAAATAATAAAAATTGTGCCATGAAATGATAATAATACGCATGCCATATTTTTCCTAAATTTTTATTTTTAAAATTACATATTTAAAGGGAAATGCTGCAAGTGAAAGATAATTACATCTAGAGTATCATTCAGCTATCTTCCTCTGTGAAGAAAAGAAATATACTTGACTTGGAACCATTACTGCTGCCAGACAGATGTTCTCTCTCAAATATGTAGAGTAGAGAGGATGGAAAGTAACCTGGCAGTTTTGCTCTAATAAATTAAATTGTTAGGACAGTGTCTACAGCTTCTACATCTTTGCCAGTCATTTTGTTTAAACATGAGTGATATGCATGATGTTTCTATAAGGTAAGGAAAAAAATGCATTAAAGTTAATGCAAACTACATCTCTTCAGGCTCTTTTCAAACCAAATGTTGTCTGGTTTATTAAGCCACTTGTACTTCTGGGACCTCTTGCAGGAGTAGAAAGGAGGAAAAAGCCACTTCCGCCAGGGCGTTTACAAGAGCTATAGCATAGCAAGAGGAAGTTTCTAAAGGAAGAGCCGGATATCTGTACTGAAGTGGATTACAGCTGCACCACCAAGTCAGATGGACAGAACTGAGGCCAAGTACACATAAATGTGTGAAAACAAGGAGCGTGGGGAACAGCGAAAAGCAGCTTTAGATCTCTCAAGAAGTAAATGCACTTCATGTCACTGAATTATGTCAGTGGGTAGCTGTAATTTTTGATGTTCATATTTTTAACAAGAGACCAGGCAAAGGAAATAAATCCACAGGTTCAGGAAATTAAGGCTTTTGTTCATTTTAAAGCAAATTCTGTGCATTTTCTTATTCAGTGCTGTCTTTCTTTAAATTCAGTGACTGTGTTCATTCCCTTTCTGATCACTGTCTATCCAAGACTATGGCGCTGGGGCCATGTCCATTTATGCATCTGTCTCCTATACTGTAGGATTCTGTTCTCTGCTTTTACAGTTGAAGTACATTAAGATGGTAATTTCAAATACTGTTACTGCTCATATGTTTTAAATCTTTTGTGTTCCAAAAGGCTGATAAAGGAACTACACATAAAAAAATAAAGGGGAGAGAGAGATATTTATCTGCACTTAAAAGATCTTTCTTATCTTTCAAAAGCACTCAGCTTATATTTTGTCCTGTTTCTGCTCTCATTGGGATCCCTGATAAAGCTGTGTGTGTTTAGGGTAATTAAGCTTTCTAACATGCATTGAGAGAGTAGGCATTACACTGTCCACACTCACAGCAAACTGCAGGAATACAAAACAAGGGAACACAGCATATCCAGATCTGAGCAACTTACTCTACATTTCCTCCCAAATCCATTTAGAACACTCACTGAATTAATTTTGGGTTTTGTAATGAATCAGTGAAATAAAATTTCGTCAGCTCCAGAATGAATACAGTCATATTTTCTATGGATTTGGATTGGACATTTTTGCTTCCATTAAGTCTTTCATCACTGGACCATTTGTAATCTATCTCTTCTATATATTGCCTATTGTCAGATAATGAGCAACTTCATGGTGCAACCCTTGCATCTCAGTTCTCCAACTATCTGTATCATGAAGTAGAAAGAATGCTTAGCATCGAGTCCTCTTCCCTCTCTAGATCTGGGCTGAAATTGGCCAGTGAGATCAGGAATTATGACAGGAGGAGGAGAAGAAAAGAATCCATTTAATACCTGTTTTCATAGCAAATGAGATCAGCAAACAAACGCAGAAAGCTGGCACAAAGGCTGTCCATAAGCAAGCCCAGAGGACATGTCCCTTTCTTATCATCTGCTCGTGAACACCTCAGGGTGCGTGACTAGTTACTTTTAAAAATGTGCTGTCAGATATTTAACCAATGTGCTAATTCATTTCTGGGCTTGACTCAGCTCTAGAATTAATGCATTTCCTTTCCCTGGGCAGTACAAGGAGTTCCAGAGTGATAATAGTATTGACTTTAAGGCGTTGACCAAGTTATCCTATAGCTGTGACAAGCGGTAGAACAAAAAGCATCAGGAGAAAATTCTAAACAGAAACTAGTAAGAGTTCCCAAGCAAAACCACAGCTAAGGTGGGCTAGACAGTCTTAATAAATTCACATTATTTGCTATAAATCTCATTCACTCAGTGCTGAGACATCAGTTTAAATCATTGAGCTCAGAAGGGCATTGGTATCCATTTGATCCATGGCAGCAGTAGCACGGGAAGGGGGGAGGGAGGGGATCCAGGTGTTACGGCTCCTTTGAGATAACCTTTGGCCAGCAACAGACTGTCAATTAAAAACTGTTGTAGCACGCAACAGAAGAAATTTGTTTCTGCATTTAAAAGGCCAGTCTATAATCCCATTAAAATGAAGCTGGAATAAAAGGAAGAAAATAGTGGTTTTCTCTTGCAGTATGCATTAACATAACTACTCAGAATTTGGGGGTAGTCAGAGAATTGGGTAAAGGCCAAATTTCCTGCTTGAAGCTGTCTAAAGACAAAGAAGCATGTTTGACTTCACAAGCACTTCCACACCAATCAATAAATTCTAAAGAAATATTTATTTACACAATTTAATAACTCCTTGATGAGACATTATGCTATTTCAACTCTTCAGACATTTAATGGTCAGATGGTATCATGCTAAAGAGGATTTTCCAATCTAACAACTCTATTTCACTGTATGTATTTTTTAAATGTTCTTAAATGGATAGTCCAGTGTTTCAAGTACAGGATATTTCTTTAGCTGACCGGTCAGAAGCTGGTCTGATCCAGTAACAACCAACAGCCATTCCTGGCCTGCAATCCTTTGGTGACTTACATGAATTCATTTGATGTGCTCAGCAGAAGTAGCTGCCCCTGGGCAGGAGGCCAAGCAGCGAAAGCGTCACATTTTGCACTAATCAGGTACTTCATTGCTGTCTGAGGTTATGGCTGGCCAACCCTTTGTGCAAGAAGTCCCATTAACTTTAAACTTAGCTCCCTAAAGGGCATTGCAGGGGCTGGTAGTGGTAAACCTGACACCAGAAATAAATGGGAGCAAAATTTGTCCTGTCTAGAGAAATTATTCTATTACAATGAAGTTCAAACTTTCTGGTGTTACATTATCAGAGGGCTTTATCGTTCAGCTCCCTTTAGATCATTAATTAATTCTAACTCACATAGTTCCAGTCCCTGAATTCTGCCATCAGTTGTCCATATCCATTTGACAGATTAAAATATTAACTGGAATTCCAAGTGCAGTGTTCAAAAATATAAATGCATCTCTTGAAAATTAGCTGTCAGCCAGAGGAAAACCTTCCTTTTTTGCTGTGCACTGGGAAGAGTCAATGACTGCATGTTCCCCAGGAAGCTGGTTAAACCCACAGAGCTCTTGCTGCAGTTTCCCTCTTCCCTGCAGTCAGGCAGAACTCCACACTTTGGTACCTGGGCCTCTCTCCATGTACACAGTCATTTACTATGGGACTGGTTCAATTATCACAGGTAGAAAATTCAGGCTGGTAGATATGGAAGGGTGAGAAAAAACCCGTCCAGCTAAAGATGAGGACTCCACCTTTTGTGTAAATAAGTTAGGAGTTAGTTTGAATAGGGGAGATGCTACAGAACACACTAGCTGAAGGAAAAGAACATGACATACTTTCCCCAAGGCTCCTATCTGTGCTGCTATAGCAGGACACACTGGACTGTGGTGGTATGTTTGGTGCACATCCCTCTTTTCAACAAATTCCTAATCTCATTATGGGAAGGAATGGATTAGTTCATCTTGAAGTGGGGCTTCCTGACAAGAACAAGAATTTGGTTTTAAAACACTGTTCAGCTCAGTTAGGCTTCACTGGCTCTGGAAAACATGAATTAAAAAGTCATTATTAATGTTGAAGATTATTTTGACCCCTCAATGAATGGAGGCAGCTGTTTTTTACCTCAAAACATGCCATTTGTGGTCCTCCCTTCCTCTGTACCACACTCTGTAGAGATGAGAGGTGTTGTACATTAATGTCTAACATGTACTGAGTGTCACTGCTGCCATGCTGATGCCTATCAATCATGTCCTGCCACATGCAGACCTTTCAGAGCTTTTGACTCATGCAAAGCTAGAGGAGGGCTGTGGATCTTCCTGTCTTCCTACAGAAACCATGCTCTGCACTCCTCAAAACACCCTGGGACACAGCAAGTTTGTGTCTGCATGTGCCCTGAAGGGAGCACAGGAGACACTACCGTAGAGTCTTCCTCCCAGAAGCGGGAGGAGGTGGCTCTGAAGCCTGCCATGGCGCTCTGCAGCTTCAAGGAAAGGCTGAAGTTTTCAATGGACAGAAACTGTTCCCAAAGGGGTCAGATGAAGGTAAGAAAGGCTGATGGGGGATAAGAGAGAAGCCCTTCCTCCACCTTCCATCCTCTGAAGGACGTTCCCCAAGACCATCCAGGTGGTTTGGTGATGCCACAGTGCTAAGTAACACCGCAATAACTTTTTCTTTGTGGCAACAGTTTTTTGAGAAATGTTTGAATGGCATCACCAAAATATGCCTCACGGATACAGAATTTCATAAAGTGGATTTGATCAGAGAGGTAAGGCTTATGTAGGAAATGTAGAAAAACTCATAATTTTAATCACCCTTACTGAATATATTGAAATCTACACTTTACACAAAACAATGGCATATCTAATGAGAATGCTCCAGCACCTCAGTTTCACTGCTAGCTTTATTATCCATTCCTTCTCATGCTTTTTTTTTCAGTGATTGTGTGTCCTTGTGCACACAGAAGAAGATCACATTCACACAGAAAGACTTATCTGTGAAATGCTGAGGTCATTAATTGCATGAAGCCAGCAGAGCACCACAGGAAACATGTCTCCTTGCTGTAAGATGGTCTTGTTTTTGTGCAGGCAAAAAAAAAAAAAAAAAAAAAAAAAAAAAAAGAAAAAGAGACTGTCCCAGCATTTACTGATACGTAGCTCTTTGTTTTAAAGATTACATGTGAAGGAATAAGTATCCTGGCACTGGTAAGCACACCATAGGCTAGGAGGTTTTTATTTGCTAGTTATTGTTTGTCTTATAAATGCTAAAGTGAAATGACGCAAGTGCCCTTTTTGTTGTAATATTGTTTGTTTTAGCTTTCATTGGATGCAATCCAATGGTACCTTTACGTAGGCTCCTGTATAATTAAGATAGTGTGCACATTCTCTGAAAGGAAATCATTAAGAGCCTCTCACGGAGAATGCACTGATTTCCCTGTCTGTGCCTTTTAAGTGGGTATTGCTCACACTCCATCAATTAACTTCTTGATAGTCCAGGCAGACTTCAAAAATTAATCCCATGTTAAGCTTCCAAAGTAGCTTTCAGCTGAAAACATTCAAGCTACTTTGCAGGCTATAATTAATTTGCTACAAACATGAATTTCTTGTTTTTTTCTAATTATAAGATGTTCTTCTCAGAAAAAAAACAAACAAACAAACAGCTTTTTTTTTCCTCAGAAACACTTTAGAATCTGGGGGGTTTTGAGGTTTTTGTTTGCTGGTTTTTAAAGTAAAACAAAACAGAAAAACAGCTCTGTAAATCCTCAGATTGATAGGTGCCTTGGTTATAGATATTAAATCAAGAAATCAAGAGAAACAGGTAGATTATTGGGCAAGGAACTTGGAGGTTTAACAACTGAACAAAGAGGATAAAGTGCAATTTCACTGTATATTTGCTCAACTGAAACTGCAAACACAAGGCATAAACTTTCCCATTGCCTATAAATAACAACCATCCATTGCTACAAACTCTCTGCAGCCTGTGTGTGTGCTCCCAACAGGTGAGGTGTGCCCTGATCTGAGGCTGCCACTGCTGAGAGCCTGCCGGGCTGCTGTGCAGCTTAGAACCTGCCCACCTGTGAGCTCCCCTTGGGCACTTCTGCTCTCAAACTGCCCTGTCCCTGCTACGCCTCACAATGGAAGATATTCCTCCTCTAGATCTAAGGGGAAAGGTCAAGAAAACCCTGTAAAACTAAACCATGCTTGATACTAGAGAGGGAAAAGCTCTGCTGCTGCTGCTGTGCTCACCTGCCTTTATTGGGAGCTCAAGCTGAGGATTGAATTTTCTCATCTTTAAATCCTACCCAAAAATTGAGTAGACTTCAGGGGAGATTTGACATCTAAAACTGTTTTCCTAAGTAAAAACAAATAAAAACACAATGTACAGTTGCTACAGGCATATTTGTGGATGATCAGTGTGCCACAGTAAAAAATTATTGTTGAAGAGGTATTTGGTAGATTCTGAAACCTGCAACTGAAGTCGAAACAGTTGTGCATTAAACCAGGAACTGCTTGACAGAACACGCTTCAGCTAAAATTGTATCAAAGTAGTTACAAAGCCTGATTAAACAGGGCTTCATTCCCACATGCAACTCCACCTCGCTGCCTTGGCAGAGTCATAAACTGGTAACACCCTTTTGCTGGGTTTCACTGAGCTCATTAGCAGTTAATAATAGCAGAGCAAAGGAGTTCAGTTTGTTTCCATCACACTGATGGTGTTTAGGGAATCGATGCCCTCTGACAAAGGGTGATGGTTCAAAAAACACACTTTGCATCAGCTCCTGTTTTCTGTCTAACTCCAAAGGCAGCAGAGTCAGTCAGCACCGAGGATCTGCTGCCTGCAGTGACAAAATTCAAACCACCCTGCTCATCCACGTCTGCCAGGTGAAAGCTGATTTGCTTCAGAAAAAGATCCCAGGGCACTCAGCAGTGAAGATTGCTAAAGCATTTCCACTTCAGAAGTCTGTCAGAAGAGGAAATAAATGGCTCTAAACACAGATCACTATTTTTTGCAACATCCAAACTGCAGACACTTATAAGTCTTTTGTGCATTAATGGGTATCCTTATATATCACTTCTTGAAAACTAATGCTGTGACAGCACTTACATTGTGAATATATACATCAGCTGAGCTTACTGCTTACTGGAAAGTTAGATACTCAGCTTTCAACAGTAGGGCCTTCCAGCTAAGCTCCTATTCACCTCTAAATACAGTGTATAATGTCTCAAAAACTGTGATTATGACAATTAAAATAAAGTCGTGAAAAACTCCATCCAAACAAGCTTCATCTCTACATCAATGACATGTAAAAAATGTAATTGCAATTGTATTTCAACCTCTCGCCCACTTTTGGAAAACAGAAAACATTTCTTCCACCCCCATTCTTTGCAAAATTTCTATGCTGCTTCTATTTAAATGAAGAAAGAAAAATGTGCAGCATTTTTTCAGACCAGTCACAGTATTCCAGCCTCAGGAATTTGTCTTCATGTAAAATCACCACAGCTGCAGAGCTGTACCGGAGTATTTTTTACCCTTTGCTAAGACACAGGAAATGGATTCGATAAGGGAGGTGAAAGATAACAATTCTCCCTCCTAAACATCACAAAAATAAGAGACTGTCAAATAATCCTTGCAAAAGTATATTAAACACTGCTAGATTCTTGATTCTCTGCTCTTCCTTGACGGCACCAGTTTGCTGTGTGAATGGGATTTTAAGTAGTTTAGCCTTTCCAAACTGTTTGCCCTGGAGAGAGCATTCTGTACTATTCCAAGCACTGCAGGGACTGTCCCCACCAGTTTCCAAGGCACATTATGCATGCTGACACTCCAGAAGGACTTTGGGAGGGAGTTCTTGTCCTTGGGCACAGCCAAACTTTACTCTTAGAAGGAGTGGGGACAAAAAGACACCGCAGAGCTCTGGGCACCCGCCTCACAGGATGATAAGGCAGAGAAAAAACACTAAACTTGTTCAAATTGGCCCATTACCCATTGACCCATTTTACAAAAACCACCATGGAGTTGTGGTATGTTTAAGAAATGAATATATAGGTACTATCTCCCAACAACCAATAGCAGAAATTTTTTACAAGTCCAAACATCTTAAAACCAGTGAATTGGGAGAGGCAGTGCTGCTCCTGACTAGAAGTGGCAAGCTGCTGTTCCTCCCTGCTGGGGGTGGTTTTAGCAGATGCAAAATGTACCTGGTAACTTGACTTCTGTTATTGCTTTCCTCTAAAAAATATGAAAATTAAAATAATTAAAAATATTTTCTTCCAGATCTGCTGAATAAATAACGTAATTATAAATAAATAAATGGAATCAGCTAAATTCCTGCAGGTAGGTTTTCTCCCCAGAGAGAATGGTATGTGTGCTTGCTTCTTCTGAATTTTAAGCTATCTGATAAGCACTAACAAACCTGTCAGCTATACCGATTTACAATCTGTTTTCCCATAAAGCATTAATCCAAAAGGAAGAAGGAAATAAAGCAAAGTCCCTTTAAGATTGGTGCAGCATTCATCCCCTCAGGCAGTGGATATGGGCAGAAATCTGGCTGACCTCCCCAGGCTGGTCAGAAGACCTGATCTGCTGACCCTTGGGGCCAGAGCTGCTGCCAGTGCCCCCATCTAGGCTTGCACGCAGTGTCTCGGGCAGGCGTGTGGGCACTGGCAGCAGCTCTGGCCCCAGGTGTCAGCAAATCTGGCCTTCTGGCCACAAACACTCAAGGCTTTGAAAGGAGAAAGCAGCTGGGTTTAGATACCTGAAAAGTTGTGCCAGAAGAAAAAGAGAATGATGCTCAGAATTCAGCCATTTTTTTTTCCTCCTTTTATCATAAGCCAAAACTTTGCCATAAACATGCATTATTTGAGAAAAGCCATTAACTTTGTTTTTTCTAATTAGCTATTTCCATTGATAAAACTTTCATTGGTAAATCTTCACTAATAAATTGCTGAAATCTGAAGTCAGATGCACACTCAGCAAAGGTGTTTAACTTAGCTTATTATCTCATGTTAGTAAAAATAGAGAAAATAACCTCTTAATTCAAAAGAATTGCCCAAGTAAGCAATGGGCTAGCTGTAGTTATGCAGTTTACTATATTAAGTAGGAATCAACTGATTATCAGTTTCCTAGTAACTTGGGAGAATCAATTTACATAATCTACTGACGCAACCATTTTCTTCCCAGGTGGAAGATGCTTTGTGACTCATGGACTGGCAGCACAGCTGCTTTTTGTCTTGTTCTGTGACCTGCCTGGGATATAAAGTAGTTGTTGGAGCAACAGGCACAGCTGCACTACGTCTGAATGCTCCCACTGTGAACTCCAAAGCTGTCTGACAGTTATGCAGCAGAAAAAACACAGAACATGAAAATCTTTGGCACAGGGCAAGTCCATCAGCCCACATGCCAGAGAACAGGTTGGACACCAGTCCTGACACTGTGTGAAAGCATCTGCAAGCGGATATTCCTGAGTCTCCAACTTCTCCTGCTCTTTGGACAGTTTTAAAGTAAATCCTTTTTAATTTGGCATTTTTAGGCCAAAGGCAAGCAGTTGATATTGTGGGGTCTTTGTGAAGATTAGCTGGTGGTCACATCCAAGAATCACTAAATTGCAAACCTGTACAGCCCTACCTACACCCGTGAAGAGAAGCTGCCCTGCCAAGTGGGCAGTTTGTTTTCTTATTTTCTTTCACATTTTCAGTAATGCAGTCTAAACCTTTTCTTTTGGTTTGATGATAGGACACCAAAAAGGCCTATCTCCATATACTGAAGAAGAACACTGGAATATTCTCCATTTTATGCATGGCCTTCTTTTCCTAGAAGAACTTTTTATGAGCAGAAAATCCCAACAAACAAGCCTGAAGTACAACAATTTTGAAAGTTCAGGTTTCTGAGTATTTACAGCTAGTTCCTGTGTTTGTACTGGTGATAGTTCCTTTATGGGCTCAGTAGAGGGGACGCACCATCCAGTGCTCACGAGATCACAGCATCGTGCTAGGCAGGCAGACAAAAACCTTATGTTCTGTAATTGGGGAGGTGAAATGTCCCAAGAGCATGAAACCAGGCTTCTGAACTTAATCTTGCTGTCATGGCTACTCTTATACCTTCAACCTCTGAAAGTCCCTCCAACATGGACAAATCCAAAAATACTTCAAGCTGAGCACAGCAGCTGCTGGGCACAAGGACAGCATCTCTGCAGCTGCCCAAACCAAGATAAAAACATCATAAAAATGTGCAGCTAGGAGAAAAGGAGCAGAGGACATTTTCCACTACTATTCTGGAAACAGGGTCTTAGCCAGTGCTATTAGTGCTCCATCAATCACTGATACCACTGTGGGCTCATTTTAGTAAAAAAATATCTTAGAGAACAAATGAATCCCCTTCCTTTTTCTAGTTTACCCAGATGAAATATTACATAATAAAATATTAAGCATGCTGTGGTAGTAAGGACAGGACCAAATACTCAGGAAAATATGATATGGTGTTAAAAGGAAACCTCCAACCTCCAACTTTCCTTCTTGCATCCTGAAGGAAAGAGTGATAAAAGTGGATTTTAATTATTAACTCGGATTAGCTATCACAATACCTGAGAAATTGCCATATGGAACATATTCCAGTATAGCCTCTTAATGGCCTCGAGCCTTCCAAGAAACAAAATCTGTGTTACATAAACTGATATCAAAGTGGCCTTGCTTTTCCTTCCCCTAGAGCTACAAATACATCAGCTATGCAAGAGCCATTAATGTGCAGTCAATATGTCCAGTAAAAATTTTAGTGAAACATACTGTGGTTGCTTGAAATAAGTGTTTGGATGGAATAAGGTTATAGTAGTGGGAGACTTGAAGCAGAAATTCCAGCTGTGTTACCCTTTCACTTTTATTTGTTCTCAACAAAGTTCCTGCTGTGATTATGGCTGTGCTTTAGACCAGAGTGTGAAGGATGCAAGGCACGAAGAACTGTGCTATTCAGCCCTTTAATTATTCAACTCAGCCATCCCTAAAATATCGACTAGTAATATCCATGAAAAGATGACACCTCCTTTATATTTTGCACAGATAGAAGAAGTAAGAATCAGAACTAATGAAAGGGACATGAGCAACAGAGGCATTGCCTTACAGTCTCTATGAGGCAGTATCAAGTTTCCATCACTATTTTTCAGATTAATGTTTTGTACTGGAGACACAATTTTTGGTGCTTGTAAACATATTTTTCCTTCCGCAAAGTTGTTAAAAATAATAGCACATATTTATATGAAAGCACCAGGATTAAAATAGCACAAGCTGATTTCCTGTTTCTCCAAAAAGCAGTGTGTATGGGCAAACCAAGGCAGGGCTTCCAGAAGTGCTTGTGAAAGGTTAAAGGTCAGTGTCCTCTGATTTTGAGAGAGATGGGTTTGAGGAGAAGAGAGAAAGGAGAGTTCAAGTGAAATTATTCTCCTGGTTGTGGCCTAGCTGCAGGAGATCTGCTTTCAAACCTTCTTCCATATTCCTTCAGTAAAACAAGCAAGGACCCATCACAGGCACAGAGGACAGGTCACAGAGTCACACAGGCAGTTTTGGTTAGTAGAAGTGGATAGTGGATGAAGTGGATCCAAACTCCAGCTGCTGAGCTCTGGGCTGGTGAATGTGCAGAGCCATAGGGAGCAGTGTGGCTCTGTGCCTTTTCAGTCAGGTATAGCACTAACAAATGCAAGAACTCACTGTTTCTTCAGTGTCTTTTTGCTTACAAAAGGACAACATTCCTCACTATTTTTCTCTTCAAAGCAAGTAAAGGCATTTCAGAAAAAAAAAAAAACCTTAAATGATGTTGCAGAATATGCAAATGTCATGATGAGATTGACTCTAGGAAAGGCATGTTGTATACCAAATGCATCCTGGGTGAGGCCAATGTTTGCCTTTGAATGATGGCATACAGTGAATTCATGTGGGGTCAGCAGCCCACACTTCTTTCTGAATAATCACAATCTGAGAAAAAGCTAAGATAGAATACAGGAGTAATCCTCAAAGGTTCACACACTTGCACATGTGTACAAGAAGATACAATGGCAAACAAATCTCAAACAGAATAGCCCAGCTTTTACTTTTTTCACAGAGCTTTTACCCCTTCATAACCAGACACTTCTCAGTGTTCTCTACCTCCTCCTCCTAAGAAAGCATCTGAATCAGTTCAACCTAGAGTGAAAGAGGGGGTGAATAAGGGAAAAAAAACCCCATGTAATTTTGGCATTTGAATAAATATGAACATTGTTTCTGCTGTTTAATTTCTATCAGATTTGGCTTCTCTGTTTGTTGGGTGGTTTTAACAGCTGTTTATTTGCACACAGTTGTGCAAGTTTTTTTACAGCTTGTTAAGTTAGACTTGAGACGACAGCATGTGGTTCCCTTCAGACATAACTAACTTAAAATAACAAAGCCCAAGAATTCCTTCTTAAGAAGCTCAAGACCATTTGTTTAAAGTTTGAAAAGAATTAGGATCCTGTAATTTCAGGCTTTGTTATGAAACGGGTGAAAAGTTTCCTTCGTATCACCTGGCTGGATGCACTCTGCAGCTGTATCCCACTGCAGAACCACCAAAAAAGTCATCTTGCTCTTTGTGTGCTGGTTGCAGAGAAAATTCTGGTTACAAATATATTACAGCCACATGTAACACACCTTAGAGGAGGGGTGACTGCATGAAAAACAGCTGAAACATGATGGCTGTAACAAAGAGACAAACCAACCAGCAAACAAGTGAACAACAGAATATTTTTCGTAGCCCTGCATTCTCACAGTTTAAGGAAGTGTCAAATCTGGAAGAAAATGCAATTTTACTTATCTTAAGCACAGTAAAGAGAGCAATGCCACGGAGGTGACAGCAATAAAAACAAGCATTTTCTCAGAAGCCCCTAAAGGGCTCTGCTGTAGCTGAAGGTTGAGAACAGCTGTATGCACCATGCACAGGGGTCAGCAATGAACTGTTACAGACAAGTGCCAGCCACAAAAAGAAAACAACTGAGACAAGAGAGGTATTTGCAGGAGTGATAAGAAGCTTTTGCTGTAACAAAGGGCAGCTTTGTTCTATGTAGCTGATAGAACAATATTGGTCTTGGAGATCCTTTAATTTTAAAACAGTTCTTTGCTAGGCAAAGATACATTTTTGGCTTTTCAAGTGTGGACAGGCACTAAGAGAAAGAGGCACAGGGATGCATTAAGTACTGCTCCCTGGCCTGGGAAAATAAGACAGCTTGAGTAAGAACAAGCACTTCTGAGAAGTCTGACAAGCAAAAGATCAAAAGGCTTCTGCTACAACTTACCGTTTCCCTTTAATGGCTGTAGGCTGAACGCGTGATCCCAATCAGTCTCTCATGCTTTTTTACCCCCATGTATGGGCATTACGTCTCTTCTCTTCAATCCAGACCTTTGGAGTTTTTCCCAGCACTGTGAAGGAACAGAGTATATTACACTTTTTACATTTAGCTACTGTAGGTTCAAATCAAATTCATCTAATTCTTAATAATGGATACCTTGAACCCACAAGCAAGCTGCTGAAAAATTACTTTGGTTACATAGAAAACCAGTAAAAACTAATACTAATACAAAGGATGTATTTGTGTCCACCTGTTCTGACTAACAGATTGTTGGAGGAACACAAAACATGAAAATTTAATCCTGTAGCTTGGACAGAATATTAAAAATATTTGCTTTTTGAAGTGTGAACTTGTGGTTTAATAATGCAAGGAAGGGAATTCCAGCTGAGTTGTCCAGTAGCTTCTAATTGAAAGAAAAGATACAGCTTATAGACAGCTCCAATTACAATGAAGTATTGATAAAAAAGAGCTGTAATATTATTTTCAGGCACAAATTAACCTCTCAGGAGTGCCAAGTTGCAATGTTTATAAAATGCCAAGAATGCTCTTCCATTTTATAGCAAGTAACTACATTATCTTGCAAATCACATCTCCTAGGGCCTACTGTATTACAGGCTTAACCCAGCCCACAGTTTATCTGAGCATTATGATGACAGCCCCCGTGGTACCGTGCTGAGGCCAGTGGGATGGCTGCTCCATTTGGTGGTACACGGGGCGTTCAGCTGCAGGAATGGAATTGGCAAACCAGAGTCCAGTCCTCACATCCTCTGAGCAGTGAAAGGCTTTGATGCCTGCGGTTGCCATGTACATCCACATGGAAGAACAGCTGAAAAGCTTCTCCAGGTGTTAGCACTATGCAAATGCCAGATTATAGACCCAATCTGCTTTGAAGTGAAATGTCTGTATCATTCTCCAGGGAACAAGCTTACCCTACAGGAGCCACTCAGCGCTCAAGACAGGGACTCTGAGTCTGCTCTTTTAAAAATACCTTTGCTTTCCCAGCATCCACACAAAATATAGCAGCAGCTTCTGTCTGAGCAACCAGAAACAAAACTTTTATGTACCCTAAAGGGAAATCTCTCTTATGGCGAGACCACAGTGCCAGGCTCTCTTGGCCCCATGCATATCTTATCGGAACACCATGGCTTCATGGACTTCACAGGGAATGGTAAAAGGGTCCCTTTAGCAGAAGAGCTGCAGAGTTTAATGGTTTCCAGTCTAGCAAAAATGTGAACTGCAGTTCCTTTTGTCTGCAAATGGTTCTGAGCTCATTTCTCTCATCCCAGCAAGGGCCTCCAGGTTGTTCAATAACAATGCTCCCTTCTGCAACCTACTGTAATTTTCAATGACAGTAGGGATGCAAGTTCTGTGCTTTTTGCTGACCTCCTTTTAATCAGTGAATCTTACTAATCCTCACATGACATTTCACAAATCAGCCCCACAGGCAGGCTCTGCACGAGGGATCCCAGGTGGCAGAGAGGCTTATCTACAAATGCAGTGGCTCTGACCAGGCTGGGTGCAGCTCCCAGAGCCTACCCAGCTTGTCTGGCAAAAATATGGATACCCATGGATGTCTGGATGTCTGTAACTCCTAGAACTCTTGGAGACTCAGATGCAGGTGAATACACTTGGCCTTAATTTTCATTTTAGCTCTCTAGATCCCTTTTTTTTTTTTTTGGAAAATCTGGCCTGACATTCTCTAACATAAACTCTGTTGAACTAATCCTCCAGATGATCCAGGATAAAGTCTGCTGAAAGTCAAGTCATCTTGTTCTAAGGGTAATTGCTACAGAGCACTGTACGTCACAAAAAGACAGATACTGTTCAGTCAGGAAGCCTAGACCCTCCAAAAGGCACTAAGACACGGAAAGGTGAAGGTTGGCATGTTTCTCACTAGGCCAAACAAAAGACATTGCTAAAGCAGATTGTGAAACTCTTCAAACTGAATGCTTCCAATGGAAACTTCTGTTGCAGTCATGCTGAAAGCGCAGGTAGCAGCAGAGCCCAGAGACATGCCACGAGCCAGGGGCAAGGTGAGCCTCTCCTGCTCTCCAGGCGCGCAGCCCCAGGGGCTCCCTCTGGAGCGGTGACACGGCTCAGAGCCCGTGCCACTGCACTGGGAGAGGCAGCAGGGCAGCCTGGTGACAGCCACCAGCCCAGGCCAGCAGGCATCACCTCCAGCTGAGTGGGGCAGGGTACAAGGAGAGGGAAAGGTTGCTTGCTGAGCACACGCCGGCAGACCTGGCATTCCTCAGCACCAGCACTGCTGGGGGAGCTTCTGCTCCACCTGAGCTGAGAGCTGAGCACCTCGAGAAGCTGCAGCCCCAATCAGCCCCTGAGGTGTGGTACAGAATTACAGAGCACAAGCACCTTAAGCAGCTTAAGCAGCAAGCTGGTGGACTGGGAGTAGGAAGGTGAAATATTTGAGATGGAAACAAACAGCTGGAAATACAAGAAGGCACGGATAACTGACAGAAGTGATGAGTGCAATTTAATAAACAAATACCTCAATTACAAAGTGGAAAATACCATAAAAAGCATGCCACATCAGAAAAGGTTATCAAGCATCCATCATCCATTCAATTAAACATTCGTAGCTCAAAGTTAATCATAATTCTTGGCTTGTTAGTCTTATGAGTTAAAGATTCCGGATTTCCTGGCCCATTTTATGTCAGAAAAAGGGCAACAAGACATCACAATCACTGGCATCAGGAAACAAACTCTAAGTGTAACTACAGCACTCAGACAACATGAACAGAATTTTTCACAGTACCTGGCAGCCAGTTTGGAATGGATTTATTATTAGTCTATTAAAACTTTCTGACAACAATCTTCACTTAAATATGTATCTTCCCTTCTTTTCATCCTGAAAATCTAATTCCCTTCCTGAAGGTATAAAGTCCTTGGCAGAACTGCAGTGCTCTCTTTAAATGTTCAACATGTTTGAACATCAGCTGTTACTGCTGGTACTTTCTATCCACTAGTTCCACTGCTGTCAGGGAAAGCTTGGTTTACCAGAACATCAACTTCCCAAACCTGCAGGAGAACAGGAGGATGCTGAGGCTGTGAGCACAACACTGCTTTCTCCAAAAAAGCTGTCTGTTTCTTGGCAACTGGAAAAACAATCTCTCTCAATTCGTGTAGTCTAGTCCACATCTGCTGCTGAAACATTGGAGGGAATATTTGAGCCCTTTCAAATTGTTGGTAATGAAATTACACAGACAAGAGATTAGATTGTTCATTTGGAAATGGGTTTAATTAATAGCCTGGACATTTTATTTGTACCCTTTCTAAAGTTCATGATTCAAGTTTCATTTCCTTCCCTTTCTGTAGCATCTCTTGCTGCAATGTTATGAAAAAGAAAGGAGGAAAAAACTTGTTTGCTTTCTTTTTGTTTTCCCCTAGGTTTTCAAGGCAGAGTATTGGAACTTCTGTTAAAATATACCTGCTCACTTTATGGCTCAGTAAAAGTCACATGCAACAGCAGGGTTTGGAAGGTCATTTGACAGTCTTGTGTCCAAGGCTCATTCTGACCATTGTGTTTCATCTTCACTGGCTGTATTTTTACACATATATATTTATTCTTTTTCACATGTTTGTTTTCTCTCCCCCTCACACTTGTGAAACACTAACACTTGTCAAACTCCTGCCTTACAGTTTACAGGCAGCTCTCTCCATTTTAAGGCTTAAATAAAGGTGGTGGGAGCTTTGCCTTTTAGGCAAAGTTCAAAAGTTGGCAAATATCTCTTATGAGCTTGTAAACACATGTCTGTGACTAGAAGGAACTGTCAGACATTTCTAGCCATGAGAGGAATGCACTCCCCTCAGTCTACTTCATGACTTTTGTATTCTAAATTTCTTTTGCCTGCTATGATTTTCATTAACTAATTCCATTTTTAAATTCTTACAGCACAAAGCACAAAGTCACTGCTTAAGACAAAGTAAATATAATTTACAAGTTCATTACTTACCTAGAAAACAATATTAAGTAAATATCATTAAAAATATATACCTTGGGCACAGGAGCTCCAAACTTCTACAAGGAAGCAAACCTTCACCAGGAGTCTCATGAAGGGGCTCCTCATAGAGCATTACAGACATTATTACTGACCTGCTCTACCCATGAACCTCCTGATATTTTATTATGTCATCAAGTAAAAAAAAAATCCTATCTTTAAAATAACTATTGCTTCCTACAGTGCCTCTTTTGGAGTAAAAGCTAGAGAGAACTTTGATTACAAAGGCGTAGCTCTTTCTGAGACACTGTTTAATGAAGCCACTTTTGTTTCCCATTGAACAGCCTTTCACACTTACATTTTGTTGAATGACAAACAATAGCCACAGGGAAATTAAACACTGAAATCTGCAGACACTCTGGAACAATATTTGTTTAACAGCTGCCGAACTCTGGAAGTAACAGCAGAGTATTATGTAAGAAAATCCTGTAACCCAAACAGATAATATTCTGGTTAACATCACACTGAGGCTCTACTTGCTTCAAACACCAGTTGTTACAAGAAAACAATGTTCTGCTGAGGATCCATGGTGCAGAACTATTTGTTCAGTCCAGAAATGTAACAACCTAGAAATGTTCAATCAATCAAATTCAGGTAAATAGATAATTGCTATTGCTTTAAAAGGAAACAAACATATAATACAACAGACGACTTGGTCTTGCTTCGTCTTTGAAAAAAATATCACTGAAATGATGGATTGTACACTAGATTTTTCCAGTATTCAGAGCTAAAATTGAATCCATAAAAATAGATCTGGAACCATCAAGAGCTGTAAATGCAGGCCTGGACAAAGAGTTGACAGAAATAAATGAACTAATTGGACCTATATTTCTTAGCAGAATGTACCAGATTTCATGCCATGATTGTTTTAGGATAGTAAATGGAAAACAAACTGCTATTGTTTAATCTTGGTAAATAAAAGATATTTTTATGAGCATTGACCCAGAAAAAAGTTGACAGTTTGCCAAATAGGTGTGTTTTTCCAGTGCTACCAGACATTTTTAACTAAAATCTGAAGCTGGCCAGTAAATTAACATAGTTTTAAGTGACATCATAAATTGTATGTTTGTTTGGCTGTTACCAGAGATACTTCGAAAGTAACAGTGAAGAATTACCATTTCAAGAGAGGCCATACAACCTTTATCAAATTAGTAATGCTACTTATTCATTCCAGATAGATGACATTTCAAATAATTATCCAAACTACAAATAATTCAATTAAGTCAGTGCAACACTTCAAATCTGGTTATCAAGTTTTACTCGAATTGCTTCAGAGGGCTTTTAGACAGCCTTGTAGGAAATCAGTTAGGTAGCAGAACACTTGGTAGAAGTATATAATTTTTTTAAATAAATCAGTATAATCATCATCTATAACAGTTAAAAATTCCTATTAAAAAAGTTGGGGTAACTCCCTTATGTAGTTTTATGGAGTTTCACTTAAGTACAACCAACTGTAAAGTTTGAATTCAAGAGACTTGATCATAAATATGCAACTAATGAAGACAAATGCTGGAGAACACCTTGTCTTCTTCTTTAAAAAGTAAAAGATAGTACCAGTGGGGAAAACAGAGTTTATTCCATTAAACCAAGGGTCACTTTTCCATCAGCTTTGTCAGAGTTATTGCATACGACAATATCATCATCTCAGCTCACCCATTAGTTGATTTTACTGGCATTAAACATGTCAGTTTTATGCTGCTCTAGGATGGATGTTGTAAAAAGAAAATCAAAGATCTTTTCCTGACACATTTTTCTTTCCAGCAGAAACGTAGCTAAGGATAACTTTTTATTTAAAAACTCTATGACTGTCAATAGTCATCTCACTCCAGCTCCTTGAAACTTTTCGACCACAGCAAAAATGCCAGTTTTCCCCCTTTGTGCTGTCCTGAGGGGACTTCTTCCATCAGGACATGGTGGACATCCCCCTCATCACATTGTCTGCATGTGGTCATGGGTACACACTGTGCCAGCAGACATGGGGCCAGAGCCACACAAGGTCCTGAGCCAGGCTTGGCCAGCATCACATCCCTGGCACCAGTGAACAATGCAGGGACTCATTCAGCTCAGGGGAGAGTCAGATGGGACAGGCAGAGAGAAAGGAGGCCCTTCAGCAGTTTCTCCTGCCTTTATACCTGAGCACTCTTTCGGAAACACCAATGATCTGCTCTAGACAAGATTTTTACGTACTTTTTTTTTTCTGTTTAGCAACAGGTAGGTTTCCTTCAGCTACAGATCTCAGTGCACAGGATAAGGGCAGGAAGTGTAGAGCTGACCATTCATGAAGGGTAAAGCCAAGATAAAATATGTACAGTTCCAGCTGCCAACATTGAGGCTGAGCAAGTAAGTAAAAAAACCCTCTAAAGAGAGGGATAAAGAATGTCTGTTTTACTGACCTTAAAGGTCCCTTGAGTTGTCTCTGCATTGTAGCACAGGAAAAAAGGTCTGGCCTGGGACTGCTAATTTCCCATTTGCTTTTAAGCTTCAAGAATATGACAACAAGACTGATGCTCACAACACCAAACCAGCAAGAAACATGAGCCAACACTGGAGGAAAGACAGGCAAAAGGACTAACCAAAAGCATCCCCCACACTCCTTGTTCTCTTAAAAATCTGTTAATAGAGGTGTCTTTTTAATGCAGTCTCTTCCTCTGACTGATTAGGTATTTCTATCCTTACAGTTCTGTTAACATCTCAGTAATAGAATTTGGCCAGACAACGTTTAACTGTGCTGCACTGCCATTTTATCAATTTTTAGCTTCTGCCATGTTGTCTTTTCAAAGGCTGTTCTTCCCATAGTACCAGTAGGGTCTCTTGGAAGGATCTCTGTCTGTCCAGAAGCCCAGCAACACAGGACCCAGTTTTCTGCAGCCACTTATGGAGTGTCCTAACAAATCTCACAGGAAGTCAAACGCCCTGGCTCCGTCTATGGCTCTACCACTTTTGAAATGGATAGCACAGATTTGATGGCACTGTCAGACCTTTGCTTCCTTGAGAGCCACAGTGCTCTCTCTCTGCCCACAGCTGAGGACCAGCTAGCACAAGCAGGCTCCAGCACAAGGGATCCGGTACCAGGGCGCAGGCAGCTCCCGCTGGAGCAGCTCCTGCTCTCCACTCACTTCGAGGTTTTCCTCCTTTGTGATTCACTGCTCACACACAGCTGCAAAGGGCATTAGTGGGAGAGATCCAGATGAACTTCACTTTGTTTTTGTGACACTGCAGTTTCCAGTTAAATTTATTTAGGGTAATAACATGGCCTCTGGTGAAGACAAGGTCTCAGTCACTGCCTTGACAGTGCTGCAGATGCAGTGAAAAGCTAACACAGTGTGTCATGAAAGATAATCTGAATTTCTGATGTGCAGCAGCTAATGCTTTTACACAGACACCCCCAGACAGGGGATGATTTTGCACTGCCTTTGTTATTCGTGTAGGTGGCCCACCACGATCCATGGGACAGGTGATGCAAACGATGCAAACTGCAGCTGCAGTTCATGTGGGTCTGGTTTCTGATGCACATTATCCTACAGCCCATGCTTGGAAGCAGAGCAGAAAGACTTGCTCCCTGCCCACACAGAAGTCTGGTTAACTTACTTCAGAGCATATCTTGGGTGTAAACCAACATACACACAGTGCAAATAACTCATAGGGACTTGAGTCCCTTCATGAGAGAGGGAACTTTGCAAGGCAATTAAATAAATTTATGTGATTTTCTTTAGATTCTTCTGCTTAATATTACAGCTCAGACAGCAGTTTCACAGGTAGTCTCTCAGGAACAATTCAGTCCAAGAACTGATTACAATAAACTTTTTAACCCTGGCTAATTTTTTGATGAATGCAGATTGTCTTTCTGAACAGTGAAAAATCTTGTTAAGCTCAGACCTTGACAAAAGCAGCAATAGCTCTGCAAAAAGATAGCTGTAGGTACAGTTTGTATGGCTGTCTGCAACATTCAATTTGCACCCTGGACAAATTGACTTTGTGTATCTAGTATGCTCTTATCATACACTTCAATTAAATTTCTCACACCAGCCTAACATGCTCCCAATTCCACTGAAATATTTCAATGAAACACATTCAGCTCCAGCTTGTACTAGACACCCCACCTACTTACACAGGATGAGATGTAGCCCTTTTTGCAGCTAACCACACCACGCAAAGTCCCTACAAGGTTGCCTGTGTTGTCAGTGCAAATTGAAGGCCTCCCCAGCCCATGCTGTGCACATTCCCATCCCTGCTAAGTATTTTTAGCAGCGTGCCAATCTAACTTCACGTACTGAAGTGTTTGCTTGTTACATGTTCCTCTGTTTCTTCTGCTTCTTAAGATATAAAAATGAAGCACTCAAAAATTCTTAAATAAATATAAACTCTCATGTTATTACAGGTCATTCTCCATTACAGGCAAAACCTAGTGGTCTCTAGAATCCTGGAGTGGTTTGGGTTGGAAGGGACCTTAAAGGTCATCTAGGCCAATTCTCCTGCAATGAGAGGGGCAACTTCAACTAGAACAGGTTCCTCAGAGCCCTGCCCAACCTGGGCTTGAATGTTTCCAGGGCTGGGGGCACCTCCCAGCTCCCTGGTAAGCTGTTCCATTGTTTCACCAGCCTCACTGTAAAATTGTCCCCCTCATATCCAGTCTAGTTCCACCCTCTCTCAGTTTAAAACCATTGCTCCTATTCCCAACTCAATCCCAGTTGGAGAGAACTAATTTGTTCATCTCACTCTGTGTGCCAGAGACCTCAAGGTCACACCACGCAGGGCAGTGCAGGCTGCCTGTGCCAGCACAGCAGTGGCCCTGCTATTCCAGGCTCCTCTCCCAGGAACAGCACATGCAGCAGCTCCTTTTACAGCTCTCAGCTAACGCAGCGTTTCTGTACAATATCCGTTTTTACTCTTGCATGCCCAAAAATTTCAGCGGCAGCAGTAAATGAATGCAGAACAATAGCGCTTTAATGCTTCAAACTTGGGGAGAGAGACTGCCTCCCCTTTGGGGGGAATGGATCCGTGTGTTCCCGCAGTTCTGTGCTGATGAGGGGGCTCCCCAGGAGGGGAGGGCACCCCTCCAGGCAGCCCTTCCCCATCGGCCTGCCCTGGCAGGAGGGCAGAGCTCAGAGCTGGGGCTCCCGGCGTTACTTGGTTACTCCCAGTGAAAGGAGCTGGGCTCTGCTCAACAGCCATTGAGCGCATTCCTCGGATTCTTTTCTTCTGTGCTTTGTAAATCGGGGTTGGAAGTTATTGCTGAAAGCACAGGAAGTTTAAAATCACCTTTTTCAGCCTCCTGTCACCTCAGGGTATTTTTGTGACAAACTGACCCAGGCTTGAAGGATGAAACACCTTTTACAGCCCCAGTAACACAACAATTTACAAAATAACGAATTACTGACCTTACCATGCTCTCAGTTGGCACTCTTAGGTTGGTAAGTAGCCATGCCCATGAGCAGAAGCACAAGTTGTGCCCCTGGTAATAAGAGTCCAGCTGTCCCAGGGGCCAAGGGCTCCTTTGTATCCATTGAAAGTGGCATTTTAAAGACCAGCATGGTACATCTTAGCCACTGAAATGAAATAAAAGTTTTCAATGATTAAGAACTGCATTTTCAGTGCTCACCTCCCTACTAAGAACAACACTAATTAAAACTCCCAGGGGAATTTAAAATTGAAATCTGGACGACTGGGACACAACTGTGTCCTGCAGGGATCCAGTGGGAAAATCCAGATGATTAAGGCAATTGTGATCCACAAGAAAAGCATTTAAAAATATTTACCCTGTATTAAATAGTTAACCATAAGCAAAATGAGGAATAGGTCAAGCGTTTACTATAATTCTCTTCCAGAATTTTCTATTTAGGGACAGATCCACAGTCTAAGGAGCAACACACCGATCACTGCTGTGATTCAATCCCTGCTCCAATGCAAAGGGTTGAGTTCAAGCAGCACCTCGGCAACATCCAAAGCCACAGGAAAAAGCCACCCTGCACTGCTTGCTGACACGCAGCTCCTGTCTGTACAGCTTCAAACTTCCCACTTCCAGGGCAGAAGGGCAGAAGCCCCTGGCAGAGACAGGTGACCCTGAGTGCAAGCTGAGAAAAGCCAGCTCCCAAAGAGCCAAGCAAAGGGCGCCAAGCTCCGTGCCACAGGAGGGACTGCAGTGCCAGGCTGAGCTCCACAAGAAGTCAATGCTAAGTCAGGCCAGGAAGCAGAAAACAGGATTCCTCCTGCCTCTCCATGAATCAGACATCATCCTCCCAGAGCTTTCCAAGCTGAGGTAAAGATTTCAATTTATGGTTTGCAACAAATATTTTTTTCTTCTCAATTTTTGCTTCTGACTCTATATTTTTGTAGAACTTCTTCCCTTACTGATTCAAATACTGGCTTCAATTATCCCAGAAAATATTTGCTTTCGATTTTCTTGCAGATACTTAGGAAACTGAACCTATAAAGGAACAAAGACCCAGAAAACTTTATTTTCACATTCATTTAAGAATTTTCAGTTCAAAATTGGAGATAAAGGAAGGAGATTTTATCCAAGCAAGTTTTTAACCAGAAAGCTATTATAAATTATGAGAGGATTGCTAAAGGTCAGCATGTTATAACCAAATTCCAGCCGGTTAAATTACTGCTATACTGCGCTTCCAAGAAAATCTGTATTCAACATCTGTTTTCTTTACAGGAGATCATTAGGAACAGGCAGCCAGAGTCATAGTCTCATGCTGCACTTACCTCAGGTTTTGAAAGGACAGATCTGTCCCTCTCTAGACACAAGACAAGATTAAAACCTGGCCTTGTTGGACTTGGTCACTACTATGATGTTTTAGAGTTGCTTTGGAGTCAGACATTATCCAAAAAACAGTATTAATGAGGAAAACAGGAAGGGGAGCTGGAGACCAGCCAGCTCTGCTTCTCATCATTTACACTTGCTGCTGTTCAGACTAATTTTTTATCAAGTCAGAGCAGATTTGTCTTTATGACATAGCTGACAAAAAACTTCCTGAAAAAAAAAAAAAATCTGTGGCTGATAATCAAATTAGGAATCAGTGTGGATCCCAGCATCCTGCTGCTTCTGAAGAGGTCAGTACTCTAAAAAAACCCAAAGCCGAACACATGCACATCTCAAAGAGCTTGGCAATTACTTAAAATTATGGAAAGCAACTGTTACTGCCTAGCATGTGCTAAAACAATTGTTTCCCAACACTCTCAATTTGTTTTTCCAAGACCAGCACATGAAGTATGGAGACATCTGGATATTTCAAGGTCAGTATGGTTATGGATACAAATCCAACAGCAAAACCATGTTCTGCTCTGCGAAAGGACAGGCCTCTCTGGGCATGACCTGAAGCAACTAGACCAGAATCATTGCACATTTCTCCCACTCCTGCTGTCGTTTCTACCCTCTTCCCATCCCGTCCTTGCCTCCTTTTTGGTTCCTCTTCCTAGCTCTGACACAAAGCCTAAGAGTAAAGCAGATGTTTCTGGCTGTGGTGAAAATGTTGAAAATGCTCAACCTCTGTCAATGTTGTCATTATGGAAGTATTTGATGACACATGCAGAGAAGAGTTTTCACAAGTAGAAATACCAAGACACAGAGAAAAAAAAAAACAAAAAAACCAAAAAAACAAAACACCACAAATAAAACTGAGGGACATGAGTGTGTCTGAAATAAAGTGCCTAACAGTTTGGGGGAGTGCCCTTCCTGTGGCTAACTCTACCTCCAGCAGCTTTTTCATCCCAGACCTGAAGTTGTAGCACTCATCACAGGAGACTGGTCACAGGGTTGTGGGGACTTTAATTCAAATATATTAACTACCTGTTTTAAAGACTGGTCGAGTTACACAGAACAATAGAGATAAAAACTGCAGAGGAACATCCAAACATTGTGACCATCCAAGGTGACACTGATTTTTTATGCAAGTTTTCAAATTATCACATTTCTTGTTTCCTTTATTCTTTCTACATGAACATCATGTTGTTACAGTGCAGAAAATTTTAAAATGAGAGTTAAATCTGGGTCTAGTATAAGGAGAAGTTTAGCTTACCACAGGATCTTTTTCATTGCTTGTTTTGTCTTTGAATTATTTATGACATTTAAAAAATGTCTATTCCTCACTTGACCCATAGGCAGCTTGTTTATGTACATTCTAAATGGCTATGGAGTTTATTATATCAAGAATGTTTTTGTAATAAGTTTTGAGCTGTGCAGGACTATTGAAATTTTGAACCCACATTTCAGATCCTCAAGTGTTTTCAGGAAGGAATGTTAAGGAATAGTTTAGGTAGAATAGAGAGTGAACAGATGGACTATTAAAATTTGGTAGGGCTTAGAGATGAGGGAGAAGATATAGAGTAAAACTCAGGCAAGAGCAGGGAAGAAGGAGGATACATTATATAGTGCTGCAAAGACCAGTGATATGAAGGGGTATCCACAGCTGCACATGCCCACCAGGATGGGGCTTGGTTTGTTTTTCAGTGATAAGGATTATCTGAAATGAGCAGACCAAAGAATCTACTGCTACTCAGCTGTAGCACAGCTACAACTGCTCTATTTCAAGGAGTAGCTGCTGAATTAGAGATTGTTCTGCCCAGGGGTGGCCATGGTTTCCACACACTGCACTGGATGTAAAGCAGCCTTCCAAGCAGCCCCAAACTTCCTTTTAAATTTGCATTGTTTTGTACGATTCTTTGCTTTGTTTCTTCCAACATTGGAAACGAGGGTTAAACAACCCCCTCCTTCATAAAACTAACATTTTAAATAAGCTAAATGAAAAAAACAAAAAAACCCCAAAAAAATACAAAAAAAAAAAAAAAAACTCTAAAAATTAAATGAAAAAAACAAAAAAAAACCCAAAAAAATACAAAAAAAAAAAAAACGACCAAAAACAACACCAACCCAAAATAAACCAACCAAAAGATCCCACCAACGGAAAAACAATAACCACACACCCTTTCACTGCTTCTTCCAATCAAAAGACAGGTGAGATGTTACCTGGATTTGAATAAAAGTACCACTGTGGTTTCCCCCCCATAGCTCAGCTTTATTAAATGATGAGGTCGTTTGTGCTCACATCCCAAAAGGAGCATTAAGGCAAATGCAGCACATTAGCGTTAGATTTTAAAAGGTGTGTCCAAGGCAGAGTGGCACAGCAGTACACGCAAACAGGGACTTTCAGAGGCAAACAAGCATGAGGGCCTTGGGGACAGGACAGTCACTCCTCACATCCCCTGTTCAGATCCTGGGTGAGCAGGGAGTGATTGACATGGCAGTGACCACAAAAGCTCTTTCTGCAAACCTTTACATGGTTTGTGGTATCAGTAGCAAAGCTTTGGTGAGCAGAAAGCTTGACCCGTCCTTCCCCCCTGGTGAGGCAGAGCTGGAGCAGGTTGGGAAGGCAGGATGCAGAAGCACACTGCCAGACCTGCTTTTCTGGAAAAAGGGAAGTGTAATGCCACTGAAAGGACCTCACTTCTTTCATGTTATAGTAGAGAAGTTCGAATCCTGACCTTTGAAAAGACTTCCATCTGGAGACTTTTTATTTTCACACGGATGAAACAATCACAAGGAGTAACCTTTCCTTTTATCCCTCAAGAAAGCTTCAGGCTTAGTTAGCAACAGTTATTTCTATGGCAACAGACAGATATAAACACAGGATTATAATGTTCAACAAAGGATCAAGAAAAGGAAGAAATAGGACTTGAAGAGGGAAGTGTCTGGAAGACCTGAAAAAGAAGGTAGAAAGTTACTAATTTTCTTAAAATGCGTATTTCTTCTTGCTCTCAACAGGACTCTTTTTGGTAGAAAATTTGAATTAAAAAAGGGAAAATGGCACAGGTTCGTACAGTGCTTTTAGCTGCAGGCATAAAGGAGTCCAATAGCTGAGGTCACTGATACTTGGGACAGAGCATGACAGAGTGCCTTGCTTGGAGGGCACTTCTGCTCACAGAATTAACTTTATGCTAGGAAGCACATACTTTTATTCAGTGAATTCTGCAATAGAGATGCAATCTAAAGCACACACACATGGAAATTTAGAATTCTCTCATACACTTCTGCACTCTAAATGTAGATGAGCAGGTAACTCTAGTGTTGTCAATCCAAAACTGGTGTTTGAGGAAAAGCACAGATGATACCTTCTAGAGTTTACTTTGCTGTGAGCAAAGCCACTCCCCTTTACCTGTGCAGCCATGTGCACCGCTCCCAAATGTGACCACTAATAACACAACAGCAGCAAATCCTTGGCTGCTTGTCCCAGCATACAGAGCTGCAAAAACCCTCACCCAGTGCTGAACCCAGTTCTGTACAAAAAGCAGGTATTCCTCTCTTGTTTCTCCTTCCGTTTTCACCAGCAGGGTCAGCTAGACCTCTTGGCAGGGGCAGCCAAGGGAGCAGCTGCCCCAAAGAGTGCCCAGGGGCCCATCTCCATCACAGCCTGGCTGGGGAGCACGCCAGGGGCTGTTCCAGGAGAGCTGACCCCTAGCTGCAGAGCCTGTGTGGCAGCCTGGGACAAACACACAAGGCCAGGGCTCAAATTAATTTTGTGCAGGAAAATTAATTTTGTGCAGGTACACCCAACCAGCTCAAGCTGCAGTCACTTTTTTGGATTGCTCTACAGCAGACATTTCACAGGAACATCTGTCTCCTTGGGGCCCAGCCGAAGGAAGAAATGTTCCTTTGATGTTTTTGTATTTTTTTAAATCACCACCCTCATTTATCCTAGACACACAGTTCTGCATGAGGCAGGGAAAGGAGGAAGGGAAAGCCCAGCCTGCAGAGCCTAGCAGTGGGTCTGAGGCACAGCCAGATTAGCAGAGGGGTCTGGGAAGAGATGGGTACCTGGGAAGCTCCCAGCAGGCAAAACACGAGCCAGGCCATAAAGAAAACTTTGAGCACTCATAGCTAATCAGGGCATGCCAAGAGAGTGAAGGTCATTCCTCCTGAGACATAAGCAATGAGGTCAGAAAACCTTTTCATTTGTAGAGTTAGGAGGGAAGAGATGTCCAGCCCACTAAAGAACAATGCAGGAACATCTGCTGCAGGCTGACCAGCCACTGGACAGTTTGTCAGAAAGCCAATAACAATGATAGCGATGAAATAATTGAATAATGTTGCCTAGAATCAAAGTGGAAAAACCATTAAGCATCTTCTGAAGCTTGAAGTAACTATTTCTTCTCAAAGCCAAGGAGGATCGAAAGGGGCACATGGTGCAGACAGGCCTAGAGGCAGGAAGGTCTCTGCATCCTTCAGCACCTTTACCAAGAGAGGTGGTGTGCTTCATTATTCACTGGTAATACCCCAGACTTGGAGCGCCTTTTTGCTTTTAAAAAGCCCCAGTGAAAGTTCTCATTTTGCTATCCAAGCACAACAAGTTGTCTTTTGAAAGTCAGGTGCAAAAGCCCTGCAGTATCTTGCTCACAAGTCAGTGACAGCAAATAACACCAGGCAGAAGAGAATGACAGGGCCCAGAGTCATCACTAACTTAGCAACAACAATTCCCTGCGTGCCTGGAGTTACTCTCATCACTTCTAAAACTTTAGAAATTAATCTATCTCTTTGCACATGAATAATTCACCCAGAGACTGATTTACTGTACAACTGTCAATGGATCCGCAGTGCTCCCATGCTTTGCCTATTAAAACAATTCCAGTTGCTGTGAAGGACATAAGAAAGGATGACTGTTTCCAAATTGCTTTCCAAAGAAGTGGAAGCTGTCATAATATTTAACCTTTCCTCTATTCTCCCACCGACACGCACTCCTCCCCACCCCACCCCGCCGCTGGTTCCCACACCCCAGATATGAAAGCAGATAAGGAGCCCCCCCCTTGCTGCTTCCTGATGGTGAGTCACGGCTCTGAGTCAGCCTTTGTGTTCCAGGGAACCTGGAAGGCTTTGAAACCCGCTGTTGATTTTGGCAAAACTACCTCTTCTCACTTTGAGGGTGAAACGATTTACACACATCGGTTTTGGTCTGAAAATAGCTGCTGAGATGCAAACAGCAAGAGTATGGCCAAATATTTTCTTGTCCTTGCACTGCAGGAGCAGAACCCTCCCTGTCCCGGGTCACAGCTCACTAAAGTGAGCCACAAAATAAAGTGAGCTTAAACCCTGGTGATTCGAGGAGGATGCACCCACAGCTCCTCTTGTGAGCACAGAAGGTACCGCTGTCCCTGACTTTGGACACAAACACCTCTCCAGTGACTTTGCAGGGCAGCACCTTTCAGAGATGAGCAGGAAAATTGTTGGATCACTGTCTGCTGCCCACAGTCAGGTGAGCTGAAGCCAAATAGTGCCAATTCCAGTCCTGGCGTTAGAAAGCCAGGCTCCTTCCTGCTCTGTTCCCAGGTGCGTTCCTCCCAGCAGAGCCAGGCACTCTCCAGCAGCTCACATGAAGGGCCCTTGCTCCAGGAGATGCAGCCAGAAGTGCCTTTTTATAGACAAGAGTTTGCCCCAGCTCAGTTGAGACTCACCAGTAATGAGGGAAGTTCTGGCAAAGACACCTCTCAAGAATCCCTGTGTGTCTCTGCCTAGCCCTTCTCTGTCTCCACAGATCAGCACTTTGTAGTTATATTTCTCTTGTTCTTGGCGGAGAAAAGCTGCCATATTTTTATTAACGTGTTTGAACATTACATCGGCTGCTCATCTCAAACACTCATCTAGTTCTGTGCCTACTTCTGTATCTGTTTTACAAAGCCTTTAATTAAATTAATTACACTTTAACATACATATATTAATTTCCTTTTGCAATCCTATTTCAGACATCTTTTGATCTCTCATTGTAATTCCAAACTACATTCCTTCCCTTAGTGTTTGGTAAACACCTTTTCTTGGGCCAGATTTATTAGCATTTAAATTATTTTCTCACTCCGGGACTTGTCTGCTATCCCTTCTTCCCACAGTATGGCAAGTCAGGCCATTTCTAGGTTAAACCATAAATTCACTGGAAAGTCTTAAAGCATAAGTATGACTGCATAAAGAAAACAGAAAAAAATTATCTGTAAAAAGAACAGTAAGTTGCTGTACTTCCTTTCAGAGTATAGCTATTGCTGAAAAAATTATTTCAAGGAAATTAAATTTAATATTCTTTAATAGGTGTTTTGCATGATAAGGCAAAGAAACTTGAAACATGCCAAAGCACATGAATACAGTTAAAATGTCAGTTGTCACAGCAGTTTAAATTTGCTTCAATGAGTTTTAAGAAAGGGTAATCCTTATGTGTTAAAACACAGGACAGATTTTAACCTTAATTTTTAATTTGAGCATGAAAAACAGCAGTAGTATTCTTCTCCCTACACATCTCTGTGAAATTGTTTCTTTAAAAACAACCTACCAAAAAACAGTGCTGCAAAGCACTTTTAACTGATTTTTAAATTCTACATATGTTTATTCAAAAATTTGACTACTTTTAAAAAATGGCTGCACACTTTAAAAACCAAAGTGAAATATTTCAGCTAACCAGAGATGTCCTTTCCTCTTCCAAAACCAAAAAACCAACCAAACAAACCAAACAAACAAACAAAACAAAAACAAAAAAACATCAAAACAACCAAAACAGTTTTCTCAGATCTGCACATAAACAACTCCAACAAGTTTTCAGGCATCAGATCCTAAAAATTCAGGTACATGTTTCTTAGTTGGGACATTCAGATAGAAGTACATTTGCAATGTTTTAAGCTTTATTTTCATTGGCTAAAGGACATATTTCACCATGATGAATAAAAAAAGGATGTTAAAATTCCAGCTCTTCTGTAAGACTGCAGAGAAAGTCCTTGGTTTTCACATCAGGTAAATTCAAGGCTACATGAAGGATAAAGCCTACTGATGGCAGGCTAAAAGTTTCACATGCTTTTACTTATCTCTGTATTTATTAAAGCAAGTATACATTCAATATCCTCCTCATGAGGGGTAGAAGTAACAGCAGTTCATACATTTCCCTGACTAGAAACAGCTCCATTAAACCACTTCACTGCCTCTGCTGACAAATTCACTTAGAACTCTAGTGGATATTTTAGCTGAATTCATTTCCAAACCAAAGACAGGCCACTTATGGTTGCATTAATCAGAATTAGCTCCCATTAGGCATCATATAACCAACATTAAAACACACGGTGTACAACTGGTTTTCCCAGGCAGACAAGTTTTTATCTTGCTTAAGTTTTTATCTTGCTAACTTGTTTCTTATCCAAGAGGACAATATTTTAGCATGAACCTCACCTACATTCCTTCAAAATGCACCTGCTTTCCTCACTGCCAGTAGTGTGTGAGTGCTGTGAACATTGCACCATGCTGGGCTCTCTCCTGATATCAGCAGGTATCACAGACTGGTCTATCTGAACCCCTCGAGGATAAACAAACAGGGCAGGATCTGCTCTTACAGGTCTGGGCTGCAATCACTCCCAAACTCGATTGCAAGCAGAAATCCTGTTCTTCTACAGTGCTTTTCCAATTTACACCTCTAAAATCCCTCAAGTAATTCCGCATATGGCACTATGCAGGGCAGCAAACAGCACATAAGACAATCCTTTGAAGGCCTCATAGCCATTTGTAGACTGAAATAGGATGGAAAAGCAACACAGGAGCGACCAGAAGAAATACAACATCACTTCCCACAACAAACAAGCTCTTTTCTGTTTGGCCTGCTGCATCCAATCCTATTTTCCTAATCCTCTCTGCAGGTTGCAAAAGTGTTCTTGAGACCCAGTGTATCTGATTTCACACAGGCACCTGTAAATGTAGGGCACTGATACTGAGTATCTGTTCTACTTCAGCAGTTTCAACTAACTCCAAAAAACTTATTTGCAGCCTAACCTTTCATTATACAAAGAAGACAAAAACAAACCTAGCAGGATACTGGTGCTTCTATTTATGATCCAACACATCATCACATAAATCCAGATTTCATCTGAAAACACTGACATGCTCTTAAATTACTGGGGTCTTAAAGTCTGACTACAATGATTCTCATGTTAACTTCTGATACAGAAAGTGGAGAAACAAATGGAAAAAATAGTTAGAAGACTATTCAAGAATAGGAAAAGAACCAAAAATAGTGAATAAAAATTTACAGTGAAAGGGAAGAATGTCAAAACTGGAGGCTGTCACTATAGGGAATTTCCCTAATGATAATGAATGCAAGAATGAGCTCATAAGCAAAATCAACAAAAGTCAAGGTGACTTCTTGTGAGTTTGAGATTCTCACATTTCTGCCCAATTAAAGATTTTGGTCCTCAGAGCCCCAGGGCCACCTCAGAGGTTTTAGGCTTTTGAGATCAAAATGCCTACTGAGTACTTGCACATAACTACAGAGCAAAAAATCTACCCCAAAACTGAAGGACTTCTCAGTTACCCCTGAGGAAATGTGCCTCACCCGTATCCCTTAAAATATTGCACGCTTTACCCACTAAGCATCTAAGGTGAAGTGCTTAGGTGGGAATACTTAAAACACTTGGAAAAGACAAGGAGAGTGCCCTACACCGCAGGCAGAGAGGAGAGGTGCTATTGCAAGAGGTTGCCTTATCCCAGAATATTTATGACTCTCTCACCCTGGCTGTTGGAATCCCTTCAGCACAGAGGGAAGCCAACTCATGGATAAGTAAAAAAGGTAATAAAATAAAGACAGATGTGGTTTTCCCAGGTCTCACTTGTCCTGCAGAAAAAGACACAAGTGGTATGGAAAGTGCCATAGTTTATACTTCTACATACCCAAAGTGATTGTGGAGACTGTGGCTAGCATTATCTGAAGATGCTGTTTACTTCATATTTCACAGGATTGTCATGTTAACAAGCATCTCTTCCCTGCTGAAAAAGCTTCTGTGTCAAGAGAGTTCCTCAGTGCTGATGAGCAACACTTAATGCCATTGCATACTACTGGTGTGTAGCTGGCACCCATAAGTTTCTCGAGTCTTTTGCACCAAAACATCAGAAATCCTCTTTTGGGGCCCGAGTCCATAAGCTCTGGGTGTCATTAAAACATAGCAATTATCACTGATAGGCTCTGGCACAGATTTCTTCTTTGCTGTGGGAAGGTAAGTCCTAACAAAGAAAACATTCTTCTGCTGCGATATGCAAGTTTCATATCTTTAAGAAAACCCAAAATTTGAGTAGAAAAAAGACCTACACCCATTCTTTCATAACTTTCCCTCCATTATTTGCTGTATTCCATTGTTCAGAAACAATAGAGATGCTTACAAATATGTTTTTATGCAAGCTCTTTGTGATAAAAATAACTCCTTTCACAATTCACATTGAAGGGCAGCAGGATTCTCGCTTACCCTTCCAAACAAACCTGCATGTGTTTGAGCAGCTCTTGCTGCCCCACTGTCCTCCCCCCTCTAAACACTGACACAGAGGGAGATAACGGAGCTGGGGGAATGAGCTTGCTGCTTTGTATGCACACACAGCAAAAATGAAAAGTAGGTTGTTTGATGTTGAGGGTGAATTGAACTGATCCAGGCACTCCTTTCCAACACCATTATTTATGACAAGCAAGTACATATTATTGACCAGTGAACATACAATAATGATGTAATTAGCTTTCACCTAAACAATTAATTCCTTGTCACTTCCCATCCAAGTTCAGAGGTGGCACAGACTCAGGAGGGCAAAGGGTTGCAAATAACAGGCACAGCTCACTGCTAGAACTGCATTAACCCTCTGCAGGCACATTTCTGGATGCAGCAAGCAGCCAAACCCAGCCCACAGCAGTACCCAGAAGAAGACTACATTTCTACATTCGTTAACATTTGTGGAGTTACTCATTAACTCCTGAGGCAAGTGGTGTGAACCAGTCTCATGCTTCAGCAGACAGATGATCTCTCAGCTCCTGTTCACTGGGATCTTAACACCACACAGAGAGCAAGGCACAGGTTTTGTATTCAATAAAGGACTCTTCCTCACCTTGCCAATTCCAGCTTTGCACTGGAGAAGGAGCCATCATCCAGACCACTCTAGTGCAAATACAGCACAGCCTGGGACTCCTGTGCAGCTACCTCTAACTGGCATCCTGCAGGCCAATTCAGCTCCAAGGCCAAAAAATCCTGCTAAGTTTTCTATTAACAATTTAATTAGCATTTCTGAGTATGCTTCTCAGGGAAATGTTTTATCAGAAAGTTACTCTGCCTTGATATAGCTGGGGGGGAAAAGCCACATCCTTAACTGGTAGAGCCATATCAATCACATCTCAGTGTGTTCAGTCCAGATTATAGTAGCTACATAGAACCTGGTTTGATCAGATTTGAGACTGACTCAAGAGAAGCTTTAGTAACATCCAGTGAATAAAAATCATCCTAGGCCATAGCATACCTTTTATTTACATTGTGTTAAGGGACTGAGAGAGCCAGAAACCAACAGGTTTGGCACAAAAGAAACTGCCTTAACCACAGAAGAGAGGATAGAGAAGGCTCTTTGCAGCTCCTTGTTCAGCAGTGAGAGCACTCACACAGGAAATCCAGAATCCAGAAAAATTCTTCCAGATTCAGAAAGGACACTGTCCCCCTCACCAGGGAGAACACACTGCAGAAAGGTATTGGAAAGCAGATTGCCTCAGTCTGCATGTGCTCCCTCACAGATGCTTTCATCCATCAGCCAGGGACTCAGGTTCCTGGGCAGGTTGCGCACAAAGGTGGTTTCTAATCCCACATGAATCAGATCCTCACATCCTCGCCAATTCTTTTTGTTTTTCGAAACAGCAACCAAAAAAAAAGTCCTCCCAGACCCTTTCCTAAATCCCTGTTTCCCCACCTACAATCACTTACTCAGAAGAGTACACTAGTGACAGCTCTTTGGCAACTCAAAGGATGGTTGAGTTGAAGAATTACAGTTTCTAACTTCCCCCTTTTCTACTGTAGACCCAAAGTCCTCATTGTTTTAATTTAGAGGAGAGATTAGTACCAACTGTGTTTTGCCTCTTATCTTTGCTAAACAAAAAGGTTATATAATGTTTCAGGAAATGAGTTCAAGTGAATACAACCATCTTTTTCACAGTACTAAATGCTTAAAAAAGAATCTGGTTTGTCCATTCTGGCAGCTTATGTTTACTCAAGACAGACAAGGCACAGGGAGTAAAAAAGCAAAAAAAAAATCCCTGAGCTGTAGTACAAAAAGACCAGTTTAAAGTAATTTTCTTGTCCAAAATTCTATAGCTCTGTAAAACTGCAAAAGCAGGTGTCACTTAGGCTAGTAACAATTTTTGTGATGATGCTAGTCTACTGGCAAGTCTGAGATGTTCACCAATTCATATTTTATAGACAGAATTATTATTTCACAGGCCTATTAAGGACAATGTTAAGGACACAAATAACATAAAAAGAGTACTGATACACATGACACAAATAGATCCTGCCATAGGGAAGATCTCGGGGTGTTTCAGGATGTATGACTAAGAGGGAAGATAGAAGAAAAGGCAGCTAAAGGCAGCACAGTGAGAGCATTCCTCACCATTGTTTTGAAATTAATGTTTATCAGTTTTCCATGAATCACCAACTGCACTTTAAATATCAGTGCTTGTATTCTTCAAGAGACTATAAATACACCCAGTTTTATTTGCTTGTTCCAGAGAAAGCTGTGAAAAGTGTGACTTCTGTTCCTAATATATAGCAATGCTGGGGTGTTGTCACAGGACTGCAAGAATGGGTTTTGCTTTTTTGAGATGTGACTGCTGTATGACATCACATCTCTTTCTGATGGACAAGAGCCTTATCAATCTGTTTGATAATAACACTCTTGATGGTTTTTTGACTAGACTTCTTTCCCTCTAATGACTCCAGTTCTACAAAATATCACTGGTTATATTGGTTTGTGTTTTGTAGCACCTTGGAAGTTTACATCTGCATGACTCCATTTCAGCCAGGGGAATTTTAAACCCTTTTGTTGGCTTTTAACAACCTCAGCTGTCTTGTACTTAGAGCTGCATTCAGGTGTTTCCTCCAAGTGAGCAAAGTCTGCAGTCACGCAGCAGAACCAAGCAAGTGATCAATCCTTTCCTACACAATTTCTCACAGGATGAAGAAGTGGGAAGAGTCAAACTACTGAGAGCACAAACACAACACAGAGGAGCTGCTAAACAGAAGACTTCTGTCTCAAACACCAGGACCATCCACTTCCTTTCAGATTTCAAAGAAAACACAAAAACCTTAGGTTTTGTCTTCACTAAGAAACCTTTCCCTTGCAGTGTGATGAACCTGGAATCCACACATCAACTATCTTATGCAGAGTTATTCAAGGATTTAGATTAATGTTTCTTTGTCAAACTTTTAAGCAGAAAGCAAACAATTCTGTTCACAAAAAGCACAGTTAAGGAACCTTTATGTCCCGATCCTAACAGGAAAAATTAAGAGCAGGGGAAATAGGGGCTACATTTCTAGTGTCATCTAAGGTCTAATGATACATTGATTTATTTTCTAAGCACTGTGAAGTGACCCTTAATATGTTTCCCTAGTCAACCTGGCACATTGTAGAGCAAATAAATAATACCACTGCACTGCAATTGTTTGATGCAGGTCAGATCTTCAAAAACCTGGAGAATGCTTTGAACAGTGATGGAAGAATACTGTGCCAGCCTGTGCTGGGGACAGGCCCTGGCATCTAGGTGGGAATGAATAAGGAATTACAAGAAAACCCTACTGAATTGTAGATGTTTCTCTTCCATGGATCAATACAATTTCCAAGGAATCAAAGATTTTTAAGAAAAAGCAACATACTGTGTGCATAGCTCTGAAGAGAGTGAGGTGGTAGTTGTATAATGCACATACCTATAAGGCTTAAAGGAAAAAAAGTCTTCAAATGAAATATTTGTGCATTTCCTTTTAGGTTACTTTATGGGGAAAATAGGCTATTAAATATTTTATAGTTATGTTCTGCACCAAACTCTATCTGTTTAGAGATATATTATGTCTAAAGTTTTTTGAAGGGTCATAGTATTTGTAATAAGAATGGTAACTTGACAGTATACCTGCTTTTCATGTGGATTAAGGTGGACTTCCTGGGCACAGACCAAATGCCAACACTTTTAGGCTGCAGCTGTCCCTGTTCCAAGAGACAAAGCACACAGATACCTTTCCTTCCCACTGTGGCTGCTGGAAATTTGTGGGGTTTCTGCATTAGTCAGCACAAGTAGAACTTGTTTTTCTCATTAATTGCACCAGCAGGGTATATAATAAACAGCTGCCTCAGAGGAAATAGGAATGAGCAGGGAAAATACAACGGGAGAGTCCTGTGTAATGAGTACAGGGGTTCTGTTCCACCATGTTCATTCTCTTGCTGGCATTTGTGAACAGAAATAAAAATCTCAGTATGCATACAGCCACTCACAGACTGGTGGGCTCCAGTATTCCCAAGGCACATTATTTAGCCCACAGATGAATACTGAATGTGTGTTCCTGTCCCAAAACTTTGCAGTCTCAGTGTAAAATCTGAGGCTATTGTTCAAGCACAGCCTTTGAGGAGGAGTTTTTAAGCTTAAGAAAAGGACACAGACTCTTCCCAGAGAGATGTTTGAGTAGGGGTGTGCAGTCATGGTCCCTAAAGAGAAACACCCAGATACAGACACGGGGTAGAGGGAAATACCTTCTTTCAGGGTTACCTGCTTTAACAGGAATATGGTTTTCCCATTTCAGAAAAGAGAACATTTAGTATCTAAAACAGCTTAGCAATAAATGAACTGAATGCCCTCCTACCTTTGTTGTTTGTTTTCTCCCCTTTCCTTCAGCTGCCCTACTACAAGAACTGCAGGAAATGGCAGGTTCTGCTTCACATGCATATATACTTCTATAAACAGTGATATAAAATCCAGGCCCCTCACCCTACATGCAAGGAACTTTTCCTTTGTTTGAAATTAAAACTTTTAAAAAAAAATTTAATGGGAAAAAAAATCCCCATAACTTTCTCCTGGGAACCACAGAGTCTACTTACATATGAGAGTCAAATACTAAATGCATTTTGTTGATGGTATTAAACTGAAAGTTTCAAAGAGAAGTATCCAAATTAATTCAAGTGCATTAGACATCCAAATTCTAATGCAAGCCAAGTGTGCTTTAGCTGTTTCAAGTACCACAGCATAAGTATACAATTCAAGACCTAAAGTGCATACTTTGTACCCATAAAGAAAGGGAATTTACTTAAGAAACCAAGTTGTGAAGCTGTTCTCCACCTTACCATTTCCTTCCAAAATTTTGGGGAGGTTTAACTTTCCTCCTTGGTAGGGTTGTGGACAGTGCAAAGGCAGAAAACCATCAGGGCTGAGAGCAGCATTCCACAGCATCACCTAAGGAAGGAGCAATGATCTCTGGCTGTGCTTAAATAGGGCCCAGGCAGGGGGTGTGGGGTCACAGATGAGGCTGAGCAGGGTTATTAAGCTGCAGCAAGCCCTCTGACAGACACACACAGTTTGTGCTTGAAAAATTACACTCCATCTTTCCAGTTTTTCAGGGCATTTTCCTTGCTAATGTAGATGAGGATGCTATTACCATGGCAATAGAAGTCACTAAGAGGGAAATTTTCAAGCAGGCTTCTCAGTGAAAGTTATATTCTTTAATATATCACTTCTGTACTTCCATAAATCTCATCCAGTGTGGAAAAATTTTCTGGAAAGGGGGATGAGAGGAAGGAGTCTTAAGGCTGTTTCTTTTCCCAGTGAAATCCCTCTGTCCTCTCTTGGGAACTCCCAAATCCTGTGCCAGTTAAATGAACCAAGCTGAGTGCCGTGTGGCCATGGCAGCCAGAAAGAGTGGCAGTGAAATGGCAGAAGAACTGGGAGGGAGTAATTTAAGGAGGGAGGAAGAGGCCTTTCCCCATGGGCAGTGGTGGTGCACTAGAGAAGAGCCCTGTGCCCCCCTCCCCTGTGCTGCTGGTCGTGTCCTGCAGCTGGCCCATCGTGGCGCTGGCTTTGCTGGGCGTGCTCTGGGCACGGTGCAGGGCTCGTGTGACCAGGAGAGTCCCTGGGCTGCCTCTTGTAGTGTGTGACATTCCTGGCCATAATGAGCTTTGCACTGCCAAAATAAGCTATGCTGTCTCTTTTTAAAACTGTCCCCCTCTCACTGTGTTATTAAAATTATATCAATGTCCCTTCAGTCTATGGGTCAGTAGGTAAATCTGCTGTCAATTACCAAAGTGTGAATGAAATGAAGAACAAATGGTCTAACTTCATCAGCGTTGTTTTTCTCTTCTTCCCCCAGATAATAATACCTTAAAATAGAATGCCTTATTAACCACAGACCTGAAGGTTAATAAGTACATCAACAAAACAAATGTAGTAAATTAAAACAATGCATTAACATTCATTAGTATTTCACTGTTGATTCCCAAACATGCTGCTATTGCTATTGTGCTATTATCAGGCAATAATTGTTATGTCAAAAGATAGGACCCATATGGTTCAACCAGATCCTCTGGGAGCTTCTGCTGTATGAAAGTCAATCAAAAATACAATTCTATAAGGAAAGATGTGGACACGGGAGAGTTGCTGTCAGTATATGCAACCCATGTGAGAGGCCCAAGTGACTGTTTTAAATAAAAGTTTTTAAATCTAGGGGAAAAAAATGTGAGAGTTAGAAAACTAGCAGTAAAATCAATAGGTTTTTTCAGAGTATCTAAAACTCAAATGCCAGTCTTTGCCACACTGGATCCTGTTATCCAATCAATAGAAAATACCCTCTAACACCTCAGAAAAATTCAAACTTTATATGTATTTGTCTGCACATAATAACAGATCCAGATGAGCTAAACCAGGCTGCACTGAACAGCACTTATCCTCTGAAATACCCACAATTTTTAGGTGAGGCCTGAATAAATAGAAGGTAGAGAACATAATGCACTGAAGATCCCAGCTGAAGTTGTCTGCCATCCAGCAGTAAATCCTGTCTTATGACTCAGGTCCTTCTGGTAAACAATTAATCCCATAATTAATTTCTAACATGTCATAACATAGGAGATGGACAAATATTTGGGCTGCCTCTTCTCCTTCAGCTGCCCTCGTCCTCACGTATCTCCTGACCATCCTGCTGGAAGGAGTCAGGACAAGCCAAAGGGATTGTGCCTTGGCTTTCAGTGCCATCTGAAGTCCACCTGGGACCAGCGTGTCCAAAAGTGCTTTAGTGGCTCGCTCTCTGCACAGTGCTGTGGCACCTGGCTGTGGCAATGCCATCTTCACAGTGGCTATTGCCTCATGGCCTCTGCAGCCTCACCATCTTCCCTCCACCTGCAGCTTTGCCTCCTCTCCTTTCCTTCTGCGGCGTTTCCCTGTGCCCAGAAGCAGAGCCAGGTGGTGCCTGCCCTGCTCTCTCTTCCCGTGCCTCCAGCCGAGCCGCAGCCTGTGCAGCTTCCAGCAGCCCCCACTGTCACTCTGGCTGACTCGTGCTCCCACAGAGGGCTCCTTCATGTCTCTGGTGCTGATTCACAGGGTTTGGGGGGCCCTACAAATGAACAGAAGCCATAACTGTAGCGTCTTGGAACAGCGCTCAGATTACATCACCGTGTTTGCACTTTTATGTCTCCTTCACGAGTTCATTATGAATTTCTGTGTGCTCCTGGGGTCAGTGTTTTAAGAGCAGGGGCTGTTGTGCCCAGCTCTATCTCGCTGTTCTATCTGGCAGTTTGTATTTAGCAGGCACACACGGGCTGGGAAGGGTTGCGTAAGCTGGTTGCTATGGCAGGTTTCTATTCACCATCTGCTTGACTGAAAAAATATCTTTTTCAGTTAGCACGCTGGGTCTGGTGTTTGCATCTTTTGTTTCCTTCCAGATGCAATCTCAGAAACACAGGAGGGGCTGTGAGGCTTTGGAGGGGAGGAAAGGCCTTTTGAAACAGCTCTTTTACCCAGCTAAAAAACACATTGTCCCCGCTTGGACACTGCAGGAAACTTAACGTCCTGAAAAGCCACTTTCCCTGTACCCAGCTACTTTCCATGGCACTGCTTTATCATAAAGGAGATAAAACTGCAAACCTCTTTCTATATATACCTTCATCCTGTTTCTGGGCTGTTTTCCTAAGGAAACCAGGATCTGTGCTCACCATCACCTTTTCCCTCTCCTTCCCGAGCTGCTTTTGAGCCTCTGACTTATTTCTGCCCCATTTAGAAGACATAAAATTAAGTTCCCTCATTTCACAGGAAAGGGGAGAGGCCTATTAATGACCTCAACAAGAGATGTGATGTAAGAGTCCACCGCTTGCTAGAAACTCAGGAGGCCACTCTGGAGAGGCTCTGAATGCCCTCCTCACAAAAAAAAATGTTTTAATCCGAACTTGCAGCTCAGCAGACTCAAATACACACAAGTAAATCCATAGAAAACTGCTCATAGGACTGCTCTTTTCCAGAAAGTGTCTCTGGCTAAGAATACCAAGCAGAAGCAGAGACTGGACAAGCAGAACCTCCCTAGAAGGGCCAGGATGGGCAGCAGCAGCAGCAGCCCAGGTGATGTGTGGTGAGATGTGTATTTCTGGAGGACACAAACCCAGAGTCCTCAGGGGGTAAAGCTTCTGTTTTGCACAGCAGCTTGAGGAAAGGCAGGCTGGAAAATCACAGGTGAACAGCCAGAGGAGCTGAGGTCAGGCACACATCATGTAAGTCCCTGAAGCAGCCCCAGAACTAGGATTCATCTGACACCACAGACACTGCACGCAAAGGGGAGCAGCAGAAGCAAAGGCTGCTAATTCCCTCCAGTGAGGGTTCCTGAGAGCAGCCTCCCAATGGCCAGGCTGCATGAGATAGGGAGTACAGACTGTGACAGCCCCCTGCTCCAGCAGCACTGGGTGTTCCCCACACACCACCTCTTCCTTCCATTCAGCCTGGGGAAGGCTGAATTGCCATGCACAGCCTGCTGCTGGCTCAAGGGACTTGGCAGCTTTGCCAGCCCAGCTCCTGGAGGATGAAGCTAAACCAGGCCTCAGATGTGTTTCCTGTGGGAGAATGGGACAGCTGTGGGGAGGAGAGATGTACCAGTCACAGTTCCCCACAGAGACCCAGGTTATGCTCTGCATGAAAGAACCTGGGTGCCCCTATGCCCTTTGGCTGTTCACAGGGTGTAAGGCAGCCTCAGCTGTTCTTGAGCACATCCCACTGGCAGCTGTAATTCACTGCCATAAGTCCATAAGGACAGATCAACTTGTGTCTTCTTCTTATTTGCTGTTCCCTCAGTCATGGCTCACTGTTATCTCATTTTGCTGGCAGAAATATTACATGCTTCAAGCACAGCACAGATAAAAGACTGAAACGTTTATTTTTAAGCTGTAACAAACTAAATGTTTAGGGGAGGAAAGCCAAAAGTAGCATCTACTCTCACGGTGTATGGTTTTAAAGCAGAGCAGGCATACACCTCCTGCAGGATGCATAACCCGAAATTTGCTTTGAGGGTTGTAGCTTGTTTATGAGGTTCAGCCAGAGCACAAAGCAAGCATCTGGCCACGATCCCTTTGTGCACTTTAGCAGCCTGCAAATGAGATCTAGCATTTATATGTATTTATAAAGCAAAAATAATCAAAACAGCTTTCAAAGGAAAGTTTTCTCTCAAAAGCTTCTGGCAGCTCATCAGTTCACTGATGAAGCAGTCAGACTGTGCTCTGTGTCTCACAGGCTCCACTCAGTGAAGTTGTAATATTACCTACCTCAGGAAGTCAGGTTTTAGGTTATTGGTACACAGATAAGACAAAAGAAGGTTTTTTTAAAAAAGTTAAATGGGAAAATAGTGGTGCTGCAGTTAATAGAGTAATCCTCTGTAGAGATTCCCATCTGCTTTGGCACGGTCTGAAGGAGGCAAACACTGTAATCTGAGCCATACATACTTTAGTCAACTGCTTTACTTCCAGCTCTGGTTAGGAGCATTGTATCCAAGCAAGAGGGAAGTCTTGAGGAGCAGGACATTTAACACCACATTTCTCCTACTTATGTGGAATAGTTTATTAAAATCAGTTCAGTCATTGATATGTGCTGAGGATGTTGACCATGGTTTGAACCATGGGGCTAGGCCAGAAATTACCTTTAAGGGAAAAAAACCCAATAACAACCAGCAACATGAAAAACATATCTTATATCCCACAGGTATTCATTTTGCAGGAGTAAGAGGCTAGACCTGCAATCACAGTGAGGGTCTGTCAGTCAGCAGCTGCCAGAGCTGCTCCCACAGCTGAGGGTGTCTCTTACACACCCATACAAGCACAGGACCTCCTAAGCATTTTCTTATATCTTTCATGGAAAGCTTGGAATAAAGTGGAATCTTAAATGTTGTGCTTTGGCAAGGGGATCACAACCTAGAGAGATGTTTTTGGGCCACTGCACCCAGGAATGCAGAAGGTGCAGAAAGGAGGATTTGGATATAGCTGTGCTTCCTGGGAGGATCATGCCACCGTATCCATCATCTGCCAGCCAGCAAAACTTCCTCAGAGAGTGTTCATTTTGGCTCAGAATGGGATTATCCAATTCCCACTGTCTCCTTAATCTGACATGGGAGAAGATTTCGTTCTTCACTGTCAGTTTCTGCTTTGTGAGTTAGCTGGTGCTAACACCCGGTATTATTTTAATTCTGCAAGGAGACTTGCACCATTATAATACTAGAATTATTTGTATGTAGAATATTACCGTGAGGTTCATGCTGAGGTCCTTCTCAAACTCTTTCTTGGTCATCTTGGTCATCTTGGTCATCTTGGTCATCTTTAAATCTGAGTGCATACATTTTATATTCAGTAACTAAGTGGTGGTTTAAGGCAAGTTTTTTTTTCATTCACAATGAATCTTACCTTTTGATATACAGGTCTCATTCATAGTGGGTTGAATCATTTTGGTTTTGCTATCTCATATCATTGTTCTCCAATAAAAATATATTTTTAATATGGCTTTCACCTTCTTAAATCTAAAAGCATGCAATCTTTCCCAAAGATTACTTTCTTCCCCAATATTTTTAATAATCAATTCAGTGATATGCGTAGCAGTGTGTACAAAACAAGGCAAATACACAATCTGTCTGCACCCAAACCCAGGTGGAGGTGCTAGCTGTCTCCAGAGCATCCCCAACCAAGACAGAGAGTAACAGCACCGGGAAAATGCAGAAGAACCTTGGCCATCTCAGGACTCTTGCTGAGCAAGATCCTGGCAACATCCGCTTTTATTGTCTGCTGAGTTGCTTGATTTGGGATAAGATAGGTATGCACAGGGTACAAGGTGTACAAATAATTATTGCTTGCTTTTCTTCATGATATTTGTGGCTTTGGGTTCCTTTGCAAGGTCCAGCTTGAATCCAACTCTGTGAGAGAAAAACTACCCTGAGAACAGGGAGTGTCTATATCAAATCCACTGGGAAGACTAAAGAAGACAGTCTTGAAAACAAGAAAGAAATACATGCCTGTGCCTAACAGATATATATCTCTCTGTGAGTAAAAGTAGTGGAATTAATTCTGAAAATGTATTCTTAGAGAATAGTGGTCAAATCCTCCTAGAGTTTTCCCATGACATGGTAAGGAAGTTTCAGCAGGAGTAACAGGATATACAAGTGCATCTGTAAATTAATGACCTACAAGTTACTAGGTACATTGTGGACTGAAATAAGAGCTCAGGCAATGTTTGATGTTGGTTTTAAAGCAGATTTAAAATAAAAAATGGGGCACAGTTCTGAAGAAGAGTTCAGCAAAACCATTTCAATATGTCAGACAGACTACATTTTACTCTCTCCATTCCCAAAGAGTGAAGGTTTCTCTAGAATTTCCAGGGGAAAATCACACGTAATATAATCCCTTGGTAAAAAGAACAGACCTCATAGTGCAAAGGAAAACAAACTTTATTCCCCAGGTGAAGATTGAACAATTTTTTTTTCTCTTAGAAAACATATCCATTCTTCAAATATTAAGAAAAATAGGGAATAACAGCTGCAATAAAAATAAGCCAAAAAAAGTAAAGGTACAAACATATTTTTCTTCTGGGGAAAAAAAAAGAAAATAAAATTATGTTCAAATTATGAAGGGAATTTCCAGCCTTTTTTCTTCCCTATTTTTTTCTTTTGAGAGCTTGAGTTTATGGTGGTGTATGGTATATGTTCCAATTTCTCCCATTCATAATTTGACAATGGCATATCTTTTTTTTTTTTTTTCCTTTTGGCTCATAATTCTCCTTTTCTGCCCCAAATCCAAAGTCTGCATGTAAAACAAGCCTTTGTGAAGCAGCAGGTTGTGACAAGCAGCTCACTTTTACTATCAAGACAAATGATGCATTAAGCTCGCATGTTAAAAAGCATTAGAATGTGTCCAAAACTTATCCCATATGTTTTGAGGCTTTCACCACACAGAACCACCAAGTAAGAATATATTTTCCTGCCTAAGCAGACAATTTTTTTCCACATCAGCTGAGTGTCTCTGTTGTTTCAGCAGGAGCCTTATTTCTTCCATCCGTGTGTGTTCACTGCAATTTGTCAGCTACAGAATTGGTTTTTTGGAGCCTGAAACCTGAGCACTTCCCAGGAAACCCATAACAGCAGTCAGGCTCTAGGTCATGCTTATCATGTGTGGACCACATTGCTTTGGGTCTTTAATACTGATTAACCAACCAAATAATAAATTAGATTGAGAGGGAAATCTTTGGGGAGGAAAGAACAGAATCAATTTAATTACAACAACATATCTTGATTATTTCTTGTATTAATACTAAGATTCTGCACTTAAACAAGTAATCTTTGTCCTAATAATTAAGGTAATTTGTCCCTATGGGTTATTTCCTGTCTGAAACAGAGTCTGGAGCTGTGCAAAGGTGGTGGGCTGAGCCTGTGGTGATGGGAACAGAGACAGCTTTTCATCGCAGCCATGCAGGAATGCACCTCCTTCCCAAAAGAAAAACCTTGCTGGGATCATGCCAGGATCACCTGCAGTGCTTTCCTTAATGCCATGAACACCTGTGAGGACTCTGGGGGGGAAAGGCAGTGGGCATGCCAAGCTTCTGGGGTGTCAGGAGGAAAACCTGGAGAGTCTCGGAGCAAAGCAATGCAGTCCTGCAGTTCCTCTGGCACCCATGGACTTACAGATGAGCCCCACAGAAATGCTGGAACAAGCCAAAATCCCAGTTGCACTGTCCACTGGCATGTATGACTGTTTCTGGCCTCTCAGGCTGAAACACCCAAACTCCACGTGCCTCACCTCTGCCTTCACTCGCGCGAGGATCCCACGTGGGCGACGTGTGTGTAAAACACATCAGAGCATTTGAGGCATTCCCATAAAAATTACACTGGTATTCCATAGAAAGCTGGGCAGAGCTCCAGCTATCCTTGCTCCTTCATGCAGACTCCATGATCTCTCGAGGTCCTTTTTGGAGCTTCCCCCTTGTGCTGGTGCTTATCAGCACAGGACCTTGCCTGTGTTTGCACTTCTTCACTCGAATGATGCTTATGCACTTTGCAAGGAAACTGCACCATAATTGCAGTTGTGGAAACTGCACCATAATGCAGTTGTGTTGTTGTTGTTGTTGTTATTCCAGTTTGTATTATTAACTTAAGAACTGCTGAAAAATGGGTCCTCAGGAATGTGAATAAAGTTTTTTCTCTGGGACCTCGACGGCGGCCCAAGCATATCGGCAAATGGAGGAGAGGAGTAAACAAGTCACAGCAGAGAAACAGCAGCAGAAAAATATGAACCTGTTAGCTGCAGCACCACCAAGTGTCAGCACTGAAAACACCACATATCAGGAAAATATCCAATTTCCACAGGAATTGCAGGGGCAAATATTTTTAACCAGCTAAATGAAAACAGTTTAATTTTGAAAATTTTTGAAAATCAGTCCTGAAAATTGTCAGTGTCAAAGAAACCTGTAAGGCTTCTTCCAAGAGCCCAAATCCATTAAGTTCTGCCAAGGTAATATCAGGATTTTCAGAAAATAAAATATATTTCCAATTAACAAGGGAATAATTTTAATAAAAATTTAGATTTAAAACTTCTCAACAATTTAAATGGATTTGTGTTTGTTAACAATACACGCACAAGCACACCCCCAACTACTCATCTGCTGCCATAAGCTGCAAGGTGTGCAGGAGTCACTGCCTTCAGCATGGGAGGGGAAATGCTGTGTGTTACAGGGACAGACACAGCCCATGGCAACTGCCAATGCAGGCTGCTTCAGAGGAAATCTTTCTCTTTTCTGAGAGTGTTATGTTATTACACATGTGTCAGAGGTACAGCTTGTAGCTGTAACTCCCTTCTCTGTAGGAGGGAACCCGAATGCACCTGCTAGTCCAGCGTCACATGCTCTGGGCACACGCTGACACGCCGGGGTGTTCCCTCAGGGCTCTGGTCACAGGAGATGGAGCATGGCCAGCGGCTCCAAAGGAGAGGTACCTGCCTCTGCCATGTCAGCAGCTGTCAGGGACTGCATCTCGGTGACACCACTGCTTCTATTTTTCAGGGTATAGTAAGCAAAAAATATAATTGGTGACTTTTTTGTTTCCAAGCATTGTTAGATTGTCAGTCCCTTACTGCTAGCATTTATCTAAGATGCCTTTACAGACTTCCCAGACAAACCACAGAAGTATCCTTCTACTCCTTTGAGCTTGTTTTTCTGATCCAAAATTAAAATCTTCAGCAGGAATGAAGAGGCATACTAAAACAAAGAAACTTTCACAGCCCATCTATTTCCATGGCACATTTTGACAGTAAAGCACTGTCTATTGTTTCATGATTTTCATTTCCTAATTTGTCTTGCCTGGCTGCAGCTTCACACTGCTGTTCATGCCTGTGCCAGTACTGCACCCTCCCCTGCTGAGCATCTCTTCCTTGGCAGAGTGGGAGAAGGCAGAGCATCATGTTACCACGGCTTCCAGCCAGTGCTCGGCTGGGAACTGCTCTAGCTGCCACAGGAGGACATCCCTGTCCTTCTGATTAATTATGTCACCTTCTGAAATGGGACAAAGTCTCTTGTGCAAGTCTGAAAACATTATCATAGCTCATGGCAATGGAAAGGAGAAATTGGAGTCAAACGCCCATCTCAAAATGCTGTGGCCAAGCAAGGTCAGTTGGAAACCACTGTACTCAGCACTTTTCTTGGGGTGCCCACCCCATGGATGTCTACAGAAGCCTGGAAATCCCCAGCACCCGCTGATCTTTGTGTGTGTGTGTGTGCTTTCTGGATGTGGATTCCCCATCCTGTTTTTCATAGACAGGTTTAGGCCGGACATGTCAGCATCTTCCCAGCTGCAGGGGGAGAGTTCTGTCTCCTTTAACTTCTGATACGCCTTATCACAATCATCCTGGTCGTGATTTGCTCCAAACGTATCCACATTCCCGTTCCCTCCTCCAGCAAATGCTAGTTTCCAGGGTGATTTGCACAAGGACAAGCCCTGCAGTGGCAGCGGCTGTGCTGCGGAGAGCCCCGGTGAGCAGCGGGGTCACAGCGAGCCCAGCGGCTCACGGCCACGGCGGCATCCTGGTGACCAGGCACCACCTGCTGCCCAAAAAATTAAACTCTTTAAATCCATCATTACAGATCCCTAGCTAACTGCAACAGGCGTCATCTAATAGCCTGAAGTAACCTGCAAATCTTAACTTGCTTCTGCAGAATTTCGTTAACACTAGTCCCTACCAAAGCCCAGAAACTCCTGGCTACTTTGAAGGATGTCACATCTATCAGTACTAGCCCTGTGTGCACTTTGAAATGCATGTTACTTCTCTCTACTCTGTAACTAGAGCCCTTAAATAGATAAGATAAACTGTTGCTAAAGTGACTCCAAAATGAAAAATATCACATTAGCTTCTCCTAACTTCAGCTTGGTATTTATTTGTATGGCTACCCAAAACCAAATCTTGACCCTAACTTCCAGGAGGGCTATACAAAACTCCAGGTGAAACCTTCATTTTGTACCAGCTCTTTCTCCTCTCTGAGGGGACCTTGCAAGAACACATAAACCTGATCCTACAGTCCTAGTTGTCTCATATTCCCCTAAAGCCTTCACAAAAGCAGAGCAACACCACTCCTGACTGAAAATTAAGAATAAGGCACCGGATTCATGAGGCCAGTCTCCAGTGATCTCATGCAACTTTGCCAAACATTGCAGGGGAGATCAATCTGTGAACCCTATTGTTCTAACTCCTTGTGCTATGCTTACTCTTGGACTTCTACAAAGCTCAAGATCACCTACAATTCCTGCAAAATAGAAATAAATCATTAAAACCCAGCCTTGAACTTGACTCAGAGTATCTTACAGATAGGAGAGAGAAATGTGCTGATCAGTATTCCATGTCCCGTTAATTATACTTGTAAGTGTAAGCCCATAAGAGGTAACACAAGACTTAGGTGGAAAATAAGAATAAAGGTATTCAATTATTTTCCTATGTGACTGTTTGGGAGGACATCTCAAGTCACCACAGGAAGCTGCTGCTGAGATCTGATTTTCCAGAACTGCCTGTCCTGAACTGCCCTGTTGCTCAGGTAATTTGAATGAGACCACTACATGTTTCCAGACCTACTTACTTGCAGCCTTACCTCACATATAACCAGTAAGATGTCTCCAAAATACATTTTTCCAAAACCTAGTGTTAACTGTCAGCCTGTGGGTGCCCAAACACCTATGGCTGCTCTGAGTTTGACAAGACATTAACACTGGGCTATATCAATCCTGTGGCTCTGCAAACCCAGCAGAAATCCTGCTGATGCAACACTTGTTTTTCCAGATCCTAAACTGAATCTTAACCTCAAACCCACCTTTTGTTTTATGAAACCTCAAATTTTATGAATAAATTGCTTCTCAGGGCCAGTTTCCTGCTTAACTCTGAGAAAGTTGCTGGATGTGGGAGGGAAAAGGACCCCAAAGTCCCAAACTTGAGTTTTCCAATTCTCCCCGTGCTCAGATTTACAGGTTAAACCCATCCCAAACCCAGTTTTTCAGATTTTCTGTAACATTGTCCAGCTGCCAGGCAGTGAGCTGGCAGGGAAGGGCTGAGAGAGCCGAAGGCAGAGGGGGCCTGGCGGAGGAGCCTCCCCGGGGCGGCGAGTCCGCCCTGCCCGGGAGGGGGAGCTGCGGGTCCGCCGCTGCCCCGGCTCCGCTCCCGTTCTGCCCCGGCTCCGCTCCCGTTCCTGCCCCGGCTCCGCTCCCGTTCTGCCCCGGCTCCGCTCCCGTTCCTGCCCCGGCTCCGCTCCCGTTCCTGCCCCGGCTCCGCTCCCGTTCCTGCCCTGGCTCCTCTCCCTTTCTACCCCGGCTCCTCGCCCGTCCCTCTCCCGGCTGCGCGCCCGTTCCTGCCCCGGCACCTCGCCCTTTCCTGACCCGATTCCTCTCCCTCTGCTGCCCCGGCTCCGCGCCAGCTCCTCTCCAGGCTCTCTGCCCGTCCCTGCCCCGGCTCCTCTCTCGTCCTTTCCCCGGCTCCTCTCCCGCCCCTGCCCCGCTCCTCTGCCTCTCCTGCCCCGGCTCCGCGCCCGCCGGCCCCGCATCGCTGCCGGCAGGCGGCTGCACCAGCCAGGAGCCCCATTTTAAACACACCGCAATTATCTAAATCCTAATCTGACCGCTCTGTGTCGGCTCATGACTCTGCAGTAATTAGCTGTGGTGCGCGAAGCGCTGCGGGCCGAGAGCTAGAGATCAGCAGCCTGTCCCTGCCCTGCGCCTTCAGCCAGCGGCATAGCTGAGCGCGACCAGAAGTAAAGCAGCAGGTGAATAGTACCGAAAATACAAATTTCAGTTTAGAATTACCCGAAAAATAAAGGGAAATATAGCGAGGGAAACGGAAACCTATGCAATTGGCACACAGTGATAGCAAAGATACAAACTGTGATATTGAAATGTGAGAAAAAAAACCCCAAATTCATCTAAAGATATGACACTGATCATTTTCAAGATGCACACTATATGAAACACAAGATGCCGAAGTGGTTTACTAAGCTATACATTCAGGTGCAACACCATAACTAAAAACTAAAACCACAGGCAAAAATAATATTTTTTAAATCCCTAGAAAATGAAAGCTAAATTTGAAATGTGTTTAAGTATTTAATCGAGGCATACATAAATTAACATATTTTAAATAAAGACAAGAAGAAAACTAAAAGACATCTTCCCGGAGCACAGAGAAAACCCCAAACAATAATAGGTAGCACATAAAAAATGAGTAACAGATGGACCAACTGGAGGATTGTGCTTAATGTAATTAACATTAGCACTTACTGGTAACGGTTAATGGTCCTATACCATCACACCTCCCAAAACAAAGCCTGATCAGGGACGCATCAAAAGACATGAAGTGAACCCTGAGGCGTAAGTGCCATTTAGATCGTGTTGAAGACATTTTCATCAATCTTCACGAGAAGTAACAGCTAGTGGAGAGAAAGAGATGTGAGCAAGTTTCCATCTTGTATTCTCTACATTTTCTTAAGTAGCTAGACTTTTAGCCAAAAAATGTTATATATGGCTAATTTTTTCTCATGTCTGTGCTGCTAAATCTGAAAGATTTACATCTCTTCGGCTGTCATTCAATAGTGGGAACCTATCTGAAAACACCGTTCTGCATTTTAAGACAGGAGCAAGAATTTACTGAAATTCTTCAAGAATCCAAAGAAATATTTAGTATATACCAGAAAAGAGTTTAAATGGTGGAAATGTTCATGTCACTAGAAAATCCTTCGCATTTTTTATTGAAGTTTGAAAAAAGTTTCCACATTAAGTTGCTAAAGTGCCTTTTTTCAGTCACAATTATAGTCCTATTCAAAATAACTTTGAATGAACTGATTGTTTATTCAGATAACAGGTGTTATAAATAATAATTATATGAGGAAAAGTCCCTTTTTGCTCATAAGATCTTGTATTTGAAAGCTTATCAGTGTTGTAGGACTTGAGAAAACTACAATGTGCTTCACTAGGCAAACCCAGATGGCATCCGCTAGGTGCTGTGGCTGGTTTCCTTTTAGCTGCTTCTTCATCATGTTTGAGAAGAAAATTTAAAAAAAAAAAAAAAAAAACAAAGCCTTAAGTCCTTCCTAAAAGCAAATACTACGGAGGAGAGATACCTTTGGAATTATTTCGTATTGACAAGCACAGAGCCGGTGTGTGAATCTGCGTTTTTGCCTTCTCGGGTCTGTCTGTAGGACAGGTTCTTCAGTGCCATCTTCTGGTGGGCACGACCGGCAGGGTGACCGACTGTGGAGCCGAGCCTCGTGGAGGGTTGAGAAGATAAAATGTCAATATAGATATTTATTTCTGTCAATTCATTAAACAGAATGACACAATCTAGCGGCAGATACTTTTTTTGTGTGTGTATGAATTGTATAATTTGTACCATGCTTTGTAATCCTCCAGTACACACAGATATATACATATATATGAAATATATATATTATATATATATATATATATATATATGAAAATACTTATATGGAAATAAATGGAGCACAAAGAGCATTACTGTTTCATGTCTAGAATATGGGAGAAAGAGGTTTTTTTCAAATAAATGGAAATGTGAAGACAGGGAGGTTTTGTTTGTTTTTGGTTTGTTTTGGGTTTTTGTTTGTTTTTTTTTCTTTTTTGAGGGGAGTTAGCTTTCTTATTTTCATCATATCATAGCAATTTGCTCTATTGAGTACACAATAAAAGGGCATCTCCATCTTCTCTACCACAAAAAACAGGCAATTTTTGCAAAAGAGAAGAGGGTCACTGTCATTATAATCACTTTGTTGCTGACTTTACATCAACCCCTCTCTGCCATTTTCAGTTATACATGTGCTGAGCCGGACTGAGGACAGAGGTAGAGAAAAAACCAAATTTGTGCTCAGAGATTACTGCAATTCCAGAGCAGGACAGAGCACCCACAGACAGATTCCTGCAGCTGTGTGAGCATGGCATTGTCCTGGCTGACAGGCAGAGGGGCCTGTTGAGGACACAGCAGTGACTGCTGCGAGCTTCCCTGGCCCCTGCAGATCATGGAGCACAGCAGTACCTCTCTGCACATTTTAATTGTGCAAGGCAACTGGCAGCTGCTGTAAGTTGGAGATATTCTTCATCTTCTCTAATTTATTTTGGAATTTGATTGGGAATGCAGGAGGCAAATGAGCACAGAACTGGCTCTAAGTTACCTTGTTTCACGTCCTCCCCCACTCCTCCCACTCATCTGCGCAGCTCTGCCCCCATGGCCATCCATCTCTCCACCACAGCAGTAATACACACAAATGAACTTCAAGCAGGTGCTCCATTTCTTCTCTGTTGCCTGTAGGAAGCAAAATATCTGATCAATTATTTTTGGCTTCCCTTAATATTCTAATGGCTGTATGTCACTAAAGGCTTGTTTTCAGTCTCTACCTCACCATAATGGTCAACAATATTATCTCTAATTTGCATCTCAATGCAAAGAAATGAAGACATGTTCTCTTGCACTTAACTGGAAACAAAACAAAGCAAAGCCTTGCTTAAGTTGCCTTTAGCATAAAGTCTATTTAACAATTTCAATCCTTTGTAAAAGAATTCATAGAAAATACTAAATCTTTTTCTCAAATAAATGTTAGCTCTAAGGTTGTTAGAAGCAACTTCTGATGGCTGATGCATGAAGTCCTGTGCCACTAGTGATGGACACTGAATGCCTCCTTCTCTGAGGCTCATGTGGACTCTTGTCTGTTTCTTCCCAAATATTGCCGTGAATCCTTTTACAGAATTCCCTCCAACCTGGTCTTAGAGAACATCAGTATTTGGCTGGATATTTTCTTGCTAGTTTGGTTGCTGACTAAAACAATTCTATTTGCCAGATAAATGAAAGTTTCCATCTCTTCAAACTGAAAATGTAGATGTAAGCAGGATTGTGTGTCTGTTCTTCAGAGTGAATGAGCACAGGTGACACACTGGGGTTAACTTGGAGTGAGAATGAAACACGTTGCAGAGGGACAATGCAATGGGTAGGATGACATGGGCTTAAGCCATCCAGGGAGTCTTCACTGAAGACCTCTCAGGGATCGTTTTTTCAGAGATCCAAACTAGGATAGGCAGGACTTCCCTTCTGCCATTCCTACAAAACTAAAAATGAGGAAAATGACAAAATACTGTAAATGTAAAATCTGGACAAGATCAAAGGTTCATCTAGCCTGGTAATGATGTTTTCAGCAGGTCTATCCTAGCTAGGTTAACAAGGAGCAGAAAATGGTGCAGTGCCACCAGTCATGATGGCTCAGTGCAGAACCACATTGCAGCAGAAAAAGTGAGGGTCTCCATCTATTCCTTTTCCCTCTCTCTCCCTGTCCTAATTCTCTCCTGGCTGTGTGCTTCTGCTTCTTATCCTGCATGTGTGAAGGTGTTTGTCAGGTCTTCTCTGAGCCAATGCAGCCAGTTCAGTGACAAAATAATTTTCTAAGCTGAGTCTCAGGGACACCAGGTCCGTATCAGAGGATGGAGCAGATTACACCAACAAGAGCAAAGGGAAGAGAGAAATAGAGCAGTAGGCAGAGGGAGTGAGCCTTCCCCCCGAGCAGCATCAAGCTGCTACATTTCCCCAGCTGCACACGGTGACATACTGCCCTGCAGTCACCACATGGCTTTTACTGAGCCCTCCAGCGCTACTTGCACCTCCATTGTCACACTCGGGCCCATTTCCTCCGTCCTTAATCCAGGGTGGGAATACACCAGTGCTGCCAACCATCGGCCAGGCTGACTCCTCACTACTGCTCCCTCCTGTTCACAGTGCCTACTGAAATGAACTGTCCCAAACTTTCAACAGAAAATCTGAAATCAAGGTGATCCAAGAAACTCGTGTGTCTATAGTAGAAGAAATGGACAATAAATTACTTGAGACAGAGTAAACCTGACACCAACTGAAATTGCCAACCCTTTTCAATAATAAATCATTTTAGATGTTCAAATCTATTGGAGGTAGAGATGATGTGAACCTTGACCCCCCAGTTTAAAAGAAAATCAAACAAAAACAAACAACCTGCTGACAGTTGCTTTTCAATTCTGGACAACTGCAAACTTTAAATTAATTTTAGAAAGAATATGTAGTCATTCTCTTCACTGATAGTTTTACAGAGCATCAGTCTACCTAGAGATAACACGGATACGGAAGGACTACAGATGATAGTTTGAAATAAATATTTTAGAAATACATCTCTGTATTTCTGCTTCCACCAATACTTTTTAAAAGTCAGTTTTAAAAATGCTAGATCTCATTCTCCATTGTCTTGTCATTGGTTTTGAGGTTTCTTGTGTTGCCAAAAAGATTCTGTAAATACCACAGCATGAAGTCTGAGGATAAACATACAGAAGTACAAAAATCATAGATTTCTTCTCCACTGCTTCACATGGGAAATTGTCAACTACAGATCTGCAAGACACCTGAAGGGTGACCAGGTGAGAATTCCCCACTCCTGTTGGAAGGAGAGGTTTAACACCCCCTTTCAGCAGTGACCCCACTCTGCAAAGCAGTGGAGAGCAGGGTTATTTCTCTTGCTCAAGTGAACATAAACAACTGGATGCTCCAGCAAACTGACAATAGACCACTAAGAAAGAGCCAGATGCTGTTATCCATTTGCAAGGGTGAGAGGGACAAAATGAGTAAATATTTATATTATCATAGTGGCATGTAACTGGAGCTCAGTTGTAGAGAAAACAGTGATTTACAAGCATGTTCCTCCTCTCTTGGGAATCCACATAAACCAAGCAAAGGTTCAGCACTGAGAAAAAAAACTCTGACAGAAAGACTAAGCCAGATGAGAGACCTATAGGTTTTTAGGACATACTGGGCATAATTTTCTCTGGGCTCAGATGATGATTTGCAAAGAGAAATGTTTTCCTGGGCATGAGTCATCACAAATTAACAGGAAATATCTACCTGGCACACGAGAGGAGTGAGTGTGCATTGTGGCACACAACTTCCATCCCAGCACCCCAGAAATAGTCCCACCCAGAGCTTTGGGCTAAAGCTCAGCATTAAGGATGTCTCTCTGCAAGATTACTCCAGCCAGAACATCCTTAACTGTTGCATCACTGCCTGCTCATGCCAGAACTCCACTACAGCCAGCCTTTCTCCAAAGATTGCCTGACAGGCTACAGTGTGGAGACCATTCCTCACCTACTGCTTTTTTCAAGCTTGTCCACTCTTCTCCCACAGTCACTTAGAGTCACGGCCATCAGTTCTCCGACACTGAGCACCTCACCCAGGCTTGCATCTTCCCTCCTGAAAGATCACAGAAAGTTCATTTTGCACAAGAACTTACAATAAAATATTTTGGGGTTTGGACATATTTTTGATCCTCATGGGTATTTGCCTTTGAAAGTCCTTGGAACATGAATGCAGTTTATTTATGTCTAGGTTGTGCTTGGTTTCAGCCCTAGTCCTTGATATATCCATACCTCCTGTAGGTGAATTTTAAGATTGTCCCCAGACAATGAAAGGCAATAAAATCACTCTCTGCAGGAAGTGATATAAGAACAAAAATGCTTTTTTGGATGACAAGATACCATTTTTTCTGTGAATCTTTGCCGTGAAAGAGGGCAAAGAAAGTGTGCTATCTAATGCTTATCCTGTTCTTTGTGGATTAGAGGTTGAGACACCTCCTCAAGAAACAGAGAAGAAGCACACCATGGCAGTGTAGTTTGGGATAATCATAGCTGGGATAGTTAAGGTCCCAGGAGCATCTCTGAAAAGCAGTCACATGTGGTGACACACTCTCAGGCATTTGACACAATGTTGTGAGGTAACAATGGTAGTCATGGGGGTAAAAAGGGAGCAGTAACAGGAACGGCAGAGGAAGGCAATCTCTTAAAATACAGTGATGTGTCTACTAAGAATATCCTCATAAACACTTAAAGTGCTTAGCAAGACTTTCAGCTGAGAAGTTACACTGAACTGTGATGGGAAATGATTCTCCATCGTGCCCAGCTCACTGTGGAGCACTCAAAGCACAGATCCAGGTGTGAACTCACTCCAAGAGGTAAAAACAAAGCCGCATTACATAATAAGATTTAATGATTATTTGAATCTCTTTTTCCATCCCTGTGGATCATTGATTTAACCTTTCTTGTTTTGTTCTCAGGATGTTGCTTAAACAAGTAACCATGTTCTGAGATTAGTCAGGACCATTTTTGTGTATAACCCTTTAAGAGCATTTTGGCTTTAACTTTCTTCAATAAAGGAACTCTAACAGAAGCAATAGCTTTGCTAGGAAGTGCAAAATGTTGGCAAAATGTCAGATTGGATGGCCATAGGGAACAAACGCATAAGCTTTTATGTGCACAGCCTGGGGTTCCACCACTATTTTCTCTCAGAGGAAAACAAAAGCAGACCTTTTAAAGCCACCACTAAGGAGATTTCTATTTAGAGAATATGCAATAACTCATATTGAGACAAGATTTTAATCTCAGCAAAGCTTTGGATAATCTGCTGGCACCTGTGTTTGGTGCTCTTCCACCCCATTGCTCTGCTTAGGCTGAGGCCAAAGGCCAGATCCTGCAAGTATGTTTGTGGCAACAATCCTGCTTATGTGAGGGAGAGTTTTAGCAGAAAAGAGACAAAGACTGGTCAGAATCTGCCCTTGAAAGTATCACCTGTTAGGAAAAGACACCAGTGTCATCATCTTTTATACTCCTTTGGAGCCTCATATTCTTTTTAACAAGCACTGCACCAACTGGCATTTGCTTGAGGACACAGTGTGAAGAATAGACCAGTCAGTCTGAGAGAGCCAGGAGAAAGGTAATATCCAGGATCATTTTAGAAAGAATTGTGAAAGATTTTTCACATGTAGATCTCAGCTGCTGGAGGCTGTGCATCAGCCTGTGTGTGATCTAGAGAGATTTTTGTAGAGGTTTCATGACACAGGCAAGTGGGGATGGGTTTGGTACTGTGTAGATACCATTAGAGATGCTGTGGAGTCTTGTTGCTGCTGAAGCCTCTCTATCCAACTGAGATGTGAGCTCCAGTTAACAAGTGTGATATTTGTACAAATTCAGCCTCTGCAGCTCAAGGAATGAGAAAGAAATGTACAAAATAAAAATGGGCTTGGGCTTGATAATTTGGGCACACAGCGAATGATGCTGCAAAAGAGGAAAATGTGGCCAGGCATAGGAAAGAAAAGGAAAAAAAAAAAAATCTACATTGATGTATCTTACGTGCATCTTTCATCCCTTAAAAATGAGCATTATTCATTTGAAAGGGTTAGAAATAACATCAGATTTCTCTCCTTCTTTGATTCTGTGATTCATGTGTCCCATTTTAAAGTCTACACCCTGTGAAGAGGAGTGCATTACCAAGGAAAGAGGCTTGCCAGGGACAGAAGGTAATTTCCCGTAGCAGGTGCGTACAGCAGGTGGTACACAGTGTACCTGCAACGAAAAGGTAGATTTAGGCTAAGATTTTATTTAATATGGAAAACTTATTGCATCCTGAGCCACTACTGGGGATGTGCCAAAAATCGTGTCTGCAGCATGATTTATTACGTGAAAATACCACCGAACTAATCAGTGGAGTTACTAATTAATACAAATCTGCATTTTTGCATAAGCAATTAGTGCAAAGAGAGTGCAATGAAAGAGGAAGTTTGACTCATTTAATCTCGGTGTCTATTCAAGCGGAAAGACCCACTAGGGCAAGGCACTAGGATCTACATTTGGATTTTTTTTTCCTTTTGATTAGGTAAAGGAACTAAAAGGTCAAATTATCAATATTTAATTCAAATGGAAATGCATTTGTTCAAGAGGAAAGAAAACACTTTATTTAAACAAGGTGGGACTCTGGGGGTAAATGCCTGGATCAAAAATAATTAGGTTTTGCAGTTACAACAGCATCTAAATCCCTTCTGATAAGAATCCTTTTTCCTAATAACAGAGGTGGTTTGACACCGATAGCAAAGAGTGCTGACGCTATTTAAACTGTAGCTCAGGAGGTAGCCGGCCTACCAATACAATTTAGACATTTGCTTTAATGGTACGTACTTCTCTGATTTGTTTTTTTTTAATCAATTTGAATTATATTTTAAATCTATTGTGATTTCATAATTGTGTGTACTTGACTAAAAGAGTAATTTAAAAAGCTGATAATTAAACCTTGGTGGTGATGTATTTTCCATTAACTAAATAGAAGTTTACATTTATAGAATTAAAATAACAACAGCATTTATCTAACAGGGAAAGGCTCAATAAAATTAATACGCTGAGTTTTAAGGGGGGAAAGAGCAGCAAAGGCACCTTAATCACCCGTACCAGTTTTGGAGCCCCGATGCACACTGTATCCTAGAGAGACGCTACGAAGTGCGAAGAGGTCTCACCCCGCACCGAACCGGTACCGGCGCTGCTTGCAGGGCGCTGCTCTCCCTCGGTGATTCCCGAGCCACGGCAGCCGGAGCAGGCTGGCCACAGCTCGGGGTGATCCGGGCAGCGGGGCTGCCCTCTCCTCCCGTCCCCTCCTGTCGCCGCAGCGTTTGGAAAGGGGCGAGCGGGGGAGCACCGCGGGCAGCCCCAAGCCGGCCCATCCCGAGCCCGATCCCGATCCCCGCGCTCCGGCCCCACGGCGCGGTGCGGTGCGGTGGGACACAGGGACAGCGGGGAGAGACGCTTTCCCTTCTCTTTTTTTTTATTCAGGATAACCTTCGTATTTTGTGTGGGTGCCTCTCTGGAGAGGGAGAACGGAAACCTGGCAGCGAAAGGAGAGAGCCCGGAGCAGCCCGGGCTACCGGGGCAGTAAATCACTCGCTCAATTATAAGCGCGGCTTCCTCCCTCCAATAGCTCCAAGCTATTTGGGGAGGCATCTTTTCCCCGCACTCTCGCAGGTGCAATATGAATCAATTATCTTAATTAAGATAATGCCGCAAACCCAAGAGATTTTCATCGGGAGCGGATTTCGCGCTCCGGACAACTGCAAGGCGTTTCCACAGCGCCGCTTCCCCCGCAACAAACCCCCCTCCCGGCCGGCTGGGACAGGGCTCGGAGGGGCCGGGAGGCGGCAGCTGAGGCGGGAGCGGGGCGGCCGGGCCGGACGGAGCTTTGTTGGGACGCGTGCGGTTCGCGTGCCGCGCCGCGGGAGGAGCGGAGGGGGGCGGGAAGCCAGCGAGGGAGGGAGGGCAGTAAGGAAAAAGAAAACGGAAAGGGAATGAAAAGAAAAAAAAAAAAAAAAAAAAAAAAGAAAAAAAAAAAAAAAAAAAAAATAATAAAGGGAAAATGAAAAGACAAAAGGAAAAAATTTAAAAATCATGAAAAATAAATAGAGAGCGAAAAGAAAATCAAAGGATTCGGGGGGAAAAATAAACAGAAGCCGAATTAGAAGCCAGATGGAGAAGGAGGAGTCTGTAGGTCAGGGAGAAAAAAATAGGCACGCTTGGAGCGATAAAATCAAGCGGCTGGGGGAAGAGGAGAAACAGGGAAGGTGGGAAACTGGAGCCGTTGAGCCAGGGGACGGCCCGAGCAGGGCAGGCAGAGCCGACTGCCTGCGAGATCGGGAGGAGAAGCAGTGCCGAAGCAGCGGGAAGAGCGGGAAGGATGAAGGCGGAGCGGCAGAGAGCCCCGTGCCCCCGCAGCGCAGCGCTCGCCCCCGGCCCCGACGGGCGGCACGGAGCAGCGCCTCGGAGCTGCCGGCCCGGCTCCGCCACGGCCACGCGGGGACCCTCGCCAGTCACGACTGGGACGGGACAAGCCGGGCTCGGCGGGTTTAAGCCAACTGTCCGACTGCCTGCTTCTTTATTTGTCTCTCTAGTTACCTGCCAATCGACAACGTGTTGATTTTATCTTGCTCCCAGGGAAGATGACTGTGTTCATCACACACAGAAGCACACGAGCACCCCAAAGTTCTCACGGCGCCCCGAGATCCAGTTTTCTGCCGGTGCCCTCCTCCCAATATTCTTGCCTAGTGTTTCCTCAGCGCCCCACATTCCCGGGTGTATTCCCAGACAGACCCATTCAAAGGGACATTTTCCATCAACCGAGACAGGGCTGACCAGACCCATCTCTCTCCTGCGCTCTCCAAACCTGTTCGAGGTTTGGAGAACACCGCCTCCAAAACGCGTCCGTTCCAGCAGCTCCCGGTAATGGGGCCGCGCTCTCCAGGGGGCTGCCGGCCCGGCGGGAGGCCCGGCCCAGCCGCCCAGGGTACGGGCATGCTCCCGGAGCCTGGCCCGGGGCCGCCTCTGTGGCCAGAGAAGGCTCCACGGGCAGAGGCCATCCATCGGTGGGTCGGCGCCGGCGCTTCCCTCCCCGCTGTTCCCCGGGGAAGGGCCGCAGCCGCCGGTGGCCCGAGGGTGCCCCGCTCCAGCCCCACCCGCCGGACCGGGTGGCACACACCGCGCTGCTGGCCCTCGCCTCCCACAGGGAACCGGCCAGCTTTGGCATAACAAAAAGTAGCCGGTCGCCCTCTGTATTTGATTACCGAGAAGGCGAACCTCCCCGGAGTCCCCTGCTGCTGCCCCGGGCTATGTAGGTCACCAACAGGAGAGAAACGTTTTAGAAATAACCCGACCTGGAAAATTATCTTCCAAGTCCATCTCCTCAGGGCGGAATGATTTGTTTCGCATTTAAAGCCTCAAGAGGTGAAAATAATTTTATTTTTATTGAACAAATACCGGATAATGCGTGCGGGTACCACAGCTATCATGCGAGGGGTCTATCTCCCTCCTTAAAGCGCATCCCTAGGGTTTGGCGGCGTCTGCAAACTCCGCCGAGGCGTTTAAAGACTCTAAAGCCGCCCCACTCGGCGTCTTTCTTCCCAACTTTCCGTTAACCGGCAGTATTCCCACCGAAAACCCGGGGAAAGCGAACCGGCCTTTACTCCAGGCGTTAGGACAGAGCGGCAGGTGTGTGTGTGTGTGTGTGTGTGTGCGTGTGTCACAACAGCCCCGGCGAAAACCGGGGAAAGAGGAGGGGGCTTGTGGCGGCGAGAGAGCGAACAGGACAGGGACGGGGAGTCTCGGGGGGTCACAGGTGCGCGTTAGGAGAGGTAAGGGGGGGCGGCGAGGACCCTCGGTGGCCGCACCCCAGAACAATGGGAACAATGCGGCTCCGCGGGCCGGCGGCTCGGCGGTGTCGGTGCGGTGTCGGTGCGGTGTCGGTGCGGTGTCGGTCGCTGTGGCTGTGGCGGTGGCGGTGCGGTGGCGGTGCGGTGGCGGTGACAGATGGCGCGGCCCGCGGGTCAGCGCGGGCGTGGCGGCTCGGCGGGCGGGCGCGCGGCCGCATACAAATAAGGGGCGTCA